>NC_138727.1:68615477-68652977 GCF_965113295.1 Leuciscus leuciscus
ATGGAGGGGTTTAGATGTGGGCTGGACAAATAAACCCGCTCCGTTGTGCCAAGAGGATATGAGCAATAGGTATATGAATCTTCGTTTACTGTGGGCGAAGCGGAAGAAGAGACCATCACTATCGTCCAGCCTTACCTCGCACCCGTCACGCAGCCAAGCCCAGAGCCCAGCCGTCTTCGCTTCGCCCCTCATCTTCATCCCAGGGTCCTTCGTTCCTCTGGCTCCACCTTGTTCCTCGTTCCTCCGGCTCCCCCAGGCTCCTTCGTTCCTCTGGCTCCACCTTGTTCCTCGTTCCTCCGGCTCCCCCGGGCTCCCTCGTTCCTCCGGCTCCCTCATACCTCTGGCTCCACCTTGTTCCTCGTTCCTCCAGCTCCCCCAGGCTCCTTCGTTCCTCTGGCTCCACCTTGTTCCTCGTTCCTCCGGCTCCCCCGGGCTCCCTCGTTCCTCCGGCTCCCTCATACCTCTGGCTCCACCTTGTTCCCCGTTCCTCCGGCTCCCCCAGGCTCCTTCGTTCCTCTGGCTCCGCCTTGTTCCTCGTTCCTCCGGCTCCCCCGTACCTCTGGCTTCACCTGGCTTCCTCATTCCTCTGGCTCCACCTTGTTCCTCGTTCCTCCGGCTCCCCCGTACCTCTGGCTTCACCTGGCTTCCTTATTCCTCTGGCTCCACCTTGTTCCTCGTTCCTCCGGCTCCCTCGTACCTCTGGCTTCACCTGGCTTCCTCATTCCTCTGGCTCCACCTTGTTCCTCGTTCCTCCGGCTCCCTCGTACCTCTGGCTTCACCTGGCTTCCTCATTCCTCTGGCTCCACCTTGTTCCTCGTTCCTCTGGCTCCCCCGTTCCTCCGGCTCCCCCGGGCTCCCTCGTACCTCTGGCTTCACCTGGCTTCCTCATTCTCATGGAGTTGGACAAAAACTACGATAAAACCTGTTGGAAAGCATCTTTTGCAGCGATTTTTGTGTGAGCATATTAGTGAACACCCCTGACCACTCGGTGAGTTTCACGTCTTTGTAAACTAAAGTTTAATGCGTTTTAGGAAGGATTGTTCCACTGCACATATGCAGCCATTCTGGAGGTGGGGGGGAAAGCAAAAGAAACCTAAAATTCTCGGGACAGCAGCATGTGTCCAAATTTCAATCTTAACCGTTCTATTTCATCAGAAACGATCTGTAAACAGGGCTTTAAGTGTAAAATACCGAACTTGTCCTTTAATAAATATCCACATTGATTTTGAAACCTGAGCGTTTTCATCTTCATTGGACTTTAAAATGTTACACAAAGGAACTGAAGACTGTGGACTGTGACGCGTGACGGTAGCGATTATGTATATGAAGGACGGTCATTGGTGATTTTCTGAAGCATCGGCGAGGCTTTAGTCCAGCCTGTCCTTCCTCTCTCCTGATTGTACTCGTCTTCTTTTATAAAATAATTACCTGATACACTCCCGTTTTAAACTTAATTGTCTTGTGATTACGGCCATGTGAGGTGTGTGTGTGTGTGTGTTGGCCCGAGGGTCCAGTATCTCTACACCGCTATAATTCAGATTGCTCCTCTGTCTAATTGCTTTCGATCGGTTTGCCCTACCATGTCATGTGATATTTTCTTCCCAGTATTTAACAGTGGACGACTTACTGATTAAATGCAAGCAGCGTGAAATCACCAAGACACACACACACACACACACACACACACACAACAGGACAGCGGAGGAATTTCAGACACACACACACACTTGAGGTTTATTCGGCCGCCACTGAGTCGTGTTTTTGTTGCTAAATGCTTTATTTTTATGTAGTGTGAAGTGTAAATTACCTTAACAAATTGTGGGATGAAAAGGTGGTGCTAAAAGAGTAAATTCATCATTTATTCATCTTGTATACAACTGGATAAATATTTATACAGTGCTTAATATGTACATTTATACATAGGCCTTCTACTTCCATCTAAATGTTTATTATATCCTTATGGGTTTGGAGCCACTCAGGCATTAGGCAATAATAACTCTCATATAAATACACATTTATATTTATATTTATATTTATATTTATACAGTACAGTAAAGGAACTTATTGTATATACTGTATATACAGAACTTAATATGTACATCTGTAAATAGGCCCTTCTACTTACCATCTAAATGTATATTCATTTTTTCCTATTTATTTCATTTTTCTAGATATATTGCATTGTTTTTTCTTTCATTCCACGTATATCATTTTTTCTCTCAATTCTATTGTATTAGACGTGTGTGTAAGTACACAGAGCTCCTGGAAACCATATCAAATTCCTTGTGTGTTAGTGCAGTCTGATTCTGATCCAAACCCCAAACCTCTATGGCTTTCTTTCTTCATTGGAACATAAAGGATAATTATTGCTCTTTTATTTTTAATTGCTGAAAAACAAAAAACAATTTAATTGCACTAACAGCAATAAAACACCACAGAAGCACTATCCTTAAAATATTATAAAAGTGTTCAATTACTGAAGTCATGATAGTTTAGTCTGAGAAACAGACCAGTTTAGTTCGTCATTCAGTGATCATCTGTGAATTCGGCCCTGCTCTCATTAGAGACACGAATCTGAATGTAAATTAATCCTTCTCTTGAGTTCTTTTCAATGAATTGGCCCTGTTCACAAAAACGGTTTGTTCTTGAATCAAACCGATCCAGTCTTCAACTCATTAAATCTGGAGGAGGAAGATATTATCAGCAAATAAACACTTACATTTCAATCAGTCCGAGAAGATGTGTAGTGCACAGGTTTTTTATGATGCTTTTTATGTTTTTTTTTTGTTTTTTTTTAAGATATGAAGAGTTTTGTTTCAGTTTGTTGTGAAAAGAACACAGAAATCTACCTCCAAATGTTCACATTTGTGTTTCACAGAAGAAAGAAAGCCATGCAGGTTTGAGTAAATGATGACAAAATTTAGATTTTTGGATCAACGATCTCTTTATAAAGTGATCCCTATCAGCCAATATGACAAGCTAATAGTTCAGTATGACCTCCTTCTTTTGCCTGGTGTTTCCACTGAACATTCAGTGTCATCTGATGTCGATCGACATCCTTCAGTCCTGTTACAGTCCTGCTTCGCCGTCTGTCTCAATGTCTCATGTGTATGTGCATGAAGCGACTGTGGTTCTAGTCAGTAATCGATCCACTTAAGCTCAATGTGTGTGTGTTTCTCAGTGTCATATGGACGAGTGGTTCACCTCAGCTCAGAGGATCAGAGATCTTCAGACACGATCACGTGTTTGAATGAGGCAAAACACGCTTCACCTGGAAAATAGAGATATTTTCTCTGTTGGATGAAGATGCCCTGCTAACTGCACAACTAGCCCTAAACTGAACCGCGGTGGCTCTATGGAAGCTGAAAGAACCTTGTAGGGGTTTGATCATGGGTCGATAGATCACGGTACATCACTGCATTCTGTTAAATCGCCTTGAAAGGGTTGTTGGTATGTGGTACTGCATTAAGTTGGTTTTCCTAATATCTTAAAGACAGAACTGTATTGATAATGACGCCTCGTCTTCAACACTGATTACATGAGGCGTCCCACAAGGCTCCGTTTTGGGTCCTCTGCTTTTTACTCTCTATATGCTTTCAGAAGTACAGTGTAGATTATCATTGTTATGCTGATGATACACAACTTTATCTTGTCTTGTCAAGTCAAATGATTGTTGTTCCATCAGTAATCAGTAAAAGCCTTATATGAGGGTTTGTCTCAGTCTACTCTTTCATGCCTGCAAACAGAACAAAATGCATCTAAACTTCTAACGGGTGTAAGGAAACAAGAGCATACCACTTCCCTTCATTGGCTACCAGTTAGATAGAGTTGAATTTAAGGTTCTGCTGTTGTAAAGCCTTGCATGGTCTAGCCCAACAGCTGAGCACCTTCAACCTCAGACTCTCTCTAGGTCTCATCGTTCTTCACATCAGTTACTTCTCTCTGTTCCTTGTTCCCGCTTGGAAACCAAGGGTGTTTAGTTACGGCCCCCAGGTTGTGAAATGCACTTCTGTTTTTTTGTAAGGTCTAGGGTTAGGGTTATTATTTAAATAGTAACATGTATGTTCAGTTTTGGTTCTGTTTCTCTGTGTTCTGTTCCTGCCTGAGTTCCTAGTCAGTTTCCTTGATTGTAAATTAGTCCCTCACACCTGTTTCTGTTCAGTTTTAGTCCATTCCCTGTGTATTTAAGAGTTGCATTCTGTTCCTTTGCCCAGTGTCGTTGATGTTTATGTTACTGTGGAAGGCTCAAATCTCCTAGTGTTTCTCCCTTGTTTTATTTATGTCTTTAGTTTCATCCTTTGTTCGTGCGAGCCATTTAAACGTGACATCTTTCTCCATAGCTATGATGTTGTTTAAGATGTATAAGAGTTTGATATGCATGTTATATACGTTTGTTTTTTAAATGTGCTCAATAAATGAACTTTAACTTGATGGGATCTTTTTATGGATTTAGTTTTCATTCATTCATTGTGTTTTAAATTATTATTATTTTTTATAAAAAAAAACGGATCTGATATTTAGATTACCAGAACTGGGGTGTGTTTCCCGTATAATGCTGTAACTCGCTGCTTCACTACTATAGTACGATGCATCGTTGAAGACAGTGCCGTCGCAGGTGGGGTGCGAGGCCCTGTGCGAACTTGAAATGCGAGGCCCTGCTCTTTGATGTGTATGCTCAATTGCGCAGGAATTACAGTCACACGGACGTAGCTGTTCTAATTCTTTTGCACGCATAATCTTGCTGTAAAATGTTTCCATCAAGTAGAATAATACATAATCATGGACATAGTCTCAGCTATGACTTTTTGCTATTTATTTCAGAGGGGAAAAAAATCAACTGTCCAACTACGAATCCGCCCATTTAATCAATGTGTATCTTAATGGTCCAGGGGTGTAACTTTTGCCTAGCGTGTCAGAGGTTGTAGATTCGATTCCGATCTCGAATGGTTTTATTTTTCTCGTATAACGTTAGTTTTTTTTTTTCTCATCAAAACCGAATATGTTAATCAGGTTGTATATCAAGCAGGGACACATTTGTGTGCATTATGTTAGAGTATCCACAACGGATTGAAGCGCGCGTCCAAGTGAAGACAGTGCGGCGTGTGCGCAAGCCGCACGAGAAAACACTGCGAGCACTTTGATCACTTGATTTAAATCAGCGTTAGATCTTCTCTTATTTTTTCAAAAAAAACGAACGAAATGAATGCTCTGCCAGTTAATTGGATATGTTTTGTTTATTTGTAGAATTGTTACATTCGTGCCGCGAGATGTTTAAAAAAGTAAAAAATACAAAAAAACAAAAATAAATAAATAAAAAAAAACAGCAGGATTGCGAGGCCCCCTATTGGCGCGAGGCCCTGTGCGGTCGCACAGTTCGCACAGTCTATGCGACGGCTCTGGTTGAAGAAATCAACTAGCTAGTCACGACTGTTTCCCGAAACTGTATTGTCGTAAATTGGTCGTTCAACCACATTGGTTAATGATGTCACACAGGGTTTGTATAACAGTAATAACTACTGTTAAAGGGGTCATAGACTGGAATATTTTATTATTTTATAATGTTTCCTGGGGTGCCCTTATAATGTTAGTATGATTTTAACATAATTTTTTTTTCATAATTTGTAAATTAAGGGCATTTTTCCAAGCCTGATTTTAGCCTCTGATTTGAACGCTCTGTTTTAAGGGGCGTGTCTGTGTGAGACTTCAGTGTAAACGCCCACTGCTGTGATTGGCTGAGAGACTTCAGTGTAAACGCCCACTGCTGTGATTGGCTGCTGTGAGACTTCAGTGTAAACGCCCACTGCTGTGATTGGCTGTGAGACTTCAGTGTAAACGTCCACTGCTGTGATTGGCTGTGAGACTTCAGTGTAAACGCCCACTGCTGTGATTGGCTGACATGTTTGCATATGAAATAGCTAGTATTACATGTGGAACTCTCTCTAAAACTTTTACTACGTTTTTACTATTACAGCTATCGAGATTAAGGAATCGTGAAAAGTATAGATCATGATCTATTCCCATCACATGAAAGGTTGCAGTGATGAGCACTGAGCAGAGGACGGACAGTCTGTTGATCACGAATGAAAAGATCTTATCATTGCAACACAATTTCGGCACTCTCACAAATGCTTTCACCAGCGGTGTAAAGTCCAGGGGTCAGAAAGTAAAAGCCCTGCCATATATTTATTCCACCGATGAGCTCATCCAGCTGATTCCTCTCATTAGTTCTCTCTCCTGGCTGAGAAACTGCTAACAAATCCAGGTGATTGGAGCAATAGCTACTGAGGAGGACTTTTACTTTCTGAACCTGGACTTTACACCCCTGGCTTTCACCAAATAACAATGCAAACACGATGTAAATACAGTATGAGCTTCGTTGTACTGTACATTGTAACAGCGTCATGATTTTGTCATAATTTTTCAGCGGGTTTTGGCAAGTGTCCAGATAAACTCGCTTGGGAAATTGGAAATGGAGCGTTCTTTGATTGCTTTCTTTATGTACTTTAATCACAGTTTAAATAAGATTATTTTCATCCTACTAGAGAAACGAGGTGAAGTTGATCGTTTAGTCACTGGCTTGATTTACTGATGCATAAACAGTATTGAACGATATTTTGAGAGATAATCTGTCTGAACTTGAATAATTACATCAGAAATCACTGATCACAGATCAGGTATTAGAATAGACATGACTACATGTTTGTGGCGTTGCTGGCAGATCCATATCGTAAAAGTCTGTTTGCAAAGCCAGTAATCCACAGTGAAATACACCGAATACAAACAAATAATGCACCGCTGAGACATTCACATAGTTGGGAAAATAACCAACTATGTGTTCTGGGTTTGGGTTAGTGTCGGGTTAGTGTCGTGTTCTGGGTTTGGGTTAGTGTTTGGGTTAGTGTTTGGGTTAGTGTTGGGTTAGTGTTGGGTTAGTGTTTGGGTTAGTGTTGGGTTAGTGTTTGGGTTAGTGTTTAGGTTAGTGTTGGGCTAGTGTCGTGTTCTGGGTTTGGGTTAGTGTTGGGTTAGTGTCGTGTTCTGGGTTTGGGTTAGTGTTTGGGTTAGTGTTGGGTTAGTGTTTGGGTTAGTGTTTGGGTTAGTGTTTGGGTTAGTGTTGGGTTAGTGTTGGGTTAGTGTTTGGGTTAGTGTTGGGTAAGTATCGCGTTCTGGGTTTGGGTTAGTGTCGTGTTCTGGGTTTGGGTTAGTGTTGGGTTAGTATCGCGTTCTGGGTTTGGGTTAGTATCGTGTTCTGGGTTTGGGTTAGTGTTGGGTTAGTGTCGTGTTCTGGGTTTGGGTTAGTGTTGGGTTAGTGTCGTGTTCTGGGTTTGGGTTAGTGTTGGGTTAGTGTCATGTTCTGGGTTTGGGTTAGTGTTCGGTTAGTGTTTGGGTTAGTGTTGGTTAGTGTCATGTTCTGGGTTTGGGTTAGTGTTGGGTTAGTGTCATGTTCTGGGTTTGGGTTAGTGTTGGGTTAGTGTTTGGGTTAGTGTTGGGTTAGTGTCGTTTTCTGGGTTTGGGTTAGTGTTGGGTTAGTGTTGTGTTCTGGGTTTGGGTTAGTTTTGGGTTAGTGTCGTGTTCTGGGTTTGGGTTAGTGTTTGGGTTAGTGTTGGGTTAGTGTCATGTTCTGGGTTTGGGTTAGTGTTTGGGTTAATGTTGGGTTAGTGTCATGTTCTGGGTTTGGGTTAGTGTTGGGTTAGTGTCGTGTTCTGGGTTTGGGTTAGTGTTTGGGTTAGTGTTGGGTTAGTATCGTGTTCTGGGTTTGGGTTAGTCTTTGGATTAGTGTTGGGTTAGTGTTGGGTTGTGTTGGTTTAGTGTTGGGTTGGGTTGTGTTGGGTTAGTGTTGGGTTGTGTTGGGTTAGTGTTGGGTTGTGTTGTGTTGGGTTAGTGTTGGGTTAGTGTCGTGTTCTGGGTTTGGGTTAGTGTTGGGTTAGTCTTGGGTTGTGTTGGGTTGTGTTGGGTTAGTGTTGGGTTAGTGTCGTGTTCTGGGTATGGGTTAGTGTTGGGTTTGGGTTAGTGTTGGGTTAGTGTTTGGGTTAGTGTTTGGGTTAGTGTTGGGTTAGTATCGTGTTCTGGGTTTGGGTTAGTGTTGGTTTAGTGTCGTGTTCTAGGTTTGGGTTAGTGTTGGGTTAGTGTTGTATTCTGGGTTTGGGTTAGTCAAGTCAAGTCAAGTTTATTTGTATAGCGCTTTTCACAATACAGATTGTATCAAAGCAGCTTCACAGTATTAAATTAAAATAATACAACAAAGTTTGTTTCAAGAGGAATTTAATGATTGATAAAATTAAATATCCCCAAAATATCCCCAACTGAGCAAGCCAAAGGCAACAGTGGCAAGGAACCGAAAAACTCCATCAAGTGACCTAATGGTGTCCTAAAACTCCATCAGGTGACCTAATGGAGAAAAAAAAAACCTTGGGAGAACCCAGGCTCAGTCGGGGGCCAGTTCTCCTCTGGCATTTATGAGCTAGAGGCCGGATTGTAGTTTGAACTGTAGGATTATATGAATGCCTGGCTGAAGAGATGCGACTTTAATCTAGTTTTAAACTGGGAGAGCGAGTCTGAGCAACGAACAGTATCAGGAAGACTATTCCAGAGTTTTGGAGCCAAATGTGAAAATGCTCTCCCTCCTTTGGTGGTTCTGGATATCCTAGGTATGACCAAAAGCCTTGAATTTAGTGATCTTAAAGAGCGCGATGGATTATAGGGCGATAGAAGAGCCGTTAAATAGACTGGAGCTAAGCCGTTTAGGGTTTTATAAGTCAGTAGTGTTAGTGTTTGGTTAGTATCGTGTTCTGGGTTTGGGTTAGTGTTGGGTTAGTGTCGTGTTCTGGGTTTGGGTTAGTGTTGGGTTAGTGTTGGGTTAGTGTCGTGTTCTGGGTTTGGGTTAGTGTTGGGTTAGTGTTTGGGTTAGTGTCATGTTCTGGGTTTGGGTTAGTGTTGGGTTAGTGTTTGGGTTAGTGTTTGGGTTAGTGTTGGGTTAGTGTCATGTTCTGGGTTTGGGTTAGTGTTGGGTTAGTGTTTGGGTTAGTGTTTGGGTTAGTGTTGGGTTAGTGTTGGGTTGTGTTCTGGGTTAGTGTTGGGTTAGTGTTGGGTTCTGTTATGGGTTAGTGTTGGGTTAGTGTCATGTTCTGGGTTTGGGTTAGTGTTGGGTTAGTATTGGGTTAGTGTTGGGTTAGTGTTCTGGCTGCTGTCCCGCTTTGGGTTTGAGGAATATTCTGGGTTAGCAATTTTTAGGGGATCGGCCCATAACACTGATCTCGATCCTTTCAGCTCGCATAATACACCTCACTCCATCTGATTATTTGAGTGTGAACATGAGAATAAGTGTGTAAAGTGTTTAAAAAGCCAAATGGTTTAAAAAATGGCCAGTAATTGTGAAAAGCTGGTTTTGGTTTAGCAGAGGCGTGTGTCTCAGAGTAACACACACAGTATAAGAACACAGACTCAGATAGTGTTCATAACCCAGCATCAGTTTCTATTGATCGGGTTTCATTATTCATGAGCTCTTAAAGTACAGTACTTTACGCACTTATCAAACAGCAGCATCTAATGTGTGTGTGTGTGTGTGTGTCTGTGTGTGTGTGTGTGTGTGTGTGTGTGTGTGTGTGTGTGTGTGTGTGATTAAAGTGTGTTTAATAACCCTTCACACACGCTCAGGAGAGGGACGTAAACTCCTACCTCTACTGTCACAATCCTCACGGTACATACACACCCTCATTCATCAATGTGACACACACACACACACACACACACACACACACACACACACACACACACACACACACACACACACACTCCAGCACACTTTTGGAGACACTTTCTGTAAGACACGTTCACACACGATAGGTGTTGTTAGTGTGTGTGTATATGTTAAATTATAAACTGTAAATGCTCAGAATGAAGTCAAAATGGACAATTCTCTATTGTTTTATGGAATATTGCAGTGTTTGTTCTAAATGATTTATCAGTGCACATCATTATTGTTTTAATAATCTTAAATCTTCTTTTCTCTGATGATGTGTTTACTGGGGTGAGTTCTCTCTCTCTCTCTCTCTCTCTCTCTCTCTCTCTCTCTCTCTCTCTCTCTCTCTCTCTCTCAATTTCAATTTCAAATGAGCTTTATTGGCATGACTGTGTAAAATAGCAATAGACTTATACAAACATACAGATAAATAAAAGGGGAACAAAAAAATTGCATATTATACATAAATATATCACAATAAAAAAATAAAATAAAAATAAGTACATAGAGCAGTTTACGGGAAAAGTGTCCCTCATATGATGGCAGGAGAACACACACTGCGCTGCCGGATGAATACACTCTTCTTTCTCTCCCAAAATATATATATATATATATATATATATATATATATATATATATAACACAGTTTGTTTATGAGGCTCGCTTGTTGGAATTGAGGTAAAATCTGCGCTATTTGTGTGAAATAAGTGTCTCTGATGTTTTTATAATTGCTTCTTTCTCTCTCTCTCTCTCTCTCTCTCTACCCCTCCACTCTCTCTCTCTCTGTCTCTCTCTCTCTATCTCTACCCCTCCCCTCTCTCTCTCTCTCTATCTCTCTCTCTACCCCTCCACTCTCTCTCTCTCTCTCTCTCTCTCTCTATCTTTACCCCTCCCCTCTCTCTCTCTAAGTCTCTCTCTCTCTCTCTCTCTCTCTCTTTCTCTCTCTCTACCCCCCCCCTCTCTCTCTCTGTCTCTCTCTCTCTCTCTCTCTCTCTATCTCTACCCCTCCCCTCTCTCTCTCTCTCTCTCTATCTCTCTCTCTACCCCTCCACTCTCTCTCTCTCTCTCTCTCTCTCTCTCTCTATCTTTACCCCTCCCCTCTCTCTCTCTAAGTCTCTCTCTCTCTCTCTCTCTCTCTCTCTCTCTCTTCTCTCTCTCTACCCCCCCCCCCCCCCCCCCTCTCTCTCAATTCAATTCTCTCAATTCAGAAAGCTTTATTGGCATGACAAAAAAAATACATTTTGTATTGCCAAAGCATCAAAACAACATGGAAAATGATTTAGAACATTTAGTACAGAAAATAATAATAATAGTTAAATTAAAAAAGATAATATTATATATATTCCTGGCTGGATATAGCAAAAATAATAATACTCATAACATAAAACAATAATAATAAAATAAATAAAGATTAATAAATACAATAAAATAAAAAGGATTATAATACAGAAATCATGTGTGTGTGTGTATATAAATATCTCTCTCTCTCTCTCTCTCTCTCTCTCTCTCTCTCTCTCTCTCTCTCCCTCCACCCCTCTCTCTCTCTCTCTTCATTCAGACGCGAGTCACGGCGAGTTCAGTGGCGCGGGCGTCGCGTCGCGTGCTGTGAGTAAAGGCGCAGACTCGGGTTCGGTCAGTCTGACGCTCGCTCGCTCGCGGTGCCGGTGATGCGGCTGTGTGTGACTCTACTGGCGATCGTGCTGACGACGGGTGAGTGTGTTCTCACACACACACACACACACACACACACACACACACACACACACACACACACACACACACACACACACACAACACGATAACCAGCAGCAGTGAGTTTATTGAAGAGGCTTTAAATGATTGAGTTATAATTAATGGCCTGTGATTTTAATGGGCTTTAATCGTATGCCAATTTTAAATTCTGAAATAAAACGACAGATAAAGTCTGATTTTAGATTTTCAGTTAAATTAGTGTTTTAGCTTGTGTGTGTGTGTGTGTGTGTGTGTGTGTGTGTGTGTGTTGTGTGTGTGACTGATTCTATACACACACTGTGACACTTATTAATGATGCTTAATTCATGCCTTAATTTCACAAAAGGCTGACGTGTTTTTGTTGTTTAATTGTTGTTATTTTATATGCACATATTTTGGGAATTCGCTGGAATTATGACAGACGGAAATTAGGATATTTATGAATGATAATTTAGCAGTTCCTGTTTTTTAAAACGCGATTCAGGTTATAAACATGCTAAACATTTAATTACACTTTTTCCATTAAAAAACAATTTTGGGAAGTACAGGAGAACAACCTAATATTTCACCCTCAAATAAGAAATGACAGTTGTGATTTTCTTGACCACTGAACACATTTTGTTTGTATTTGGTGAGATTAGACTGTTATTATATGAGTGAACAAACACTAGCTGATGTGTGAGGACTCTCGTAGTTTGCAGGAGCGCGAGCTGACAACAGCACCGGTGAAACATGATTTTACATTTATATATCTCTGTTAATGTTAGTTAATAAAAATACTTTTTTTTGTTTGTTCCTGTTAATAATCTAATGTCAGAAATACACTGATTTTAAAAATGCATTATGCACAGATGAACATTAAGATTAATAAATGCTGCAGGAGTATTGTTCATCGTTAGTTCATGTTTACTAATGTTAACACATAAAACTTGTAAAACATTTCAAGAATATATAAATATATGTATATTCCCCGTTGCAGAAATCAGAATAAGATTTTTGTTTTGATCCTGTTTTTCATGCAAAATTGTGTCAGAATTATTGTAAATTCTCATATGAATATATTTGTGCATATCTGACATTTAAACCGTATTGAGAGCTTATTTCAGGCGTATTTGCTGCATTATTCAATATATATGACATGGTGAAAACTGTAGTTATTAACATAATCCATTACACATTTTAGGAAATAAAACCTTTAGCTTTAAATAAAATTATAAACCTTTATTAAATCCTTTTAAAATAGATTTAAATAGGATAATCTTGAAAATCAAGTGCATTAAATGTTACGGTTTGTGAAGGAAAGATGAAAGTCGATGAAAAGGTAATAATTAAATATAAAACAAAAAGAAGATACAATGTTTTATTATTATTATAATGAATTATTAGTTATGCGCTGTCTCAGACTGGAGTAATTCTTCAAACCGGGAGGACTTTATGAATGCAAATATTAGTGAGAATTATTAATGATTTACTGCCATTGTGAGAATTAAAAATAACAATGTAACTGTAGTCTAATTATGAGTATTTCACAGCATAATATAATCTAATTACAAGTGTATACATTTAGAAATCTGATTATGTAATCAGTTATGACTGTGTTTGTATGAAGGAATGTCATTAACTCTATGATCACAATAAACAAACTAACCCTAGAAAATATGAATGAAATATAACCAGTAAAATGAAGAGTTGATGGATGTCACACAGTTAAAGCTGATGATGAAGATGATGAAAACAGAGATCGACTCGTTTGCATTAGATAAGCACTCAGACGGTGTTTGAGGAGGGTTAATACTGAAAGGACATTCTGATAGTTGTGTATTAATCACTTATGGCGTCTGTGCTCACTTTAATCCTGCTTCACTAGATTCTGAAGGATTATAAAAATGCTGCTAATATTATTGTTGAGGAACACGAACTGTGTCTGATCTGAAAGAGGAAAGCTCCTGTTATTCTGGTGGAAACGGCTGAGGATAAGAAGAACTTTATTCAGCGGCCACTGCTGTTCTAGCAGGATCTTCAGATGAATCTAGAGGTTTAGCACAGGTGTGTGTTGAATGTTGTTGTGTGGCTGTTTCTTGTGTTGTTTGTTGAGCCTGTGGGGATACTAAGGTTATTGAACTGAACTGAATGATGATGATGACGGTGATGTCACCTTTAAAGATGTCAGTACTGATGTTGATGATGTCACCGTTGATGATTTTATCACCAGTGGAAAAGAAAATGGAGCGCAACTGGAAGAAAACTAAATTAGATGTTTTTCGCATTTCATGGAGAGAAAGCAATGATTGCATACAGAAAGGCCTTAAAAGCTGCTAGATCTGCTTATTTTTCAACACTTTAAAACGAAAACAAACACAACCCTACGTATTTATTTGAAACAGTGGCTAAACTAACGAAAAATAAAGCTTAAACACACGGAAGTTTCCAAGCAACACAGCAGTAATGACTTTATGAACTTCTTCACTTTTAAGATTGATAATATCAGAAAGAAAATTATAACTATGCAACCGTCTACTACAGTATCGCATCAGGCAGTGCATTGTAGTCTCCCTAAGGAAGAATTTGATTTATTCGTTGCTATAGGAGAGGAAGAATTCGTTAAACTCGTTAAATCATCTAAACCGACAACATGTATGTTAGACCCTATACCGACTAAGCTACTGAAAGAGATGCTCCCAGAGGTCATAGATCCTCTTCTTAATATCATTAATTCATCTTTGTCTCTAGGATATGTACCAAAAACCTTTAAGCTGGCTATGATTAAACCGCTTGTTAAAAAAACGCAACTTGATCCTACAGAATTAGTCAATTACAGGCCGATCTCGAATCTGTCTTTTCTGTCAAAGATACTAGAAAAAGCAGTGTCTTCACAACTGTGTTCCTTTCTTGAAAGAAATGATATCTGTGAGGATTTCCAGTCAGGATTTAGACCGTACCATAGTACTGAGACTGCTCTCATTAGAGTCTGCTCTCATGGTTTAAATCATACTTATCTGACCGTTATCAGTTTGTAGCAGTAAATGAAGAGATGTCTCATCGATCACAAGTTCAGTATGGCGTACCTCAAGGCTCAGTACTAGGACCGCTGCTGTTCACTCTGTACATGCTACCCTTGGGAGATATCATTAGGAAGCATGGCATTAGTTTTCACTGTTATGCTGATGATACTCAGCTCTATATTTCTTCACGCCCTGACGAAATTTACCAATTCACAAAATTAACGGAATGCATAGCTGATATAAAAAATTGGATGGCTCGTAATTTCCTACAACTTAATTCTGAAAAAACAGAGATTCTAATTATTGGACAACAAACGTCCTCACGTAATAATCTAGAATACTGTCTAACACTTGATGGCTGCTCTGTTAAGTCTTCGTCGTCGGTTAGGAACCTTGGTGTGCTCTTTGATACCAATCTTTCATTTGAAAGTTACGTGTCTAGTATCTGTAAAACCGCATTCTTCCATCTTAAAAATATATCTAAATTACGTCATATGCTCTCATTGACAATTGCGGAACAATTAGTTCATGGGTTCATGACATCAAGGCTAGATTATTGTAATGCTCTACTGGGTGGTTGCCCTGCACGCTTAATAAACAAACTACAGCTGGTCCGAAACGCAGCAGCTCGAGTTCTTACCAGAACCAGGAAGTATGACCATATTAGCCCTGTTCTGTCAACACTGCACTGGCTCCCTATTAAACATCGTATACATTTTAAAATATTGCTGATTACTTACAAAACACTAAATGGTTTAGCTCTGCAGTACTTGAGCGAGCTCTTAACGCATTATAGTCCTTCACGTCTATTGCGATCTCAAAATTCCGGCCAGTTGATAATACCTAGAATATCAAAATCGACTGCTGGCGGTAGATCCTTCTCCTATTTAGCACCAAAACTCTGGAACAGTCTTCCTAACATTGTCCGGGAAGCAAACACACTCTGTCAGTTCAAAGCTAGACTAAAGACACATCTCTTTGGCCTAGCATACACATAACACACTATAGACTTCTATAATTCAATGTTAGGCTGCATAGATTAGGTCAGCCGGAACCGGGAACACTTCCCATAAATCCTGATGTACTCATTACATCAGAAGAATGGCGTCTACACTAATATTAGCCTCTCTGTTTATCCGAGGTTTACCGCAGTCCGCCAGATCCAGGCCGTATCCAGATCTGATGAAAGACCTGCGCCTGGACACACACACACACACACACACACTCCAGATCTGACACACACACATTCTGACACACACACACACACACTCCAGGACCTGCGCCTGAATAAGCATCTACTAGTCTCTCCCCTGTGACCTAGGGTCTACTAGGCCTCCTTCCTTTTACTTCTGTACAGATGAAACGTTGTCAAAATAATTCCAGTTCGCATGGATACGTGGACAAATAATTTGGTGAGGTTAATTTGTAAATAAAGACTACACGCCTGCGCACATACTGTATATATTCAAACGTGCATACCTATAGACTAAACACGTAATACGCGTGTGCACGCAGTCAACATTTTCACAGATTCGCATTTTTGAAGTTAACGCAGAGATGATAAAGTTTTTTTTTTTTAATTCAACACTTGCACCTTGGAACCTGTTTCAACGTTTGCATTCACGAGCACCAAACACTGTTGTTATACGAATGAGCGGCTGGAGCGCATTAAGGGTTTTCTGTTAGAACGATGTCGTGTTAGCGGCCCTTAAGTTAATAACTAATGACCTTTGCAACGGAAGTGAATCAATCAAACTAAGTTTAGCAGGACAATAACTTTATTCTAGAGCTGCTGTAAAGCGTAACGTGGTAGTGGAAATAGCATGAAGATCGAAGGAGGATGATAATAATGGTTTTTAATGACAAAGCTCAGGAACCAGGAGAAAACCACACTTGACATTAACGAGAATGGACGAAGACTAAGGGCAAACAAAAGGAACTTAATTAGATAATTAACAGGACACAGGTGAAGGAGATGACTAATTAGACAGATGGGGGAAAATGGGTCACAGGACTAAACCAAAAACATGATGAAACATAGGAGACAGACCATACATGTAACAGTACGCCCCCTCCAGACATCCTCGCACCGTACAGAACAGTCCAACTGAGGAGGGAGGGTGGGGTCTCTGGAGGGGTGCTTGGAGCAGGAGAGGGGAAAAACCAAAAAGAGTCCAAATAAGTCCAGTGGGGGAGAGGAGGGTGGGAGGAGCCAAGAGCAGGAGGAGCCAGATGTTAGGCCAGAGACCAGCCAGGACGAGGCCCCAGGGCGGAGTCGAAGGGGGGAGGAGCCATGATGTAGCCGACTTGATGGTATGCACCCTGGGGACGACTGACGGAGATGCAGCCACTAACGATGGAGACCCGGATGGAGATGATGAGCCCACGCGACACTGATGGTACTGGTGGAGCCGTGGCGACGAGTGTCCGAGGGGGAACCGGAAATCCAGAGGACAGCGGATGAGCCGGTGGGACAGAGGACAGAGGCGGAGTCGGGGAAGACAGAGCCAGACGGAGCCAAACGGAGCCGAAGGTGCAGGCAGACTGACGGACATAGGCGGAGGCGGGGCTGAGGATCTGGCTGATTGAGGAGGCAGGAGAGGGAGGCTGGGCGGGAATTCTGGAGAAACCAGGGACACTGGAGATACGGGGGTACTGGGTTACCGGCTCACGCACCTGGTCAGACTCTCTCGGTGGTCCGGGCTCTGTGGCGATGACGCTCTCCATCCTTATCCTCGGTACAGGCTCATCTCTCGCGGGTGGCCGGTCTCCACTGTCTGCGGTGGGCTCAAGCAGCATCTCCGTCACGTCATTCGCTGGTGGTGGTTGGCGGTGGTGGAGTGGGACTGGTAACGCTGTCATCCTCAGCGGGGACGATGGTAAGTGGCGAGTTGTTATTTACCAGTACCCACTCCACGAAAGCAGCAAAATCCTCCTTTGGACCGCTCGCTGGAACGTGTGCCTTCGGGTGCCTAGCGGTCTGGGTAATGAGTTTGGCACGCTTGATGTAAGAACTCCTGGATGTGGATCTCCAGTGGACAGTCTCCCTGCTCCAAACAAAGAAGCAGTACAGCAGGTGAGGCCATGTTGTTTACGGTTAGGTCCCTTCTTCTGTTACGTCACGTGGTAGTGGAAATAGTTATCAGTGTGAGGACGAGCGGCAGGACGACTGCTGATTATGTTGATGATGTCACTGATGATGTTGATGATGTCACTGATGATGATGTCACTGATGTTGTTGTTGATGATGTCACCCCTCAGGCCTGAGCGTGGCGCTGCAGATCCAGTGTTATCAGTGTGAGGACGAGCGACAGGACGACTGCTCCGCTCCAGACTTCATTGTTAACTGCACCGTCAATGTGCAGGACATGTGCCAGAAGGAAGTGCTCGTCATGGAGGACGGTGAGCGCACACATCGCTTCCTGTTCCTGAACAACCACTTCTTCTACATTCAGTTCATCACTTTTCCCTATTTAAACTCATCACTCGATGACAGTAGTGCTTTATATTGTTCACTGCACAGAATAACCAGTTGTTTATCATCAGATTCACCTTCGGCTTACAGTCATGCTTGCTCATTTTACACACTTTTATGATTTAGTTTTTGTCTTTTGATAAAAAGACTCACTCAACATTTCATTTCAGTCCAGTTTACCTTTACTAGTAAATGTTATACTTGCTGATTCATGTTTAAATAAATATGTTTCAATATTTGATTTTGCATTTCCTTGTCAACAAAAATGACTATTTTTTACAACTACTAATAAGATGCCATTAATAAGCGGATTATATTTATTTTGCAGCGTCTCTAGTGGACTGTACTTTAAAAACCTGCTGTTGATATTTTTCTGTCTGTCTTTAGAATTTGAAAATAATTAAATGGAAACATTTGAACGTTGACAATTAGACTGATGGAAATGACGAATGAACAGAAATATTGAAAATGCATTAGGAAAATAAAGTCCAGTTTTTATCACACATACACATACTCACACACTCTCTCTCGCTCTCTGTGTGTGTGTGTGTGTGTAGGGGTCCACTACAGGAAGTCGTGCGCCTCTTCAGGAGCGTGCCTGATCGCGTCCTCGGGGTATCAGCAGTTCTGCACGGGGAAGCTGAACTCGGTCTGCATCTCCTGCTGCAACACCCCGCTCTGCAACGGCCCGCGCCACAGGAGGAGAGCGCTCTCCTGCGCATGCGCACTGCCCGCGCCCGCGCCCGCGCCTGCGCTACTCGCGGCCCTGCTGCCGCTCCTGTGGGCGCGCGCACACTGACGGACTCGCAAGGCTTCTCAACGGAGGCTCAGACTGTGTGTGTGTGTGTGTGAATACTAGATGATGAACAAACACAGACTCACTGGACTGTACGAGAGAGAAGAAACTGTAGAAGAAGGAGCGATTATCCTCGAAGGTTGAACATCACGTGATGAGCTCTGTGTTCAATGTGCTTCCCTTCCTTCTCCTAATTAGTGGGCGGGGCTTCTTCATATAATCCCACCAATCAGAGAGCTGCTCGTTTGCTGAGCCATGGGTGGAGTGTGGAGTCTAGCTCCGCCTCTCTGGATGTAGCTGGAATATCCAACCACACAATAACGCTACCATAAGGGGTGGGACCAAATATGGATCAGGCGATATATCACTGTCTTTCTCCATCCACTACGATAATTGCTACGCTGGCACCAAATATCGATATTTAATTAATAAAATAAGGCTGTAAACAGATTTCCCTCCTCAGTGTCACTACTTCATGTCTCCTGGAGGTGGCGCTCAACACATGAATGAGGGAAACGTGAACATAAGTTAACTAATGCTCCTGTGTGTATCTGTGTAAGCGCTCGATGAAGAGTGTCAAAGATGTCCATTTACAACCTGTTTATGAATCGTTGATCATTGTAGCCAATCAGAGACATATCTGTTGAGCACATGAACCCAGTGGCCAATCAGAGGTGTTTAAGAATCTGCTCAAAATGATAGAGGGAAATGCTGGTGTCGTCACATTTTTTAAATGTTAAAATACCCAAGTTGACAACATTATTCCCAGGGTTATTTTAAGGAAGCTTGGAAACATTGAGGTGTTCCCAGGTTTAAATATTTGAGGTTGGTACGTTTTGAAATGTAGCAGGTTTATATAAATCAAGTCGATAAGCAGTTAAATGTGTCAGGTAACACACAAAGAAAAGTTTAAGCTTTTAAGAAGTATAAGCATAAAATGTTTAATTTACTTAAAATGTAAAATTTAATTTACACACTGAAAAAGTTTTGTGCTGTTTTCTAACAGTTTGAACTTGAATAAAGAGAGAACCTGCACTTAACCTTTTCACAGGCATTTTGTTTTCACAGTTATAGATATCGTGACAGATATTGTGATTATCATTATAGGATTGTCCAGCAATATATGGATTATCTCAGAATTGCTGTATCGTGATATAAAAACTCTATCCCTCCACCCAGCAGAGGCTCTGCAGTGTATAAAGCAGTGACCAATCCCAGCACACGCGTATATAACGCAGTGACCAATCCCAGCACACGCGTGTATAAAGCATAAAGCAGTGACCAATCACAGCCCACGCGTGTATAAAGCAGTGACCAATCCCAGCACACGTGTATAAAGCAGTGACCAATCCCAGCACACGCGTATATAACGCAGTGACCAATCCCAGCACATGCGTGTATAAAGCATAAAGCAGTGACCAATCACAGCACACGCGTGTATAAAGCAGTGACCAATCACAGCACACGTGTGTATAAAGCATAAAGCAGTGACCAATCCCAGCACACACGTGTATAAAGCAGTGACCAATCACAGCACACACGTGTATAAAGCAGTGACCAATCACAGCACACGCGTGTATAAAGCAGTGACCAATCACAGCACACGCGTGTATAAAGCATAAAGCAGTGACCAATCCCAGCACACACGTGTATAAGGCAGTGACCAATCACAGCACACACGTGTATAAAGCAGTGACCAATCACAGCACACGCGTGTATAAAGCAGTGACCAATCACAGCACACGCGTGTATAAAGCATAAAGCAGTGACCAATCACAGCACACACGTGTATAAAGCAATGACCAATCACAGCACACGTGTGTATAAAGATGCACACACACACATGGAGAAACGTGTGGTCAGCAGGACAATCCTCTTCATCGCTATTCATATAATCATACCACTTAAGTTCTTTCATGATAAATCATAACTTGAACTCTAAATAATTGCCTTTAAGGTCTTGTTCTGGAACAGTTTTTTGAGGGACAAAAGATCAGTTCACTGAACACACTGCGGCATGTTGTCACAGAGAAGAACATGACAAACACACATCCGTATAGTGAAGCATCATTCAGACTCGACACATGAGAGTTAGTGTGTTTTCACAGGCCTGGTCTCCACTGCGTATTCATATGTAATTCCTCTCAGTCTGTATTATGATTATGAGAATGTAGTGATTTCAGCTCTGCTCCCTCTGGACTTCATGCTTTAACAAACACACATTAAAAAACTCCTGCCATCTGACGTTGTGTTTCTGTCTGTGTGTTTCTGACCGTGTGTTTCTGACGGTGTGTGTTTCTACTGTCTGTGTGTTTCTGACCGTGTGTTTCTGACGGTGTGTGTTTCTGACGGCGTGTTTCTGACGGTGTGTGTTTCTGATGGTGTGTGTTTCTGATGGTGTGTGTTTCTGATGGTGTGTTTTTCTGCTGTCTGTGTGTTTCTGACGTTGTGTGTTTCTGATGGTGTGTGTTTCTGATGGTGTGTTTTTCTGCTGTCTGTGTGTTTCTGACGTTGTGTGTTTCTGATGGTGTGTGTTTCTGACGGTGTGTGTTTCTGACGGTGTGTTTCTGTCTGTGTGTTTCTGACGGTGTGTGTTTCTGACGGTGTGTGTTTCTGACGGTGTGTGTTTCTACTGTCTGTGTGTTTCTGTCTGTGTGTTTCTGTCTGTGTGTTTCTGTCTGTGTGTTTCTACTGTCTGTGTGTTTCTGTCTGTGTGTTTCTACTGTCTGTGTGTTTCTGACTGTGTGTTTCTGACGGTGTGTGTTTCTGACAGTGTGTGTTTCTGTCTGTGTTTGTTTCTGACGGTGTGTGTTTCTGACGGTGTGTGTTTCTGATGGTGTGTGTTTCTGACAGTGTGTGTTTCTGTCTGTGTGTGTGTTTCTGACGGTGTGTTTCTACTGTCTGTGTGTTTCTGTCTGTGTGTTTCTACTGTCTGTGTGTTTCTGACTGTGTGTTTCTGACGGTGTGTGTTTCTGACAGTGTGTGTTTCTGACAGTGTGTGTTTCTGTCTGTGTTTGTTTCTGACGGTGTGTGTTTCTGACGGTGTGTGTTTCTGACAGTGTGTGTTTCTGTCTGTGTTTGTTTCTGACGGTGTGTGTTTCTGACGGTGTGTGTTTCTGACGGTGTGTGTTTCTGATGGTGTGTGTTTCTGACGGTGTGTGTTTCTGTCTGTGTTTGTTTCTGACGGTGTGTGTTTCTGACGGTGTGTGTTTCTGTCTGTGTGTTTCTACTGTCTGTGTGTTTCTGTCTGTGTGTTTCTACTGTCTGTGTGTTTCTGACTGTGTGTTTCTGACGGTGTGTGTTTCTGACGGTGTGTGTTTCTGTCTGTGTTTGTTTCTGACGGTGTGTGTTTCTGATGGTGTGTGTTTCTGACAGTGTGTGTTTCTGTCTGTGTTTGTTTCTGACGGTGTGTGTTTCTGACGGTGTGTGTTTCTGACGGTGTGTGTTTCTGATGGTGTGTGTTTCTGACGGTGTGTGTTTCTGTCTGTGTTTGTTTCTGACGGTGTGTGTTTCTGACGGTGTGTGTTTCTGTCTGTGTGTTTCTACTGTCTGTGTGTTTCTGTCTGTGTGTTTCTACTGTCTGTGTGTTTCTGACTGTGTGTTTCTGACGGTGTGTGTTTCTGACAGTGTGTGTTTCTGTCTGTGTTTGTTTCTGACGGTGTGTGTTTCTGACGGTGTGTGTTTCTGATGGTGTGTGTTTCTGACAGTGTGTGTTTCTGTCTGTGTGTGTGTTTCTGACGGTGTGTTTCTACTGTCTGTGTGTTTCTGTCTGTGTGTTTCTGTCTGTGTGTTTCTGATGGTGTGTGTTTCTGTCTGTGTGTTTCTGTCTGTGTGTTTCTGTCTGTGTGTTTCTGACAGTGTGTGTTTCTGTCTGTGTGTGTTTCTGACGGTGTGTGTTTCTGACGGTGTGTGTTTCTGTCTGTGTGTGTGTTTCTGACGGTGTGTGTTTCTGTCTGTGTGTGTTTCTGATGGTGTGTGTTTCTGACGGTGTGTGTTTCTGTCTGTGTGTGTTTCTGATGGTGTGTGTTTCTGACGGTGTGTGTTTCTGACGGTGTGTGTTTCTGACGGTGTGTGTTTCTGTCTGTGTGTGTGTTTCTGACGGTGTGTGTTTCTGTCTGTGTGTGTTTCTGTCTGTGTGTGTTTCTGACGGTGTGTGTTTCTGACGGTGTGTGTTTCTGTCTGTGTGTGTGTTTCTGACGGTGTGTGTTTCTGTCTGTGTGTGTTTCTGACAGTGTGTGTTTCTGTCTGTGTGTGTTTCTGATGGTGTGTGTTTCTGACAGTGTGTGTTTCTGTCTGTGTGTGTGTTTCTGACGGTGTGTGTTTCTACTGTCTGTGTGTTTCTGACGGTTTGTTTCTGATGGTGTGTGTTACTGATGGTTGTGTGTTTCTGACAGTGTGTTTCTGACGGTGTGTTTCTGATGGTGTGTGTTACTGATGGTTGTGTGTTTCTGACAGTGTGTGTTTCTGACGGTGTGTTTCTGATGGTGTGTGTTACTGATGGTTGTGTGTTTCTGACAGTGTGTGTTTCTGACGGTGTGTTTCTGATGGTGTGTGTTTCTGCTGTGTGTTTCTGACGGTGTGTTTCTGATGGTGTGTGTTTCTGACGGTGCGCTTCTGATAGTGTGTGTTTCTGACGGTGTGTTTCTGATGGTGTGTGTTTCTGTTGTGTGTTTCTGACGGTGTGTTTCTGATGGTGTGTGTTTCTGTCTGTGTGTGTGTTTCTGACGGTGTGTGTTTCTACTGTCTGTGTGTTTCTGACGGTGTGTTTCTGATGGTGTGTGTTACTGATGGTTGTGTGTTTCTGACAGTGTGTGTTTCTGATGGTGTGTGTTTCTGCTGTGTGTTTCTGACGGTGTGTTTCTGATGGTGTGTGTTTCTGCTGTGTGTTTCTGACAGTGTGTTTCTGATGGTGTGTGTTTCTGCTGTGTGTTTCTGACGGTGTGTGTTTCTGACGGTGTGTGTTTCTGACGGTGTGTTTCTGATGGTGTGTGTTTCTGACGGTGCGTTTCTGATAGTGTGTGTTTCTGACGGTGTGTTTCTGATGGTGTGTGTTTCTACTGTCTGTGTGTTTCTGATGGTGTGTGTTTCTCATGGTGTGTGTTTCTACTGTCTGTGTGTTTCTGATGGTGTGTGTTTCTGATGGTGTGTGTTTCTACTGTCTGTGTGTTTCTGATGGTGTGTGTTTCTGATGGTGTGTGTTTCTCATGGTGTGTGTTTCTACTGTCTGTGTGTTTCTGATGGTGTGTGTTTCTGATGGTGTGTGTTTCTCATGGTGTGTGTTTTTGACGGTGTGCGTTTCTACTGTCTGTGCGTTTCTGATAGTGTGTGTTTCTGACGGTGTGTTTCTGATGGTGTGTGTTTCTACTGTCTGTTTCTGATGGTGTGTGTTTCTGACGGTGTGTGTTTCTGATGGTGTGTGTTTCTGATGGTGTGCGTTTCTACTGTCTGTGTGTTTCTGATGGTGTGCATTTCTGATGGTGTGTGTTTCTGACGGCGTGTTTCTGACGTTGTGTGTTTCTGATGGTTTGTGTTTCTGACGGCGTGTTTCTGACAGTGTGTGTTACTGATGGTTGTGTGTTTCTGACAGTGTGTGTTTCTGATGGTGTGTTTTTCTGCTGTCTGTGTGTTTCTGATGGTGTGTGTTTCTGACGGTGTGTGTTTCTGATGGTGTGTGTTTCTGACGGCGTGTTTCTGACGGTGTGTTTTTCTGATGGTGTGTGTTTCTGATGGTGTGTTTCTGACGGCGTGTTTCTGACAGTGTGTGTTTCTGATGGTGTGTGTTTCTGATGGTTTGTGTTTCTGACGGCGTGTTTCTGACGGTGTGTGTTTCTGATGGTTTGTGTTTCTGACGGTGTGTGTTTCTGATGGTGTGTGTTTCTGACGGCGTGTTTCTGACGGTGTGTTTTTCTGATGGTGTGTGTTTCTGATGGTGTGTTTCTGACGGCGTGTTTCTGACAGTGTGTGTTTCTGATGGTGTGTGTTTCTGATGGTTTGTGTTTCTGACGGCGTGTTTCTGACGGTGTGTGTTTCTGATGGTGTGTGTTTCTGACGGCGTGTTTCTGACGGTGTGTTTTTCTGATGGTGTGTGTTTCTGATGGTGTGTTTCTGACGGCGTGTTTCTGACAGTGTGTGTTTCTGATGGTGTGTGTTTCTGATGGTTTGTGTTTCTGACGGCGTGTTTCTGACGGTGTGTGTTTCTGATGGTGTGTGTTTCTGACGGTGTGTGTTTCTGATGGTGTGTGTTTCTGACGGCGTGTTTCTGACGGTGTGTTTTTCTGATGGTGTGTGTTTCTGATGGTGTGTTTCTGACGGCGTGTTTCTGACAGTGTGTGTTTCTGACGGCGTGTTTCTGACGGTGTGTGTTTCTGATGGTGTGTGTTTCTGACGGCGTGTTTCTGACAGTGTGTGTTTCTGATGGTGTGTGTTTCTGATGGTTTGTGTTTCTGACGGCGTGTTTCTGATGGTGTGTGTTTCTGATGGTTTGTGTTTCTGACGGCGTGTTTCTGACGGCGTGTTTCTGACAGTGTGTGTTTCTGATGGTGTGTGTTTCTGACGGTGTGTTTCTGACGGCGTGTTTCTGACAGTGTGTGTTTCTGATGGTGTGTGTTTCTGACGGTGTGTTTCTGACGGCGTGTTTCTGACAGTGTGTGTTTCTGATGGTGTGTGTTTCTGATGGTGTGTGTTTCTGACGGCGTGTTTCTGACGGTGTGTTTCTGACGGCGTGTTTCTGACAGTGTGTGTTTCTGATGGTGTGTGTTTCTGATGGTTTGTGTTTCTGACGGTGTGTGTTTCTGACGGTGTGTGTTACTGATGGTTGTGTGTTTCTGACAGTGTGTGTTTCTGATGGTGTGTTTTTCTGCTGTCTGTGTGTTTCTGACGGCGTGTTTCTGACGGTGTGTTTCTGACGGCGTGTTTCTGACAGTGTGTGTTTCTGATGTTGTGTGTTTCTGATGGTGTGTTTTTCTGACTGTGTGTTTCTGATGGTTTGTGTTTCTGACGGTGTGTGTTTCTAATGGTGTGTGTTTCTGACGGCGTGTTTCTGACAGTGTGTGTTACTGATGGTTGTGTGTTTCTGACGGTGTGTTTTTCTGCTGTCTGTGTGTTTCTGATGGTGTGTGTTTCTGATGGTGTGTGTTTCTGACGGTGTGTTTCTGACGGCGTGTTTCTGACAGTGTGTGTTTCTGATGTTGTGTGTTTCTGACGGTGTGTTTTTCTGACTGTGTGTTTCTGATGGTTTGTGTTTCTGACGGTGTGTTTCTAATGGTGTGTGTTTCTGACGGCGTGTTTCTGACAGTGTGTGTTACTGATGGTTGTGTGTTTCTGACGGTGTGTTTTTCTGCTGTCTGTGTGTTTCTGATGGTGTGTGTTTCTGATGGTGTGTGTTTCTGATGGTGTGTGTTTCTGACAGTGTGTTTTTCTGACGGTGTGTGTTTCTGACAGTGTGTGTTACTGATGGTTGTGTGTTTCTGACGGTGTGTTTTTCTGCTGTCTGTGTATTTCTGACGGTGTGTGTTTCTGCTGTGTGTGTGTTTCTGATGGTTGTTTGTTTCTGACGGTGTGTGTTTCTGACGGTGTGTGTTTCTGCCTGTGTGTTTCTGACGGTGTGTGTTTCTGACGGTGTGTGTTTCTGCTGTGTGTGTGTTTCTGATGGTTGTTTGTTTTTGACAGTGTGTGTTTCTAATGGTGTGTTTTTCTGCTGTCTGTGTGTTTCTGATGGTGTGTGTTTCTGACAGTGTGTTTTTCTGACGGTGTGTGTTACTGATGGTTGTGTGTTTCTGACAGTGTGTTTCTGATGGTGTGTGTTTCTGATGTTGTGTGTTTCTGACGGTGTGTTTTTCTGACTGTGTGTTTCTGATGGTTTGTGTTTCTGACGGTGTGTGTTTCTGATGGTTGTTTGTTTCTGACGGTGTGTGTTTCTGACGGTGTGTGTTTCTGACGGTGTGTGTTTCTGACGGTGTGTGTTTCTGCTGTGTGTGTGTTTCTGATGGTTGTTTGTTTTTGACAGTGTGTGTTTCTAATGGTGTGTTTTTCTGCTGTCTGTGTGTTTCTGATGGTGTGTGTTTCTGACAGTGTGTTTTTCTGACGGTGTGTGTTTTTGCTGTCTGTGTGTTTCTGACTGTGTGTTTCTGATGGTGTGTGTTTCTGATGGTGTGTGTTTCTGACTGTGTGTTACTGATGGTTGTGTGTTTCTGACAGTGTGTTTCTGATGGTGTGTGTTTCTGATGGTTTGTGTTTCTGATGGTGTGTTTCTGATGGTGTGTGTTTCTGATGGTGTGTGTTTCTGATGGTTGTGTGTTTCTGACAGTGTGTTTCTGATGGTGTGTGTTTCTGATGGTGTGTGTTTCTGATGGTGTGTGTTTCTGACAGTGTGTTTTTCTGACGGTGTGTGTTACTGATGGTTGTGTGTTTCTGACAGTGTGTTTCTGATGGTGTGTGTTTCTGATGGTGTGTGTTTCTGACTGTGTGTTACTGATGGTTGTGTGTTTCTGACAGTGTGTTTCTGATGGTGTGTGTTTCTGATGGTTTGTGTTTCTGACGGTGTGTGTTTCTAATGGTTGTGTGTTTCTGACGGCGTGTTTCTGACAGTGTGTGTTACTGATGGTTGTTTGTTTCTGATGGTGTGTGTTTCTGATGGTGTGTGTTTCTGACGGTGTGTTTCTGACGGCGTGTTTCTGACAGTGTGTGTTTCTGATGTTGTGTGTTTCTGACGGTGTGTTTTTCTGACTGTGTGTTTCTGATGGTTTGTGTTTCTGACGGTGTGTGTTTCTAATGGTGTGTGTTTTTGACGGCGTGTTTCTGACAGTGTGTGTTACTGATGGTTGTGTGTTTCTGACGGTGTGTTTTTCTGCTGTCTGTGTGTTTCTGATGGTGTGTGTTTCTGATGGTGTGTGTTTCTGATGGTGTGTGTTTCTGACAGTGTGTTTTTCTGACGGTGTGTGTTTCTGACAGTGTGTGTTACTGATGGTTGTGTGTTTCTGACGGTGTGTTTTTCTGCTGTCTGTGTATTTCTGACGGTGTGTGTTTCTGCTGTGTGTGTGTTTCTGATGGTTGTTTGTTTCTGACGGTGTGTGTTTTCTGACGGTGTGTGTTTCTGACGGTTTGTGTTTCTGACTGTGTGTTTCTGACGGTGTGTGTTTCTGACGGTGTGTGTTTCTGCTGTGTGTGTGTTTCTGATGGTTGTTTGTTTTTGACAGTGTGTGTTTCTAATGGTGTGTTTTTCTGCTGTCTGTGTGTTTCTGATGGTGTGTGTTTCTGACAGTGTGTTTTTCTGCTGTCTGTGTGTTTCTGATGGTGTATGTTTCTGACAGTGTGTTTTTCTGACGGTGTGTGTTTTTGCTGTCTGTGTGTTTCTGACTGTGTGTTTCTGATGGTGTGTGTTTCTGATGGTGTGTGTTTCTGACAGTGTGTTTTTCTGACGGTGTGTGTTACTGATGGTTGTGTGTTTCTGACAGTGTGTTTCTGATGGTGTGTGTTTCTGATGGTGTGTGTTTCTGACTGTGTGTTTCTGATGGTGTGTTTTTCTGACGGTGTGTGTTTCTGACAGTGTGTGTTTCTGATGGTTGTGTGTTTCTGACGGTGTGTGTTTCTGCTGTCTGTGTATTTCTGACGGTGTGTGTTTCTGCTGTGTGTGTGTTTCTGATGGTTGTTTGTTTCTGACGGTGTGTGTTTCTGACGGTGTGTGTTTCTGACTGTGTGTTTCTGACGGTGTGTATTTCTGACGTTGTGTGTTTCTGCTGTGTGTGTGTTTCTGATGGTTGTTTGTTTCTGACGGTGTGTGTTTCTGACGGTGTGTGTTTCTGACGGTGTGTGTTTCTGACTGTGTGTTTCTGACGGTGTGTATTTCTGACGTTGTGTGTTTCTGCTGTGTGTGTGTTTCTTCTGATGGTTTGTGTTTCTAATGGTGTGTGTTTCTGACAAACACGGTGAGTAATGTCTTGTCCTGTTATTATCATGCGTCGCGTCTGAATGCGTTGTTGTTTTTGGAGCTCTATCGATTTGATTTATAATTCTTGATTTTTCTCTCTGCCTCGCTGCCTGCTGTGAGTGTGTTTGCTTCGGTGCTGTAAGCTCCGTCTTAGCCTCGTATTTCCTTGTTTTGAACCATAATTTACTACAATTTCTAGTTGTTTATATTACTACTAAATACAGCTTACCCAACCCTGACATCGCTAGCTTCCGTTACTACTAGCACAACACGCTAGTAATTCGCTAGCCTGTTAACGCGCCACCCGTGCGCTCAGCTATTTTTATTTATTTATTTTCTCTCGCGCGCTCGCGCCTTTGAGTTCATAAAAGCTCAGGTGAGTAAGAAACACTCAACAAACACGGTGAGTAATGTCTTGTCCTGTTATTATCATGCGTTGCGTCTGAATGCGTTGTTGTTTTTGGAGCTCTATCGATTTGATTTATAATTCTTGATTTTTCTCTTTAAACTCGCTTACAACGAACATTTTCTACTTTTCCTCACTGAGAAGCACACTGCTCAAACCTCATAGTTACAACGCGGACTGTTGAGCAGACGCGTCTCAAGCCTATTAGTGATCCAACGCTGCATACTCTTAAAGGTTACGTCCATGGATCACGGCTGAACGCGTCTTCTCCACACTCACTTACAAACAAACTTATAATATAAATTAGTATTAATATTGATAGCATCACTGGTAGCTTCGTTGCTAACTCACTGTCCATCTTTTAAAATGGCGAATATATCAGATGTAAGTAGTCTACCGTTTGGTGCAGGTGAGGACACATTTGAGCTGCACGCACTGCAGTCTGAGCTGGAAGCTGTTGAGAAACAGATCCACAACCTTTTATTGAGACAGGCCGAGCTGAGAGACCGGTGTTTGGCTCTTGAAACATCACGCGCCGATGCACACAAATCAGTGTTTAACGTTACTAACCCGCTGACTCCGACCGCGTCTACTCCGTGCGTTCCTCAGCATCGGTCGCAATCAGCCATGGTCTCGTTCACTCCGGCTCCAACACGCCACCACGAAGCCTGGGTGGTTCCGCAGTGGAAGACGCGAGTCAGGTTTAGACCAAGACTTTCTCCGACCCTCCCGGTTTTCGAGTTATCCACACAAAACCGCTTCTCCCCTCTACGCGAAACAGAACGCGATGCTGGGATCATCGGCGATTCCATCGTTCGGCACGTACACGCTACGTTAGGTAAAAGTAAGGTGCAAAGTCACTGCTTTCCTGGTGCTCGTGTTTCTGAAATCGCTGCTCGCGTTCCCGAGATCCTGAATGGTGACGAGCGCGTCGGAACTGTGGTCCTGCACGCGGGAGTGAACGACATCAGGCTGCGCCAGATGGAGATTCTGAAGAAAGACTTCAGGAGCCTGATCGATACGGTACGCAGCACATCGCCTGAAACAACGATCATTGTGTCAGGACCGCTTCCCACGTACCGACTAGGGCATGAAAAGTTCAGCAGATTATTTGCGCTAAATGAATGGTTAATGTCATGGTGCAATGAGCAGAAACTGCTCTTTGTAAATAATTGGAATCTGTTTTGGGAGCGTCCTATGCTTTTCCGTGCTGATGGCTTACACCCAAGCAGATTCGGAGCGGATCTTCTGTCAGATAACATCTCCAAAATGTTAAATACCCTTTGACTAGTAACCAAAAGTCCAAATCATAGTCTCTGCTGCACCAATTCAACTGATATAAATACTAGTGTAGAACATTGCATAGAAACCGTGTCTATTCCTCGTTTAGTGAGATCAAATAATAAATCTAATGCAGGATCTAGGAAAAATCTAATTGTTATTAAAACAGAAAATGTTGCTATTAGTAAACAAAAACTATTTCTAAAGCTAGGTCTTCTAAACATTAGATCACTCAAACCTAAGGCAGTTATTGTAAATGAAATAGTCACAGATAATAGCTTCGATGTACTTTGCCTTACTGAAACCTGGCTTAAACCAAATGATTATTTCGGTATTAATGAGTCTACTCCTCCTGGATACTGTTATAAGCATGAGCCCCGTCTGATTGGTCGTGGCGGAGGTGTTGCAACCATTTATAGAGATATTCTAAATGTTACTCAGAAAACGGGTTATAAGTTTATTTCATTTGAAGTACTTGTACTAAATGTTACGCTCTTAGATGTTAGAAAAACATCCCTATTATCTCTAGCCTTGGCTACCGTATATAGACCGCCAGGGCCTTACGCTGATTTCCTAAAAGAGTTTGCAGATTTTCTCTCAGACCTATTAGTCAATGTCGATAAAGCATTAATTGTTGGAGATTTTAACATACACGTAGATAATCCAAATGATGCGTTAGGAGCTGCGTTTACAGATTTATTAAATTAATTTGGGGTCAAGCAAAACGTCACCGGACCAACACATCGTCTTAATCATACACTCGATTTAATTATATCACATGGAACCGATCCAACCGATATAGATATCATTCCACAAAGTGATGAAGTCACTGATCACTACATGGTAACTTGCATATTACGTACTGCTGTAATATGTCATGCGGCGTCGCGTTATCAACCAGGCAGAACAATCCTCCCATCCACCATAGATAATTTCTCAAATTGCTTATCTAATCTGTCTCAGCTGCTGCCTGAACCCAAACAAACAGATGAACTAGAAGAACTAACTAGCACTATGAGCACCATTCTCTCTAGAACATTGGATGTGGTTGCACCTATTAAATTAAAAAAGGTCAGAGAGAAAAATAAAGCACCATGGTACAATAATACTACGCATGTTTTAAAGAGAGAAACCCGTATTTTAGAGCGTAAATGGAAACAAACTAATTTAGAGGTCTTTAGAATCGCGTGGAAAGACAGTATGTCACGTTATAAAAAGGCCCTAAAAGCGGCCAGGGCTGAGCACCTCCGCAAACTAATAGAAAACAACCAAAACAATCCAAGGTTTTTATTTAACACCGTGGCTAGACTAACAAATAAACAGACGTCACCCGAACAAAATATCCCGTTACAGTTCAGTAGTAATGATTTCATGAACTTCTTCACTGAGAAAATAGAAAGCATCAGAACCACAATTGTAAACGTTCAATCTTCAATCGCGCCTTATAATTCAGCTTCAATTATCACCCCGAAAGAACAATTACAGTGCTTTACAACTATAGAACAAAAAGAGTTAAATAAACTTATCACTTCATCTAAAACAACAACATGTTTATTAGATCCTATACCAACTAAACTACTGAAAGAAGTGTTACCTGTAGTGGAAGAGCCTCTCCTCAATATTATTAACTCGTCTTTATCTTTAAGTCATGTTCCAAGAACATTTAAACTGGCAGTTATAAAACCTCTCATTAAGAAACCACAATTAGATCATAATAATCTAGCAAATTATAGACCCATTTCAAATCTTCCATTTATGTCTAAAATATTAGAAAAAGTGGTGTCCGCTCAACTGGGCTCTTTCTTGCAACAAAATGATATCTATGAAAAGTTTCAGTCTGGATTCAGACCGCATCATAGCACTGAAACTGCGCTCGTTAAAATCACAAATGATTTACTTTTAGCTTCTGACCAAGGCTGGATCTCAATACTAGTTTTACTTGATCTTAGTGCTGCGTTCGATACTATAGATCATACATTACTCTTAGATCGACTACAAAATTATACTGGTGTTCAAGGACAAGCACTAAGCTGTTCAAATCATACCTATCTGACCGCTACCATTTTGTCTATTTAAATGGAGAAAAATCGATCATAACTCCAGTAAACTATGGAGTGCCGCAGGGATCTGTATTAGGCCCTCTGTTATTTTCAATATATATGATGCCACTTGGAAATATTATAAGGAAACATGGAATTAGTTTCCATTGTTATGCTGATGACACTCAAATATATATTTCATCACGGCCGGATGAAAACGCAAAATTTTCCAAATTGACAGAGTGTGTTAAAGATATAAAAGATTGGATGACGCGTAATTTTCTTTTATTAAATCCAGACAAGACAGAGGTAATACTTATCGGTTCAAAAAAACGCCCACAAAACCTCGCACAATACAACTTTAACATCATAGGATGTCCTGTTACTTTATCCTCTACAGTAAAAGACCTGGGTGTTATACTCGATTGCAACCTGTCTTTTGAAAATCATATTTCATATGTTACAAAAACAGCCTTTTTCCACCTTAGAAACATTGCTAAGCTACGTGATATGCTATCAGTTTCTGATGAAGAAAAGTTAGTTCATGCATTCATGACCTCGAGACTGGATTACTGTAATGCTTTATTAGCTGGTTGTCCTGCATCCTCAATAAACAAGCTACAGTTAGTCCAAAATGCCGCCGCTAGAGTTCTTACGAGATCAAGAAAATATGATCATATAACACCGATTTTATCATCACTGCATTGGTTACCTATAAAGTTCCGTATTAATTACAAGGTATTGCTACTGACTTATAAAGCCCTAAACGGCTTAGCTCCAGTCTATTTAACGGATCTTCTATCGCCCTATAATCCATCGCGCTCTTTAAGATCACTAAATTCAAGGCTTTTGGTCATACCTAGGATATCCAGAACCACCAAAGGAGGGAGAGCATTTTCACATTTGGCTCCAAAACTCTGGAATAGTCTTCCTGATACTGTTCGTTGCTCAGACTCGCTCTCCCAGTTTAAAACTAGATTAAAGTCGCATCTCTTCAGCCAGGCATTCATATAATCCTACAGTTCAAACTACAATCCGGCCTCTAGCTCATAAATGCCAGAGGAGAACTGGCCCCCGACTGAGCCTGGGTTCTCCCAAGGTTTTTTTTTTCTCCATTAGGTCACCTGATGGAGTTTTAGGACACCATTAGGTCACTTGATGGAGTTTTTCGGTTCCTTGCCACTGTTGCCTTTGTTTTACTCAGTTGGGGATATTTTGGGGATATTTAATATAATTTTATCAATCAATAAATTCCTCTTGAAACAAACTTTGTTGTATTATTTTAATTTAATACTGTGAAGCTGCTTTGATACAATCTGTATTGTGAAAAGCGCTATACAAATAAACTTGACTTGACTTGACTTGTTTCTGACGGCGTGTTTCTGACGGTGTGTTTCTGACGGTGTGTGTTTCTGACAGTGTGTGTTACTGATGGTTGTGTGTTTCTGACGGTGTGTGTTTCTGATGGTGTGTGTTTCTGACAGTGTGTTTTTCTGACGGTGTGTGTTTTTGCTGTCCGTGTGTTTCTGACGGTGTGTGTTTCTGATGGTGTGTGTTTCTGACAGTGTGTTTTTCTGACGGTGTGTGTTTTTGCTGTCCGTGTGTTTCTGACGGTGTGTGTTTCTGACTGTGTGTTTCTGACGGTGTGTATTTCTGACGGTGTGTGTTTCTGCTGTGTGTGTGTTTCTGATGGTGTGTGTTTCTGCTGTGTGTGTGTTTCTGATGGTGTGTATTTCTGACTGTGTGTTTCTGACGGTGTGTATTTCTGACTGTGTGTATTTCTGACGGTGTGTGTTTCTGCTGTGTGTGTGTTTCTGATGGTGTGTGTTTCTGCTGTGTGTGTGTTTCTGACGGTGTGTGTTTCTGCTGTGTGTGTGTTTCTGATGGTGTGTGTTTCTGATGGTGTGTGTTTCTGCTGTGTGTGTGTTTCTGATGGTGTGTGTTTCTGACTGTGTGTTTCTGACGGTGTGTATTTCTGACTGTGTGTATTTCTGACGGTGTGTGTTTCTGCTGTGTGTGTGTTTCTGATGGTGTGTGTTTCTGACAGTGTGTATTTCTGACGGTGTGTGTTTCTGCTGTTTGTGTGTTTCTGATGGTGTGTGTTTCTGACTGTGTGTATTTCTGACGGTGTGTGTTTCTGCTGTGTGTGTGTTTCTGATGGTGTGTGTTTCTGACGGTGTGTATTTCTGACGTGTGTGTTTCTGACGGTGTGTGTTTCTGACGGTGTGTATTTCTGACTGTGTGTTTCTGATGGTGTGTGTTTCTGACTGTGTGTTTCTGACGGTGTGTGTTTCTGACGGTGTGTATTTCTGACGTGTGTGTTTCTGCTGTGTGTGTGTTTCTGATGGTGTGTGTTTCTGACGGTGTGTGTTTCTGACGGTGTGTGTTTCTGACTGTGTGTGTTTCTGACGGTGTGTATTTCTGACGGTGTGTGTTTCTGCTGTGTGTGTTTCTGACTGTGTGTTTCTGACGGTGTGTGTTTCTGCTGTGTGTGTGTTTCTGACTGTGTGTTTCTGACGTGTGTGTTTCTGACTGTGTGTTTCTGACGGTGTGTGTTTCTGCTGTGTGTGTGTTTCTGATGGTGTGTTTCTGACGGTGTTTTTTTATGTGTGTGTGTTTCTGCTGTGTGTGTGTTTCTGCTGTGTGTTTCTGACTGTGTTTCTGACGGTGTGTGTTTCTGACTGTGTGTTTCTGACGGTGTGTGTTTCTGACGGTGTGTATTTCTGACTGTGTTTCTGACGGTGTGTGTTTCTGACTGTGTGTTTCTGACGGTGTGTGTTTCTGACGGTGTGTATTTCTGTGTGTTTCTGTGTGTTTCTGAGTGTGTGTTTCTGACTGTGTGTGTGTTTCTGAGTGTGTGTTTCTGCTGTGTGTGTGTTTCTGAGTGTGTGTTTCTGACTGTGTGTTTCTGACGGTGTTTTTTTGATGTGTGTGTGTTTCTGATGGTGTGTGTTTCTGACTGTGTGTTTCTGACGGTGTTTTTTTGATGTGTGTGTGTTTCTGATGGTGTGTGTTTCTGACTGTGTGTTTCTGACGGTGTGTGTTTCTGACGGTGTGTATTTCTGTGTGTTTCTGTGTGTTTCTGAGTGTGTGTTTCTGACTGTGTGTGTGTTTCTGAGTGTGTGTTTCTGCTGTGTGTGTGTTTCTGAGTGTGTGTTTCTGACTGTGTGTTTCTGACGGTGTTTTTTTGATGTGTGTGTGTTTCTGATGGTGTGTGTTTCTGACTGTGTGTTTCTGACGGTGTGTGTTTCTGACGGTGTGTATTTCTGTGTGTTTCTGTGTGTTTCTGAGTGTGTGTTTCTGACTGTGTGTGTGTTTCTGAGTGTGTGTTTCTGCTGTGTGTGTGTTTCTGAGTGTGTGTTTCTGACTGTGTGTTTCTGACGGTGTTTTTTTTATGTGTGTGTGTTTCTGATGGTGTGTGTTTCTGCTGTGTGTGTGTTTCTGACTGTGTGTTTCTGACGGTGTTTTTTTTATGTGTGTGTGTTTCTGATGGTGTGTGTTTCTGACTGTGTGTTTCTGACGGTGTTTTTTTGATGTGTGTGTGTTTCTGATGGTGTGTGTTTCTGCTGTGTGTGTGTTTCTGACTGTGTGTTTCTGACGGTGTTTTTTTGATGTGTGTGTGTTTCTGATGGTGTGTGTTTCTGACTGTGTGTTTCTGACGGTGTGTGTTTCTGACGGTGTGTATTTCTGTGTGTTTCTGTGTGTTTCTGAGTGTGTGTTTCTGACTGTGTGTGTGTTTCTGAGTGTGTGTTTCTGCTGTGTGTGTGTTTCTGAGTGTGTGTTTCTGACTGTGTGTTTCTGACGGTGTTTTTTTGATGTGTGTGTGTTTCTGATGGTGTGTGTTTCTGCTGTGTGTGTGTTTCTGACTGTGTGTTTCTGACGGTGTTTTTTTGATGTGTGTGTGTTTCTGATGGTGTGTGTTTCTGCTGTGTTTTTTTGATGTGTGTGTGTTTCTGATGGTGTGTGTTTCTGACTGTGTGTTTCTGACGGTGTTTTTTTGATGTGTGTGTGTTTCTGATGGTGTGTGTTTCTGCTGTTTTTTTTTGATGTGTGTGTGTTTCTGACTGTGTGTTTCTGACTGTGTGTTTCTGACGGTGTTTTTTTGATGTGTGTGTGTGTCTGATGGTGTGTGTTTCTGCTGTGTGTGTGTTTCTGACTGTGTGTTTCTGACGGTGTGTGTGTTTCTGACGGTGTTTTTTTGATGTGTGTGTGTGTCTGATGGTGTGTGTTTCTGCTGTGTGTGTGTTTCTGACTGTGTGTTTCTGACGGTGTTTTTTTTATGTGTGTGTGTTTCTGATGGTGTGTGTTTCTGCTGTGTTTTTTGATGTGTGTGTGTTTCTGATGGTGTGTGTTTCTGCTGTGTTTCTGACTGTGTGTTTCTGACGGTGTTTTTTTGATGTGTGTGTGTTTCTGATGGTGTGTGTTTCTGATGGTGTGTGTTTCTGACTGTGTGTTTCTGACGGTGTTTTTTTGATGTGTGTGTGTTTCTAATGGTGTGTGTTTCTGCTGTGTGTGTGTTTCTGACTGTATGTTTCTGACTGTGTTTTTTTGATGTGTGTGTGTTTCTAATGGTGTGTGTTTCTGCTGTGTGTGTGTTTCTGACGGTGTGTGTTTCTGCTGTGTTTTTTTGATGTGTGTGTGTTTCTGATGGTGTGTGTTTCTGCTGTGTGTGTGTTTCTGACTGTGTGTTTCTGACTGTGTGTGTGTTTCTGACGTTGTGTATTTCTGACTGTGTGTTTCTGACGGTGTGTGTTTCTGACTGTGTGTTTCTGACGGTGTGTGTTTCTGACGGTGTGTGTGTTTCTGACTGTGTGTTTCTGACGGTGTTTTTTTATGTGTGTGTGTTTCTGCTGTGTGTGTGTTTCTGCTGTGTGTTTCTGACTGTGTGTGTGTTTCTGACGTTGTGTATTTCTGACTGTGTGTTTCTGACGGTGTGTGTTTCTGACTGTGTGTTTCTGACGGTGTGTGTTTCTGACGGTGTGTATTTCTGTGTGTTTCTGTGTGTTTCTGAGTGTGTGTTTCTGACTGTGTGTGTGTTTCTGAGTGTGTGTTTCTGACTGTGTGTTTCTGACGGTGTTTTTTTGATGTGTGTGTGTTTCTGATGGTGTG
>NC_138727.1:68667977-68783477 GCF_965113295.1 Leuciscus leuciscus
CTTCTGTTCGTATTTGGTATCTCATACTGACATAATTTGCTGTATAGTTTTGCATGTATTTTTATGGCTCTACAATTTTCTTTATGCAGAACGCTCTTAAATTGGTAACTTGGAACGTGAAGGGCATAGGTAATGTAATTAAAAGGAAGAAAATTTTATCATTCCTTAAAAAAGAACAAATATCTATCGCGCTACTACAGGAAACTCACTTATCTGATAAAGAACATATTAAGTTGAAAAGAGATTGGGTTGGTCAGATTTATTTTTCCTCTTTCACGTCAAATAGTAGGGGCACTGCCATTCTTATTCATAAAAATATCCCATTCATTCTCGAGCATGCAGATTACGATTCGGAAGGAAGATTTGTGTTAATTTCTGGCTTAATTCATGGAAGACATATCACTGTAGGAAATGTATATGCTCCAAATACAGATTGCCCTAATTTTATGTCATACGCAGTCCTAAAATTTAATCAGCATTGCACGAACATTGGTTTTTTGGGAGGTGACTTCAATTGTGCACTTGATGGAAATTTAGATAAATCATCACCCCGGGTTTCAACTGGTTGTAAATCCTCACATACTTTGCGCAATACTTGTAAGAACCTTGGCCTGGTGGACATTTGGAGAGAGCTGCATCCTAAAGACAAAGATTATACTTTCTACTCTCATTCTCACAACTGTTATTCAAGACTGGATTATTTTTTCATACCTTCTGAATGTATACGTCGTGTGAGTTCTTGTCATATTGGCCCTATTGTGTTATCTGATCATGGTCCTGTTTATTTAGTGGTTGATATTAGTATATCAATCCAGAAGTCAACCTACTGGAAATTGAATACTTCATTATTAAGCAATACTAATTTTCACTCTTTTTTTAAAGAGAAGATAATTCAGTATTGGCAGGACAATCAGAATTCGCCAGTTTCCCCTGCGATGAAATGGGATGCTGCCAAAGCCACAATGCGAGGCCACTTTATTGCTTATGCCTCTCTGATGAAGAAACTTAGAACCCAAAAAAGGAAAGAATTAGAAGCTGAAGTAAAATATCTGGAAAAACAACACAAAACATTCCCAAATCAAGACAATTGGATTTTGTTAAATAATGCCAGAGCCAAGCTTAATCTAGATCATACAGAACATGTTAAAAAATTATTATTTTTCAGTAAACAGCGTTATTACGAATTTGGAAACAAGCCAAGTCGTCTTTTGGCGTATCATTTAAAAAAAGAGCAGAACGAAAGAACCATAAAAGCAATTAAGACATCTGAAGGCAGAATGATGTTTGACCCCATGGATATTAACACTGCTTTCTCTGATTTTTACAGAACTCTATATACAGCTGGGTCGAGTGGCTCCAGTGAGGATTTGCTATATTTCCTGAATGAGATTTCTCTTCCTAGCATTTCGGAAGATACTAGGGCTTTCTTAAATGCCCCTTTTAGTAAGGAAGAAATTTGGCAATCTATACAATCTATGCCAACTGGTAAAGCTCCCGGCCCAGATGGATTTCCGTTAGAGTTTTATAAGCAATTCTGGCCAGAGCTTTGTCCAATTTTAATGGAAGCTATAAATAGTACTTTAGAGTCAAATTCTATGCCTGAATCCTGGTCATTGGCGGTGATCAGCTTGCTTCTGAAAAAAGGCAAAGACCCAGTGAATTGTTCTTCTTATCGCCCAATTAGTTTACTCAATGTGGATTATAAAATTATAACAAAATCTTTAGCTCGGCGGCTCAACTGTTTTGCCTTACATCATCAACCCAGATCAGACAGGTTTCGTGAAGTCCAGATATGGCACTGATAATATTCGTCGAGTGTTGAATATTATAGATCATTTAAATGTTACCAAGGAACCTGCCTTCATTGTATCTCTCGACGCCGAAAAGGCATTTGATAGGGTGGAATGGCCTTTTCTTTTTGCGGTATTAGAGAAAATAGGACTAGGGTCTAACTTTATTGGTTTGGTTAAACTTTTATACTCTAACCCTATGGCTCAAGTTAACTCAAACAGAGTGTTGTCTGACAGATTTTCAATAAGCAGAGGCTGTCGTCAAGGCTGCCCACTCTCGCCATTGTTATTCTCTTTGGTTCAGGCATGAAAACTCCTCACCTTTCGGCGAAATTCGCCGTTTTAAAACCAAAATGGGTCGCCTACGTGATTTGTGCAGATCCGATGAGAAAATATTTATGGGGTGGGAGGGGGGGTCGTGGTCGTGACCAGCATTTACCCGCTATATCTCTATAGTTACCATAAACTTAGCAGCTTTAAAAAACCAATCATCATTCCTAATGCCGAAACCTGACAGCCAATCCGAGTCAGAGTAGGGCAGAATTGTTTTCAAAGTCTTTAACACCGCGAGTCTGATGACACACTGCCGAACAAAGAACCGCACGTCGGAAAGCAAGCCTGAGGTAAGTTATCTTACAATGTTAACTGCCCTGTCAGATACAGACAGCGATGTTGCCAATGTCATTATTTTTAATATCGCGAGCGGGCGCGGGCGCCGTGAGCGCTGAGCGAGCAGGAACGAGTAACGTGAGTTGTCGTCGAAAAAGATGGATAATGCAAAAAAGCTGTCGGGGCTAAACATAGAAAAAGAAAGAGGGGAAAGGAGATGGCATGTCAATTGATGCAACAGCAGCTAAATAAGTGGATGGTGAAAGGCTACAGATAGGATTTTGTTTTGTGTGACGTCCAGGCATGTAGGCTAATGCCATCGGGACTACCGGGAGATTCCCGGTGGGCCGACGTGCTTTTTGGGCCGATACATCTCATACTTTTTTGTTTCGTTTTTTGTCTTAACGGCCCATAAAACTCGTACATCGGCGGCCCATTCGTTTTGTTTTGCTTAATTGGCGGCGCTTGGTTAGTGCGTAATTAGTATGTAATGCATTGGTCAATAAAAAGTCAGCGTTAGTTTTTTTTTCTGACACCCCATGAAACACGTAGATCAGCGGCCCATTTGGTTCTTTTCTTGATTGACACTGGGCTGGCCCAATCACATCTTTAATGTGAAGTATAGAAATATACTCTTTCAAGTAACTGTTAGCCTATAGAAATTAGTACAAAACTAATTATGAAAGTTTCCTTTATTTTTCAGTGAATTTGTTTTACAATATATGGCTATTACTATCATGGGATTAATATTATAACTATTATTATGTAGGCCTAGTAGTAATGTAGACAGACACTGTAACTAAAATAATTTTTCTTTGTTTAATTTTCACCAGATTGATGAATTTAACATTAAAAAGCACTATATACAGTATATATAGTTGATTGGATTGGATTTTTTGCTGCCGCATCCTTCTCACCTTTTTTACCCCTGACCTGTTTTCATGCCTGTTGGTTATCGAACCATTGGCTGCCGCTGTGAGAACTAACACTTAATATACATTAAAATAGGTCTAGAGGAACATCGTATATCCCTTTATGCAGACAATGTTCTGCTCTATCTTAAATACCCTGAGACCTCTACTGACGCAATTCTTGCCGTAATCAAAAAATATAGTAATTTCTCAGGATATAAGATTAATTTGGACAAATCTCAAGCTTTGTATTTGCACGTTCCCTCTGTAGCCATTGCAACATCTCCTTTTAATGTAGCACTTTCAGGATTTCAATATTTGGGAATCAATGTCACATCTAATTTGGATGATTTGTATAAAGCCAACTACCCGCAGTTAATTACAAAAATTAATCAGAACTTATCAGATTGGTCGATTCTTCCAAATTCTTTTTTTTTGGCAGAATTAATGTTATAAGAATGAATATTCTTCCGAGATTTAACTTTTTGTTTCAAAACTTGCCATGTCACTTAAGTACAGATTTTTTTTAAAGGATTAATTCTTCAATTTCAAAGTACATTTGGAATCATAAAAAACCTAGACTCAAACTTTCTGTTTTGATGAAACCAAGGGAACTGGGTGGGGCTTCACTCCCTAATTTTCAGTTATATTTTTGGTCTGCACAAATTAAACACGTTAAGTTGGTTTCTTAACAGACCCGATTCACGCTGGACTGGGATTGAATATTCTAGATGCTTTCCTAGACTGTTATGCTCTCTGCCATTTGTTCATAATATACAAAAAATGTAGTCTCTGAATAATATTTTTACTGTGTCAAACAGTGGCGGTTCTACATTGAATTACACCCTGGGCGAGACCCCCTTCGAGCGCGCCCCAATCCCCCGCCCCAATCATAGCAAAAAGGCTAACAAATAAGATTTATACGCACCAATTAATATTGCCCCTTCATTCATGACATGGATACCGTAATCATACAGAGAAAACATAGTTGCATACCTTTATCTTTCACTCGTTTCTAAATTGGGCACCTGATGGCTTTGACCTTTCTTGTCCATGATCCATCTCTTATTTGGCACGTACTCGACATCGACAATCAACAGATTTCCCCTGACCCCCTCCATACCAACTGTCACTCACGACGAGTCACGACCAGAAGTCAAGACTAAACCAATTCACCTTGGTGGTGGTGACCAAGTAATCGTTTTGTATTACCTATTTTTATTAGCCATGCAGACAATTCAGAAAAACAAAAATGTGCAGGAAATATAGAGGCCTGTATTTATAATATTCTGAATGAAATGTGCGTTATTTGGAAGAAAGTCGAGGTGTGACCGACTTAGATAACTATATGGATCCCCCGTTCCCCCCCCTTGTCCGTTCCATTTGGGAGAGACCCAGAGGTGAACTGTCATCCGCGCCCGCGCCTCCGCGCCCTCCCCTTTCCCCTTCTCAAACAAACAGCTTCTGTGCACGGCATCTTCTCAGCAAGCAGGGGCGCCTGCAGCTGCAGGGGGCGCAAATTTGCCAATTCCCCACACAGTGAAATGATAGATAATAGAAAACCGCTTTGCGGCGCAGATTTATTTTTTGTATTTTTATTTTCTGCTCGTGCCGGCGGCGCCGCCCCCCCAAAAATGCCGCCCCGGGCGATTGCCCGGTTTGCCCGTGCCAAAAACCGCTACTGGTGTCAAATACTCTTTTGGTGTGGAAGGATGTCAAGAAATATTTAGCTATTCCTAATAGGTTATCTTGTAAGTCTCCTATTGCACTCAATCCTGATCTTTCCCCAAGCGTACAGAATATTGGTCTTCTGACCTGGAGGATGAGAGGACTGTCAGAGTTTGGTCATCTATTTGATAATGGTCAAATGAGGTCATTCCAGTCTTTAAAGCAGGAATTTAACCTGCCCAGTAAAGATTTTGATAAATTTCTTCAATTACGGCACTTTTTGGAGTCACACTGAAAAGAAGGTAATATACGTTTTGATCTTACTGAAGTGGAAAAACAGCTTCTCTCTTCAGTTACTCTTAAGAAGAAGATCTCTGAGTTATATTCATTGCTGTCTAATGTTGGTCCTTCAACTTTTGATTCTTTGAGAATGATATGGGAAAAAGACTTAGGATCAAATTTTAGTGATGAGGAGTGGTTATCTGTTTGTACATGTGTTTTCCCCAAAGGTGTCTCAATTTCGGCCCAGGAACAAAATTATAAATTCATTCACAGGACCTATCTAACTCCAGTTCGACTTCATAAAATGTTCCCCAATTCTTCTCAATTATGTTTCAAATGTAGGTCGAACATTGGCACAGTGATGCATGTGTTTTGGGATTGTGATAAAATCAAAGGTTACTGGAAAGAGATCCACAAGATTGTTCAAAAGATTATTGGAAAGACCTTTGCATTGTCTCCAAATGTTTACCTTCTGAACTGTAAAGCTGGTCTGTGCCTGGACTGTGACAAAGAAAGGGTGTTGAACTTCTGTATATATTTAGCAAAAAAATGTATATTATTACTATGGTCAACTCCTCAAATACCCTCAGTTAATATGTGGATGAGTCAGGTCGCTACTCTTTTACCTCTGGAAAAACTAACTCACGATCTGCATCAAAGATCTGATGTTTTCTGGCGCACCTGGTCCTCTCTGTGGAACTTTCTGGAAGATGCTTAGTGATTGATATATCCTTTTGATTACTGGTCTATAAAGTGTCCCTGTTATGTATTTACTTTGATATGCCCTGTTGTATTTTATTTTATTTTATTTTATTTTATTTTTATTATAATTATTTTGTTTTTGCATTTTATATGCTTATGTATGAACATATATATTCAAAGATTGTAAGATGATATAGCTTGTATGGCTGTACGTGCTGTTATGAGATACCGGTACCACTGTGTTGTGTTATTGTAAAAAAATTATAAAAAATAAAAATAAAAAAAGAATAAAATTTAAATCTGCTCATGTATAAAAAAAAATAAAAAAAAATAAATGATTCGACTCGAAAGATTCTTTCATTTCGATATTTGTGTGTATTAAACCTTCTCTATAATTGAACATCTGTTCTTTCGGACAGATATGGCCGTCTTGTATGATCTTCGGCTGATGTCTCTGGCTGTGCTGATGCTGGTGTCTCTCTGGACTCTGCCAGTGCTGCTGTTCGGATTAGATAGATTCATTCATGCCAGCCGAACAGCTGCAGATTCATAGATTCATTCATGACATCGCCTTGACTCTCATGAACGCGCACCATGAAGCTCTATGACTTAAGTATTTCTATATCATGAAAGGCCAATTTTTCTCCAGTTATCTCTGTCTCTCTCTCTCATTCAAATGGGCAGTTTGGGCGGCCATACCGGGCAAGTCGGTCGTAAATATGGCGGCGTTCTATTTGTAGTGACGTAGGTGGCATCTATGAATACACATACACACACTCACTATACTCACACACTCTCGCTATACTCACACACTATTCTCATACACTCACACACACTACAGTATACTCACTCACTCACTCACTCTCTCACACACACACACACAGATGAACACGCCACTGACGCTTCTGTGCTTGTGTTTCAGAGTGTTGTGAATGTGAAGCCTGACAAGGAGGAGGAGACGGAGGAGCAGAAGGAGGAGAAACACAAGACCTTCGTGGAGAAAAACGAGAAACAGATCAAACACTTTGGTGAGATGAGTCCTCTTCTCTTTGATGATGAGGGCGGGGCTATAACCCGTCAATCACATGAGATCAGCCAATAGCAAACCACAACCATCCAATCAGTTCCCCACGGACACAACCAAGCCCCGCCCACATGTGTTCTTGTTCCAGAAGCGTTTCACTTGTAGATCAGTGTCAGATTGTTCACTGCTGTTCTCGTGTGTGTGTGTGTGCGTGCAGGGATGCTGCGCCGCTGGGACGACTCTCAGAAGTACCTGTCTGATAATCCTCACCTGGTGTGTGAGGAAACGGCCAATTATCTGGTCATCATGTGCATCGATCTGGAGGTGGAGGAGGTAACGCTGTGTGTGTGTGTGTGTGTAGCTGATGTGTGTGTGTAGCTGATGTGTGTGACTGACGTGTGTGTGTGTGTGTATGTCAGAAACACGCGCTCATGCAGCAGGTGGCGCATCAGACCATCGTCATGCAGTTCATCCTGGAGCTCGCCAAGAGTCTGAAGGTGGATCCACGCGGATGCTTCCGCCAGTTCTTCACCAAGATCAAGGTGTGTGTTTCTCACGAGCTTCTCATTCGTGCTGGTCCTGCGGAGTCCGTATAATGCGGCTGTACCTGAATAACTCAACGCACCGATTCGCTTCAGCTGTACTGAGTGCTCTTCTTTTTAATTTGCTGCTTTGTTATAAAAGTTCACACTGATGCCTCTCTGTGTGTGTCTCTGTTTGTTTCAGACTGCAGACCAGCAGTATCAGGACGCATTTAACGATGAGCTGGAGTCGTTTAAGGAGCGAGTGCGCGGCCGGGCGAAGATCCGCATTGATAAAGCCATGAAGGAGTACGAGGAGGAGGAGCGTCAGAAGCGTCTGGGTCCCGGAGGCCTGGATCCTGTGGAGGTGTACGAGAGCCTGCCGGCGGTGAGACTCACACACCACTCTGTCTCTCCCCATACATACAGTTACCATAGTGATGCTGACTTACAGCCTTCAGGAGAACATTCAGCACCGTATGGAATATGTTCTCGGTCACTGCTGTTATGCGTAATTTTTATGGGAGATTTCTGGTCTTTTCAGTAGGAATCTGTTCGACCGTTAGTAAAAAACGCCACGTGTGTAACAAGTTAGTTGTGTAAATTCTCGTAGTTTTTAAACAGAAATCTGTTCAGTTTGGCAGTGACTTTAGTGTGAGCAGCGCTTCTTACATCTACACTACTGACAGTGGACTTTAAAACTAATGAGGGCTAAATGCGATTTTAAAGGTTCTCATAAACGAACACTTCTGTCATATCAGTGATTCTTCTGTCTTCATCTCCACAGGAAATGCAGAAATGCTTTGATGATAAAGACATTCAGATGCTTCAGGACGCCATCAGCAAGATGGACCCCACGGTCAGTGTAGCATGAGTCTGAGCAGGGTTGGCAAATGTACCGGTACTTGGCGGTGTTGTGAGTGTGACTGTAGTGTGAGTGTGACTGTAGTGTGAGTGTGACTGTAGTGTGAGTGTGCCTGTTGTGTGAGTGTGCCTGTTGTGTGAGTGTGACTGTACTGTGAGTGTGACTGTACTGTGAGTGTGACTAGTGTGAGTGTGACTAGTGCGAGTGTGACTGTTGTGTGAGTGTGACTGTTGTGTGAGTGTGACTGTACTGTGAGTGTGACTAGTGTGAGTGTGACTAGTGTGACTAGTGCGAGTGTGACTGTAGTGTGAGTGTGACTGTTGTGTGAGTGTGACTGTACTGTGAGTGTGACTAGTGTGAGTGTGAGTGTGACTAGTGTGACTAGTGCGAGTGTGACTGTTGTGTGAGTGTGACTGTACTGTGAGTGTGACTAGTGTGACTAGTGCGAGTGTGACTACTGTGAGTGTGACTGTTGTGTGAGTGTGACTGTACTGTGACTACTGCTAGTGTGAGTGTGACAGTGTTACGAGTGTGACGGTTTTGCGAGTGTGACTAGTGAGTGTGACTGTAGTTGCGAGTGTGACTGTTGTGTGAGTGTGACTGTACTGTGACTACTGCTAGTGTGAGTGTGACAGTGTTACGAGTGTGACGGTTTTGCGAGTGTGACTAGTGAGTGTGACTGTAGTTGCGAGTGTGACTGTAGTTGCGAGTGTGACTAGAGCGAGTGTGACTAGAGCGAGTGTGACTAGTGCGAGTGTGACTAGTGCGAGTGTGACAGTGTTACGATTGTGACTAGTGTGAGTACTGTACTTTGATTGTAGTGTGAGTGTGACAGTGTTACGATTGTGACTAGTGTGACTCGTGTGAGTGTGACTATTGTGAGTGTGACTGTATTGTGAGTGTGACTGTATTGTGAGTGTGACTACTGTGAGTGTGACTGTACTGTGAGTGTGACAGTGTTGCGAGTGTGACTAGAGTGAGTGTGACTAGAGCGAGTGTGACTAGAGCGAGTGTGACTAGAGCGAGTGTGACTAGAGCGAGTGTGACTAGAGCGAGTGTGACTAGAGCGAGTGTGACTAGAGCGAGTGTGACTAGAGCGAGTGTGACTAGAGCGAGTGTGACTAGTGCGAGTGTGACTAGAGCGAGTGTGACTGTTCTGAGTGTGACTACTGTGAGTTTGACTGTAGTGTGAGTGTGAATAGTGTGAATGTGATGAGTGACTAGTGTGAGTGTGACTAGTGTGAGTTTGACTGTAGTGTGAATAGTGTGAATGTGATGAGTGACTAGTGTGAGTGTGACTAGTGTGAGTGTGACTAGTGTGAGTGTGACTAGTGTGAGTGTGACTAGTTTGAGTGTGACTAGTTTGAGTGTGACTAGTTTGAGTGTGACTAGTTTGAGTGTGACTAGTTCGAGTGTGACTGTACTGCGAGTGTGACTACTGCGAGTGTGACTAGTGTGACTGTACTGCGAGTGTGACTACTGCGAGTGTGACTAGTGTGACTGTACTGCGAGTGTGACTACTGCGAGTGTGACTAGTGTGACTGTACTGCGAGTGTGACTAGTGTGACTGTACTGCGAGTGTGACTATTTTGAGGGTGATGGTGTTACGAGTGTGACAGTGTTGCGAGTTTGATGGTGTTACGAGTGTGACGTGTTGAGTATATGACGGTGTTTTGAGTGTGACGGTGTTACGTGTGTTACGAGTGTGACGGAGTTGTGAGTGTGATAATCTGCGAGCGTGACGGTGTTGTGAGCGTGACGGTGTTGTGAGCGTGACGTGCCGCGAGTGTGACTGTTGCGAGTAACGGTGTTACGAGTGTGACGGTGTTGCAAGTGTGACAGTGTTGTGGTGACGGTGTTGCGAGTATGATGTGCTGCGAGTGTGACGTGTTGCGAGTGTCGCGAGTGTGATGGTGTTGCAAGTGTGACGGTGGCATGGCTTGATGGCGTGCAAACACGAATGAACATCTCTCGTCTGATGTTCATCTTGCAGGAGGCTAAACTCCACATGAAGCGCTGCATCGACTCGGGATTGTGGGTACCGAACTCACGTGTGGATGAAGAGGGAAATAAAGATGAAGCCGACGACCCGCAGTATGAGGAAGTGAAAAAGGAAGATCAGTGATCGGTCCACACCCACACACACACACACACACACACACCGAAGGCCAAAGCAGATTCCAGTTTGACCCACACCGATCAGAGGCTGATGGGTCACGATCCTGACACACACATGCAGTGTCTCTCCTCTTCCTCTGTTCTGTCACTGTTGTTGTTTTATTTATACAGCGTTTGTTTGGCCTGTAGTGTGAGGCGATTCACTTTCAGCGCTACCGTCTCTTCTTACTCTGTTTCCCACAGACATTTAACATGAATGAATGTGCAGAAATCTGCAGTATTAGACGCTCCAGATGAAAACTATTAATGAACTGGTTTTGTCTCTTTTAGTTCAGATCGCTCTGTTTGTGCCGATGCTTAGTTTGTCAGAATAAAATCGTGGGCTGATGGGCAATCTTTGTCTGAGTGTCTTTCTGAATGTGATTGTAACACGTTTATCTGTATTTGTGCAGCTGGGGCAACAGTAATGATGCCATTATCACAGTTTTAATGAGATAATGGAAGAAACGTGTCAGTTTTCAACTCTTTCCCTGCCATTGATGGAATTTTCTGACTTTGTGTTTTCACTGTTATATAGTAGGGTGTGCTATTACACATCTTATGAAAGAGTACTGAATCTCCAGATCAAAACACAGATGAAGAAGAAGAAAAAAGCGATATAAACATTGTTTATGCATGTTGTAGTCTTTAAAAAAAAGAAAGCTTTTTTTTCAAAATTTTGCTTTTTTATGAAACTAACCCACATTCAATTGTATAAAAGAAGAATGCATGAAGCTAGAATATATATATATATATATATATATATATATATATATATATTTTTTTTTTTTTTTTAGAAGCAGAGGCCCTGTTCTTTACTTGGATATTTGCATGTTCAGTTATCCATACCACAAAATATTTTGGGGGTCATGAAAGTTTTGTGAAAATGTTAAAAAAAAACGCTGTTAAAATCTGGTTCCAACATGCTTCAGAACCAAATGATTATGTATAATTGATATATGATGTACAATAGATTCACAGACAGCTGAAATTTTAGTTATTGAAGAAACTTTTTTTACTGGTATTACAAGACGTGCCTTTCTGAATTTGCCTCATGCTTGTCTGCTATTGTAATGACACGTGATGAAATAATTAGTGAGCATCTGCAGTGTTTCCAGGAATAGCAAGAATTACATGATTAAACGCACACGAATACTCAATTACATAACGTGAAGAAGCATGTCGACGTCTGTTTCTTAAGCAGAACTGAAGCCGCCTCTGATGCAGCTTTTCTAAGCGCTTCAAAAGCCTCTTTTAAAGGTGAGCAGCTTTCCTTCATTTCTGTATCTGCATCATAAAGTAAACAGATCAATCAGTTGTTTCTTATAAGATCACGAGTCTCGCTTAAACCAGTGTATGGTGACAATTGTTGAGTTATTTCAATATCACTGAGATACTACTACAGGTTTTTCTGTTGTATTTTTGCTATTTTATTAGTTATGTATTAATTTTAGACTATGAATTTTAAACAGACTGTATGAAAGACTTCAACACAGCAAACATTCTGATCAAAAACAGAGATCAATATTTACATCCACTTTATTCAACACAGATTGAGTCGTTGGTCAGAGTCAGAGTTCTAGAGCTTTCTGAAGACGAACACACACCTCTTGTTCACCCAGAGAAAGCATCATCTCCGCCACACTGGGGCCCTTCTGCAGACAAAGAGGAATACTACGTGTTATTAATGGCATACTGCTGTGTGTGAGTATAGAAAGTGTGTGTATGATTATAGTGTGAGTATAGTGAATGTGTGTGAGAGTATAGTGAGCCTCACACCTGCTGTTCGCCCAGAGCCAATCTCAGCACTCTCATCACACTGCTGTATTTGGTGTTCAGTATAGTGAGTGTGTTTGAGTATAGTGAGAGTATAATGAATGTGTGTGTGAGTATAGTGAGAGTATAGTGAGCCTCACACCTGCTGTGCGCTCAGGGCCAGTCTCAGCACTCATCATTTGGTGTTCAGTATAGTGAGTGTGTGTGTGAGTATAGTGAGAGTAATAGTGGGTGTGTGTGAGAGTATGGTGTGAGTGTGTGTCAAGTCAAGTTTATTTGTATAGCGCTTTTCACAATACAGATTGTATCAAAGCAGCTTCACAGTATTAAATTAAAATAATACAACAAAGTTTGTTTCAAGAGATATTTATTGATTGATCAAATAAAATAAAATATCCCCAAAATATCCCCAACTGAGCAAGCCAAAGGCAACAGTGTGTGAGTATAGCGAGAGTATAGTGAGTGTGTGTGTGTGAGTATAGTGAGAGTATAGTGAGTGTGTGTGAGTATAGTGAGCCTCACACCTGCTGTGCGCTCAGAGCCAGTCAAGTCTCACTTGGTGTTCAGTATAGTGTGTGTGAGTGAGTATAGTGAGTGTGTGTGAGAGAGTATAGTGAGCCTCACACCTGCTGTGCGCTCAGGGCTAGTCTCAGCACTCTCATCACACTGCTGTATTTGGTGTTCAGTATAGTGGGTGGGTGTGTGTGTGTGTGTGAGTATAGTGAGCCTCACACCTGCTGTGCGCTCAGGGCTAGTGCTGTATTAGGTGTTCAGTATAGTGGGTGTGGGTGTGTGTGTGTGAGAGTATAGTGAGAGTATAGTGAGTGTGTGAGAGTATAGTGAGCCTCACACCTGCTGTGCGCTCAGGGCCAGTCTCAGCACTCTCATCACACTGCTGTATTTGGTGTTCAGTCTGCTGGCTATCAGCTTCAGCTCACGGTTCAGTCGCTCTGTGGATGAGAACGAGCCACCGGCTCCAACCAGCCTGAGCACAAACACACACATGCTAATAACACACACAGACACGTGAACACACTGATAACACGTATGCGTATACTCACTAGGGGTCGACCGATTAATCGGTCGGACGATTAATCGGCCGATTTTTTGCATTTTTTAACATAATCGGCATCGGCAAATATCCAGTATATCAAGCCGATTATTAGGCGGGCGCATCTGTGGGCAGCCTTGTGTTGTTGTTGTGGACGCACGCTGCGCCTAGAGTCATTCTCCAGCAGAGTGAGCAGACCTCATCCAGTGCCTAAGGAAGGAGCTAAGTTCCTTGGAGAAAACTCCTTTATATTTAATTAAAACCTTTTGATATGTTACTGCCAACTTCGAGAAAAAATATGAATAGGCGACATGACGTTCGGTGGATATTGATAGCGTAGTTGAGGTTGCATTAGCACAGCAGAAGGGTTGCTATCATGTCACAACAATAAGTAAGCAAGAATTTTGCAATTACAGACAGAGAATCTGATACTTTTATTTGTTCTGTTTTGTGTGTCTTATATTTGAGAGGGTTGTCACTCAATGCAGAGAAATAAGTAATAAAAAAGTGGCCATAGGTTAGTGAAGGACTGGCTTTGCTAGCGTCGTCGCTAGGTTTGGGTAGCTACAGACAGACCCGGTGCTAATACGGCACTGGTGCCTTAACGACCGTTATTTACCAGACCGAATATCAATGCGTATTTCTGTGCTACTGTTATGCCTGTGCTTCTCTTGGATGCTCTGAAAACGGACGTTAGAAACGTGACGCTAGTCAGCAGTTAACTTTAGCATACTGTTAGCTAATAGCTGGATTAAACACGGTTAAAATGCTGGCCAAACAGTGTAATGTGTGACTGTATTTCACTGTAGACTAGGGGTGGAACATGTATTCGTATTGAACCGAAACGGTACGGGCGTCATGGTTCGGTGTATACATTTACACGGAGAATAACGTTACATGGTATAAAAATAAATAAAACTCGCGTGCAAATTAATTCATGTAATGCGGAACTACTGTTAGATACGCGGGTTCTTTGGGGACACCTAATCTGTAGCCCCGCCTTAGCTCTGAAGCAGGCTGCGATGTAAAGATTGCAATGCTGGAGTATGGTGTGTGTGTGTGTGGAAGAGAGAGAGGGAGAGGGAGACTCGGGAGAGGGAGAGAGGGGCGCGGGCGCGATCGAAAAGTCGCGTGTGTTTAAAGTCGCAAAGTGTTTACTTATATTTGTGTGTGTGTGAGGCGCGGATGCGATCGAACAGTGGAAACATAAAAACATACTCCGTCATTTTGTTTACAAGACATCATTCAAACTGCAAAGTGTTTAAGTTACTGTTAATTACAATTTTAAGGAAAACAAATATATTAATCTGAAATGTAGCAAATTAATTTAATTCATTCAGGTACAATTACCAAACATATCTCAAGGTCACAACAAGTGCAGATTGGTCAAGTGTTCAATAAATGTTTTTGTTGAGAAATCTTGTCTATCTTAAGTAATTATTTGTGTTATATTTTATCTTTCAAATAGAGGTTAAAAACAAGCACATAATCGGCCAAAATAAATCGGCAGCATTAATCGGCCATCGGCCGACCCGGATTTCAAAAGATCGGCATCGGCATCGGCCTGAAAAAACCCATATCGGTCGACCTCTAATACTCACTGTATGACGGCCGATGCGATGTCAGCCGCCTCCACGCTCTCGTCCTTCAGCTGCTGACTCGAGACTCGCGGACGGATCCACAGGTAGGAATACGACTGATCCAGCAGCTCCCGCAGAGAACAGATGTGACCCTGAGACACACACACGGGCAGATGTTCAGCACCACACACACACACTCACTATACTCACACACATTCACTATACTCACACACACTCACTCTCTCACACACACACACACTCACTATACTCACACACTCACTATACGCACACACGCTCACTATACTCACACACATTCACTATACTCACGCACATTCACTATACTCACACACACACTATACTCGCGCACACACTCACTATACTCACACACATTCACTATACTCACACACACTCACTCTCTCACACACACACACACTCACTATACTCACACACTCACTATACGCACACACATTCACTATACTCACGCACACTCACTATACTTACACACATTCACTATACTCACACACACACTATACTCGCGCACACACTCACTATACTCACACACTCGCTATACTCACAATACTCACGCACATTCACTATACTCGCACACACCCACTATACTCGCGCACTCACACACACACTCACTATACTCGCGCACACTCACTATACTCTCACTATACTCACACACACTCACGCACATTCACTATACTCACGCACACACTCAACTCGTGCGCACACTCACTATACTCTCACATTAACTCACACACACATTAACTCACACTCACTATACTCACTCTCTCTCTCACACTCACACACTATACTCACTCAACCACTATACTAACACACGCTATTCTCACACTCACTATACACACACACACACTATATTCACACACTATACTCACACACGCACATACTCACTATACTGACACACACTTACTATACTCTCTCTCACTCACTCACATACACACACACACACTCACTATAAATCACACATACTCACTATACTCTCTCTCTCACACACACACTATACTCATTCTCTCACACACACTATACTCACACATTTCACTAGATTTACTCACACACTCACTCACACTATACTCACACACAGGTGTTCAGTACCTCACTCTCTCACACTCACTATACTCACACACACAGGTGTTCAGTACCTCACTCTCTCACACACACACACACACACACACACACACACACACACACACACACACACACACACACACACACACACACACACACACACACACACACACACACACACACACACAGGTGTTCAGTACCTCACTCTCTCACACTCACTATACTCACACAGGTGTTCAGTACCTCACTCTCACACACTCACAGGTGTTCAGTACCTCACTCTCTCACACACACAGGTGTTCAGTACCTCACTCTCTCACACACACAGGTGTTCAGTACCTCACTCTCTCACACTCACAGGTGTTCAGTACCTCACTCTCTCACACTCACTATACTCACACACTCAGGTGTTCAGTACCTCACTCTCTCACACTCACAGGTGTTCAGTACCTCACTCTCTCACACTCACACACACAGGTGTCCAGTACCTCACTCTCTCACACTCACTATACTCACACACACAGGTGTTCAGTACCTTGCGCAGCTGCAGGACTCTGTGTATGTAGTGCGGCTCCAGAACGGTGTGGTCGCTGATGTCAGAGCCGTGTGTGTGAAGCAGTCGCTGTCTCAGCTCGTCCTGCAGCTCCACACACGCGTGTTGATCCTCGATCCGGCGCTGCAGATGAACCCTGCGTCACACACACACACACACACACACACACACACACACATCACTGGGGGGGGGGGGGGATGTAAAATCTTGCATCACAATAAGTGTATTGTGATTGTCAAAACATTTTAGTAACTAAACTGAATTGTATTAGGTTTAGTGACAACATGTTACAATGTTTACATGGTACAATTTCTGGTAAGCTACGTTTTTTTTATTATTGCTTGACACAAATTTCACGATTGCAATTCAGTTCTTGTGATTTGATTTAATATTGACTCATTTGGATAAATATTAAGTACACAAGATAGGCGTTCATTTTTCTCAAGAAAAACAAACCTCAGCTAATACACACAGAGAGCCCTGTCAGCTGGCAGTATTATTTAAGGTTAAAAATAACTCAAATTAAATATAATGCGTTTTTTTTTATTATAATAGCAACTTTATTTAATGACATAAGTAAAAATATAATAAATATGTAATATAGTACACATATTTAGCAAAATACTCTCTATAGCTCTTTTTTTCTAGCCAACTAACGTGCTATAGCCTATATTAGGGATCTGTCACGTCACATTTACAAGCGCCAAAACGGTATTTATTGTTTGAATTTCGTAATAAAATTGACAGAATCTGAGAGCAGTAACCTGTAAGTAAGTCACTGCTCTGTCTTGTCTGTCGGTCTCCGTGTCCTCTTTGCTTCGCAATTCTTCTGCGCGTGAGGGAATGGATGAGTGGCGTGAGAGCGTGTGAAGAGTGTCAATTGCGTGAGTCTCACGGTGAATGCGTGAGAGTTGGCAGCTCTACACACACACACTATACTCGCTCAACCACTATACTAACACACGCTATTCTCACATACTCACTATAAAACTGTCAAACTGGATGTTAGACAGTTTTATTTAGGTGAACAAAACAAAACAAACCTGTTGAACTCGTTGAGTTTGTCCAGATCCAGCAGAGCCGAATGCGTTGTGATCTTCGAAATGTTAAACTCTTGGATTAATTCATCCAGACGTCGACCGATCCGATTACCTGCAGAAACAACAACATCTGATGATCTGTGTGAGTGTGTGTGTGTGTGTGTGTATCACTCACTGCTGAAGCCTGAGCCGGCTTGTTTGACGAGGTCCAGCAGGCTGTGTGTGTGTGTGTGTGTGTGTGTTACTCTCACTCACTGCTGAAGCCTGAGCCGGCGTGTGTGACGAGGTCCAGCAGGCTCTCGGGCAGCATGCCCTGTTCTCTGAGGCTCTGGATGAGAGTGTGTCCGTGGCGTTTGGAGAGTTTGCTGCCGTCGGGGTTGAGCATCAGCGGGAGATGAGCGTACGCCGGTGGACTCCAGGCTAGCGCGCGGAACAGCTGCAGGTGTTTAGCGCTGGAGATCAGCCACTCGGAGCCGCGCAGCACGTGACTGATGCGCATGTGGTGGTCGTCCACTACGCTGGCCAGGTGGTACGTGGGAAACCCGTCGGCCTTCAGGATCACCGGGTCTCCCTCCACCGACGCCACCTCATGACGGGTCCAGCCGAACACCAGGTCCTGGAACGGGTCCGCGCCGGAGGCCAGCCGGAAGCGGACCACAGGGGGAACACTAGACGCTAGCTTCTGCTGGACCTGCTCCTGACTCAGGTGTCGACAGCGATTATCATACCTGAGAGAGAGAGAGCGAGAGAGCGAGAGAGAGAGAGAGAGAGAGAGAGAGAGAGAGAGAGAGAGAGAGAGAGAGAGAGAGAGAGAGAGATTACACACACCCACGAGCGCCAGCTTCTCCTGTCTGAGAAGGAGATTCTGCAGTCTGCCTTGAGACTTTGCGTAACCAATCTTGTGAAGCCATTATGGACACAGGCAGCTCATACTCATTAATCCAGGAGTCAATGTGGAGGAGATAGAAGGATGAGACAGAGTCTTGCCAGTCCTGTCGGGGACAGACATTTACCCTTCCCAACAGCCATATCCAGAGGACATTAGGCGAAGTTACTTGGGAGTGTACCCTGCAAGGATGCACAGACCAAATGTGACTATTCATCAGGAGAGATGAGGACCAAGCTTTTCCACTCGTCTTAGGCCTCGAGTTCCTTGTGACATGCAGAGTCAAGTTGGATTTTGACACCTCCACATTTGCATTGCCTGGACAAAAGGAAACCCTTTGTTAACATGCACTATTGGCAGTGCACAGTGTAAGTATCCAGTGACACCGCAGTTGCCATCAAGGATTTGGTGGGTCTTGCTGATGCCTCCCGGACAGAGAGGTGTTTAGAGGGGTTGCTGTTTAATTGGCTAACTGTCTGTACAGATGCCTTTGGTCAAGCCTCTATCATTTAGCATCAGATCATAACTAATGACCCCATCCTAGTACAGAAAAGAGCATATCCTGTTCCAGTTAATAAGCAAAACTTAATTCATGAGGAAGTTAAAGCCATGCTGAGTAAAGGTATAATACAGCCATCTATATCCCCATGGGCAGCTACAGTTGTGCTTGTGCCCAAGAAGAATGGGGGTATGAGTTTCTGTGTGGATTATCGAGCACTGAATGCCTCAGAAACAAGATCTCTTGGAGTCTGTCAACAGAGCAACAGTATTCAGTACTCTAGACCTCAAGACTGGATACTGGCAAGTGGTGATGGACGAAAGTAGCATCCAAAAAACTGCTTCTGTTACAAAGTACAACCAGTATGAGTTTCTTCGCCTACCATTTGGGTTGACAAATTCTGGAGCAATGTTCCAAAGGCTGATGAACAAAGTTCTACAAGATCTTATTGGCAAATGTTTTTTTTGTGTACATATAAACGACGTTGTCATATACTCCAGAGACCTTCAACAACACTTCCAAGATCTGAAGAAGGTGTTTGCTGAGCTGGAATCAGCTGAATCATTGGTAAGGAGATCACTGACTTTTCTGGGACACGTCATTTCAGCAGAAGGCATCAAGACATTCCAAGGTGGACGCTGTCAAGAATTTCCCTACGTGATTTTGAGCGATTCCTAGGTCTTGCTGGGTGGTACCATCGCTTTATTCCGCACATTATTTTGGAACGTGCTGCTCCACTTCATGCACTTTAGAGGAAGGGTGTACCATGGAACTGGACTGGGTGCCAACATTCTTTAGAAGATTTTTTCATATCATTTCATTTCATAACACTTTATTTGTCCCCAAGGGGCAATTATTGAGGCCATGTAGAGTCACGTAAACAATATACATAAAAGCATCATACATTAAATAAATAATAACAGTGTGCACAGAGTACATATTAATAAAAATCCACTTCAAGTGGATACCTAAAAACACAACTAGTCCATTCTATATATAAGAATAAATAAATACGTAATTATGATTTGAAGGATGCCCTGCAAAAGGCCCCAGTTCTTATGCCTCCAGACTCAAGTAAATCATTCAAAGTGTAGACTGATTCGAGCGACTTTGGACTTGGGGCTGGACTGACTCAGGAGTTGGAAAAGGGAGAATATGTCATCGCCTCTGCATCCCGGCTGCTTCAAGGAGCCGGAAAATCATATGCTGTTTCAGAGAAGGAATGCCTCGCTGTGGTCTAGGCGGTTGAAAAGAGGTCCGACAATACCTAGAAGGGAAACCCTTTGAACTCGTTACTGATCATGCCGTATTCACTTGGGTATTCAACCATCCTTGCCCAGCGTCAAGACTTACCAGGTGGGCTATCCGACTCCGGGGGTTTGAATTTACAGTGAGGTACCGAAAAGGGAGATGTCATACCTGATTCACTGTCCCACACAATGCCTGAGGGAGAGCCACTGGGAAGCGTTGCAGTAAGCCAAGCAAAAGATGTGAATGGAGACTTACCGATCAACTGGGAAGAACTTGGTCGACACCAAGTGACCAATCTTTGCAGCCTTTGTGGGATGAAGCAAAGCTTAACTCTATCGACCCCTAACGTATTCACTATGTTGTACAAAACAGCTTTCTGTTCAGATGTGTCCCTGAAAGTCAAAAGGGTCATACTTTGCAAGTAGTCATCTCAAAGGATCTCCGGCAGAAATTTCTCCACTTTACACATGACAATCCTTTAAGTGGGCATCTTGGGCGCATGAAAACATTGCGTAGACTACTCAACATGGTTTACTGGCCAGAAATCCAGCGAGATGTATGGACCACTGCAAACAGTGCCAAGTCTGTCAGCAATACAAGCCACGTATATCCAAACTTTCTGGAACCCTTCAATGTACTCCTGTGAAAGTACCTGGATATGTGGTGGGCATTGATCTTATGGGACCGTTTCCGAGGAGCATGAAGCTGAATGAGTATTTACTGGTTACTGTGGATTACTGTTGTAAGTGGGTCGAGGTGTTCCCTTTGCGGTCAGCAAAGACACCTGTGATAACTAACATCTTTATAAAAGAGATCTTTACCCGATGGGGGGTACCTACTTATTTGGTATTAGACCGAGGACCACAATTTGGGTGCCAATCAGAAACTCACCACTGCATACCACCCGAAGACTAACCTGACAGAAAGGGTAAATAGAACTCTTAAAATCATTATTATATCCTATGTCAAGGACAATCACTGGAATTGGGACCAATGGATCCACGAGTTCAGGTTTGCAATCAATTCATCTTGGCAGGAGAGTACAAAATATACCCCAGCGGAAATCGCTCTAGGACGCAAGTTGAAAGGACCCCTTGAACTATTCCAATATCGTTCGCCTGATCCTGACCAATCTGCATATGAAGTTATTGAACGTCAGCAATCACTTCTGGGAAGAGTAAGGGAGAATGTCACGAGAGCCCAAAGCAGACAGCAGAGATACTACAACCTTAAGAGGAGGCCTTCCAGGAAGGGGAACTCGTCTGGGTTCGTGCTCACCCAATGTCTCGTGCATTTATGGCCAAACTAGCTCCTAAGTGGCATGGGCCTGCCAAAGTTTTGAAAGAGCTGAATAACGTAAACTACAGAGTTGAGGTGTCGACCGAACCCAAGCAAGTTGAGACCTACCATGTAGAAAATCTGAAAAGGTTCTACAGCCAAGTCTGCCCTTCTTCTGAAAGGGGGTTTGTAACAGTTTCAGTAAACTGTCACCTATCTTCTATGGTAAATTTAAGTTGTAATTTTACTCCTGGCCATTAGAGGGAGGAGCCATTATCAGGTAGAGTTCTCTAGGCCAGAGACTAAAAGGAAGAGGAAGTGTGAGTAAGTGATACCTGTTAGCTGGGAGTGTTTGCTCTTCACATGCTTTTATTTGGAAAACCTTTTGTTGAGGAACATATGTGTTCTACATCTCAATTTGAGTTGATTTATTTGTTCCTTTATCATTAGCAGAGGTTTAAAGTGGGAAATGTATCTTGCTTGTTTGTTGTTTATTGTTTGTTTTATCCAGAGGGTTTTTGTATCTCCTTGATTTTGAGGACATCTTAACTGGTTCAAGTATGACATTTGTTATTCTCTTCAATTGTGGATTATATCTGAACTCCTTTACGAACTGCCGCTGTTCTTTGGATTAACCTTTGTTGGATGAACTTGGATTACATTCTTCATACATCCTAACATCTACAATGGTGTGATGAACCAAGGACATTTGTGGTAACTCCAGACTTTAATATTGGGTGGATATACTGGATGGAAGGTTTTGCTTCCAAATGTGGAAAGAATGTTAACTCTGCTTCATGTAATTTTGTAAAGACATTTGTGAGGTTCTTAAATTAAGTACTCTTCTGACAAGGGAAATATAACATGTTATTACGTGTGTTTACCGCAGTACGTGTGTGTTGTACGTGTGTGAGTTTACTGCAGCAGGTGTGTGAGTTTACCGCAGTGTTTGTGTGTGTGTTTACCGCGGTTTTCTGTGTTTACACCGCAGGTACGTGTTTTGTAAGTGTGTGTTTACAGCGGAGCATGTGTGAGTTTACCGTGGTGTTTGTGTGTGTGTTTACCGCGGTGCGTGTCCACTGCGCTGCGCCTCCCTCTTCAGCAGCTCCAGCCTCTGATTGGTGCAGAAGCAGTAGTAGGCCTGGCCTGTGTGCAGCAGTGATGATGCGGCCTGTGAGTAGAGATGGAGCCGCTCCGACTGAACATACGGCCCATAATGCCCTCCTCTGCGACTGCTCTCATCTGGGGGTATTCCTACACACACACACACACACACACACACACACACACACCCCGACTTAGACTTACATGCGTCTTGCTGGAGGGCAGTCTGCAGTGAAGAGTATAGCAAGTCAAGTCGCCTTCATTTGTATAGCGCTTTTAACAATATAGATTGTGTCAGATTTACAGTGATAATAGGAAATTGAAGTAACAGATTGTTTTGGCTTTACAGCAGCTCTAGAATAAAGTTATTGTCCAGCTAAAGTTAGTTTTGATTGATTCACTTCCGTTGCAAAGATCATTAGTTATTAATTTAGGGGCCGCTTACACAACACCGTTCTAACAGAAATCCACGCTCTGGCCGCTCATTCGCGCAACAACACTGCCTGGTACTCGAGAACGCAAACCTTGAAATAGGTTCCAAGGTGCAAGCGTTGAAGTGCAGTGAAGAGTATAGTGAGTGCAGCAGTGAAAAGAAGTGCATAGTGAGTGCAGTGAAGAGCATAGCGAGTATAGTGAGTGCAGTGGATAGTGCAGAGAAGAGCATAGTGAGTGCAGTGAAGAGTATAGTGAGTATAGTGAGTGCAGTGGATAGTGCAGTGAAGAGTATATTGAGTGCAGAGAAGAGCATAGTGAGTGCAGTGAAGAGTATAGTGAGTGCAGAGAAGAGCATAGTGAGTGCAGTGTAAAGCATAGTGAGTGCAGTGAAGAGTATAGTGAGTGCAGTGTATAGTGCAGTGAAGAGTATAGTGAGTGCAGTGGATAGTGCAGTGAAGAGTATAGTGAGTGCAGTGAAGAGCATAGTGAGTGCAGTGAAGGGTATAGTGAGTGCAGTGGATAGTGCAGTGAAGGGTATAGTGAGTATAGTGAGTGCAGTGGATAGTGCAGTGAAGAGCATAGTGAGTATACCTGCCCACTCCAGCATGTCCTCGATGGCAGTATAGTGCAGCGTATAGTGCAGAGAAGAGCATAGTGAGTGCAGTGAAGAGCATAGTGAGTGCAGTGAAGGGTATAGTGAGTGCAGTGGATAGTGCAGTGAAGGGTATAGTGAGTGCAGTGGATAGTGCAGTGAAGAGCATAGTGAGTGCAGTGAAGAGCATAGTGAAGAGCATAGTGAGTGCAGTGAAGAGCATAGTGAGTGCAGTGAAGAGCATAGTGAGTGCAGTGAAGAGCATAGTGAGTATACCTGCCCACTCCAGCATGTCCTCGATGGCAGTATAGTGCAGCGAAGAGTATAGTGAGTGCAGTGAAGAGTATAGTGAGTGCAGTGAAGAGTATAGTGCAGAGAAGAGTGTGTAGTGAGTATACCTGCCCACTCCAGCATGTCCTCGATGGCAGTGCAGTGAAGAGTATAGTGCAGAGAAGAGTGCAGTGAAGAGCATAGTGACTGCATAGTGAGTGCAGTGAAGAGCATAGTGAGTGCAGTGAAGAGCATAGTGAGTATAGTGAGTGCAGAGAAGAGTATAGTGAATGCAGAGAAGAGTATAGGGAGTATACCTGCCCACTCCAGCATGTCCTCGATGGCGTCCGCGGCTCCGGGCACCAGGCGATCGCGGTCCGTGTCCTCGAGCCGCAGGATGAACGTGCCGCGGCGCTGTTTCGCGAACAGGTAATTATACAGAGCCGTGCGAAGACCCCCGAGGTGAAGAAACCCTGAAGTAGAGTTAAACAGGCTTCAACAACAGGTTTATCTCACTCTATTGCTGTCTCTTTCACTCTCTATCACAGTCTCTCAAACCCTGAACGATAACAGGCTTCAACAACGAACTGCAAGTCTACCTCACTCTCTCACAGTCTACCTCACTCTCTCACAGTCTACCTCACTCTATCAGTCTCCATCTCACTTTCTCAGTCTTTCTCACTCTCACAATCTCTCTCACTCTATCACAGTCAATATCTCACTCTCTCAGTCTACCTTACTCTATCACAGTCTCTATCTCACTTTATCAGTCTCTCACTCTCTCACAGTCAATATCTCACTCTATCAGTCTCTCTCACTTTATCAGTCTTTCTCACTCTCTCACAGTCTCCCTCACTCTATCACTAGGGCTGGGTACCGAGTTCGATACTTTTTAGGTACCGACCGAATTGCCTCGATACTATCGAGTATATAAAAATGACTTGTTTTTCGGTACCAGATTTCAATACCTAAGGGGTTAACTCGTCAACGTCAGTGCTCAAACAAATACATATGAAATGCACAACGACACACCTAAAGTCGCTCACGCACATACACGCAAACTCTACACACACGAGACGCGCGGAACTCTCCGCGCACATACTCATATGAGACGCGTGCGCGCACACACACAATACCCTAAAGATGTGGAAAAGTCGATCAAAAGTGTGGCTACATTTCTCCAGGCTCGATGTCAACAGCGCGCGATGCAGTATTTGCGGTAAAATAATTGCTGCGAAGACCGGTACCACGACAGATATGATGAAGACCTTGACAGTGCACGGAGTAAACATAAGAGCAGAAAGTTGCTCCGTCTTCGACTGGTAACTGAAGAGATACCTGTTGATCACTCTGACAGTGTTTATATTGCAATAATAACCTACTGAATGTACACTGCCATTTAAAAATGTGTTGGTTAGTCAGAATTTTTTTTCAGTAAGGATGCATTAAAGTGATCAAAAATAACCTTAAAACATGTGTAATGTTACAAAAGATTTCTGTTTCAAATAAATGCTGTTCTTTTGAAATCTGTATTCATCGAAGAATCATGAAAAAAAATGTATCATAGTTTCCAAAATATTAAGCAGCAAACTGTTTTCATATTTCTGAAGGATCATGTGACACTGAAATAATGCTTTTGAAAATTCAGCTTTGACGTCACAGGTATAAATTACATTCTGAGATATATTCAAATAAGATTTTAAATTGTAATACTATTTCACAATGTTACAAGTTCTACTGTAATTTTGATCAAACAAATTCAGCTTTGGTGAGCATGAGCTCTTTATAAAAAAAATGTGTTCCTTTGTGCACTGGTAAGGAGCATGAGTCAAACTGAAAAAATAAAACCAAAGTTTTTCTGAGGTAATATGTTATGTAATATTGTTCAAATGGATTTCATAAAATTGGTATCGAAAAAAGTATCGTGCAGGAACCGGTATCGAAATCAAGGTATCGGTATCGAAATTTTTTTTAACGATACCCAGCCCTATCTATCACAGTCAATATCTCACTCTCTCACAGTCTGCCTTACTCTATCACAGTCTCTATCTCACTTTATCAGTCTCTCACTCTCTCGCAGTCTACCTCACTCGCTCACTCTATCAGTTAATATCTCACTCTCACAGCCTACCTCACTCTCTCAGTCTCTCTCACAGTCTACCTCACCCTATCATTCTCTATCTAACTTTATCACAGTCTCTATCTCACTCGCTCACAGTCTACCTCACTCTATCACAGTCTCTATCTCTCTATCAGTCTCCCTCACTCTAAGTCTCTCTCACTCTATCACAGTCTCTATCTAACTTTATCACAGTCTCTATCTCACTCGCTCACAGTCTACCTCACTCTATCACAGTCTCTATCTCTCTATCAGTCTCCCTCACTCTAAGTCTCTCTCACTCTATCACAGTCTCTATCTCACTTTATCACAGTCTTTCTCACTCTCTCACAGTCTCTCAGCCTGTCCGTGTTTATTCTCCGCTATCTGTGTTCATGTGATATTCTGCTTATGATATTTGTGGTGTGTTTCACCTGTGGGACTGGGAGCGAATCTCACGCGCACCTCGGGCTGTCTCGTGCACACGCCTCTGCTCGCGCCGGGCAGTCTCGTGCACACGCCTCTGCGCGCGCCGCTTCTCCTCCAGAACACGCAGAACATATTTACATCCAGAACATGTTACAAGTTTTTCTCAGGTAAACAGCGGAGAAAGTGCGTGACCTCATCTATCACTCTGTTGTTGTTCTTCTTCTTCTTCTTGGTGTTTTAAGGCAGTTGGCATCCAGTGAGTTGCATTACTGCCACCTGCTGTCTATTAGCTTGTCATCACTTCATACTTATATTCGTCTTTCTAGTCCAGTCCTCCTTAAAAAACGAAACAAATATTTCCTCCCTTGTTCATTATTTCCGCATTCTAATATATGTTTTACATTAGGCTATACTATCTCAATTTCTTGTAAGTGATGTTTCAACTCTTGTCTTTCTTGTGTAAATTTCCTGCATGAAAGTGTGTCTAACTGTTTCAGTCACTTTGACCTGTGGGATGTTTTCCTAACATACGAAGAGTTACAGTTCATTACAACCTGTTCTTTCCTTTTATTGTCATCTCTCTTATGTTACGAATGTCGATATGTCGATATCCCTGGACTGTGCAATACATTCTAATGCAGTAAGTATAGCACATGTTCTTTATCTCGTATATGGATGTTTTACTGCATCTGTTAGCAAGTCTCAGGAGTGTGTGTGTGTGTGTGTGTGTGTGTGTGTGTGTGAGAGAGAGAGAGAGAGAGAGAGACGTTGTAACGCGTCGCAAAGTTGGTACCCAGCCCCAGAGAGAGAGACAGAGACAGAGAGAGCACAAATGAGAAAAGATGGGGTCTAATAACTTCACACTCAGCCAGATGAAAATGATAAAAAGCAACAGTGTCACCCATTATGTCATAAGGGATGCAGTACTGTAATGTGTTACTTTTACAATCACTGACATGACTGATTAGAAATATGAACCGATTCTGAATAAAAGATGGCTGCTCAGAGCTAGCTGCGTTTAATTCTCCTCCTGCATGATTTAATGTAAAACGTAGTCGACAGGTAGTCCATGTATTTTTCACTGGAAAGCTGACTTCAGCATCTGAGGTTAAACATCTACCTATTTTTGACTGCTTTGGGTGAATTTGGACATTACATATGCCGCGTGTAACTAAAGCAAACCCACCACCTGCCACAGAGAGTGAAACCACAATGGCGTCTACCGAAATGTTAACTTCGCTCATTGAAACTGCACTTGAGAAACACTTTGCCAAGGCTGAGGCAACATCAAAGGAAGGATTTGCACGTTTGGAGCAACACTTGGATTCACTTCGAGCGGATTTTTCATCACTCAAAGTGGAAACAAAGACGCTTAGGGAGGCACACGCGAATCTAATGGCACGTACGGCTAATGTGGAGCAAACATCTACAGTTTTGTCCAAAACAATGTCAACAGAGGAGACAAAGTTAGCCGATTTAGAGGACCGGAGCAGACGAAACAACGTGATTGTACATGGTCTATGTGAACTGAAAGAGAATTCAAATTCTTTCCAGTATATTACGGCTCAACTACCACTGTGGTTCCCCACCCTGAGGGACGCGCTACCAGAGATCATGAGAGCGCACCGTATCGGATCTCCCCGGGGCAACGCGACCACAAAACCAAGGGTCATGATTTTCACGTGCCTAAGATACACTGACAGGGCGCGGATTTTGAAAGCAGCGAGGGACTCCCCACTTGTCGTTGGAGGAAAGGAAGTAAGCTTTTCGGCTGATTACAGCCTGGCGACACGGGTCCGACGTAAATCCTGTTATCCTGCCATGGAGAAGGCTCGGCTGGTGGGTTTTGAGGCCTTCCTGCTCTATCCGGTGACTATAAAGGTGTCCAAAGGCCATGAGCACAGGTTCTTTGAGGATCCTGTAAAGTTGGAGCTGTTCCTCAAGAGCTTGGAGAGTACGGAGTAGAATTCGCTGAAAAGATGCAGCCCCGTCGCTCAGATTAATGCTGGTAATTATGGGATAAGAACTCACGTTGTGTCAGCTATCCCAAAGTTTGCATTTTGCATTCAATACGCCCTTATAACTGACTGTAATCCTCCAATGTAAAACACAAGGAATGACAAGAACTATTGTTTTGGTTCCGCACTACCGGGCACGTGACGAAGGGCGAATACGCTGCTGATTTGGTGAGTGCGTCACATGACAATATCTGTAACAGCCTATTGGAGGACTGGCGGACTCTTGTAAATTGTATTATGAAAATATAAAGGGGAACGTATTGAACGCTGACAATAATGGACTAAGATATGTACTTTTTTACAGCAGGACAATAAGGAGAAGATTATTGCACAAGTTATACAATGATCACAGATTTAGGGGGTGTGAATGAGTGTGAGTATGGGTGTGGGAGTGTTTGTTTTTGTCATATTGTCTTTAAATTGGGATCTAATAACGATAAAATTATGTGCAGAGATTATATGTGGTTCAATGGAAAATTTACAATTGATAAATGGCTAATTTTACTAAATTACATAGAAAGGGACTAAAATTGGCACATTTAAATATACGTAGTCTTAGAAATAAGGTGACTGACATTACAGATTTTCTATTAAAAGGAAATTTACATATATTAGGAATCACAGAGACTCTTTTGGATTCCACATTTGAAGACTCCTCACTTCATATCCAAGGGTATAGTATTTATAGGAAAGACAGAAATGCAAGGGGTGGTGGAGTTGCTATCTTTATACAGGACCATATACCGGTAAAAATGAGAACAGACTTAATGTTGTATGAGATTGAAGCATTATGGCTTCAAGTCCATATTCCACATTTAAAGCCGTTACTGGTTTGCTGTTGTTACCGTCCTCCTAATGCAAACTTAGCTTATTTGGATAAATTATGTACTATGATAGACAATGTGTGTGATAATCAAAACGAAATCTATATTATGGGAGACTTTAATATAGACTGGAACACACTACAATGTCCTTCAAGGAATAAGCTTCATTCTATCACTGAGGCATGTGGCTTGATACAAGTTGTGTCCAAGCCAACTAGGATTTGCAATACGAGTAATGGATCTAGAACATCGACTCTGATTGACCATATTTTTACAAACTCTGGTGATCTTTGTACTGAAGCAATATCAATCCCAATCGGCTGCAGCGATCATAACCTAATAGCAATAGTAAGAAAAACCAGGGTTCCTAAAGGAGGGCACAAAATAATACTTAAAAGATCATATAAACACTTTACTGAAGATGGTTTTATTGAGGATGTCAGAAATATTTGTTGGAATGATGTCTTGAGGAGTAATAATCCAGATCATGCAGTTGAAACATTTAACAAAAAGTTTTTAGAAGTAAGTGATAAACATACCCCTCTGAAAAAGAGAACAGTAAGGAACATAAGAGCTGGCTGGATTGATACTGAACTTAAGGACTGTATGGAACAAAGAGATGAGGCTAAGAAAGTGGCAAATATTTCTAATTATGAATCAGATTGGCAGGTATACCGAAAGATAAGGAATTACGTAACCAAATTAAACAAAAAGAAAAAGAAGTGGCATTATAAAAATCTGATTATAAATGAGGGGCATGACAACAAGAAATTATGGAGTATCCTAAATAATATGTTGGGAAGGAATGCTAGATCTACTCCATCATTTCTGGAGTCTTGTGGTCATTTTATTACAAAGCCAGTGGATATAGCCAATCACTTAAATAACTATTTTTGTGATAAAATTGAAAAACTACGAGGTGATATGGAACAAACAAATAATACAAAAGCAGAAATTTTTATTATAAATAACATTATGTCAGGAAAGACTTGCAGTTTTGAGTTTATGAACGTCACTGTGAACCAGGTTGAAAAGTTACTAACAGAATGTAAAGAAAAACCATCAGGTGTAGATAATATTGATGCAAGATTATTAAAACTTGTTGCAAGGTTAATTGCGGTTCCAGTTGCTCATATTCTAAATTTGAGCTTTGATAAGGGTATCTATCCACTTGCTTGGAAAATGGCTAAAATTGTACCTTTACCAAAAAGCAGCACTGTACCATTCTGCGGTTCTAACAGTAGACCAATCAGTCTGTTGCCTGCTCTGAGCAAAATTTTGGAAAGGATTGTTTTTGAACAAATTCAAGAATATTTTTCTGATAATGACTTAAATACAGATTTCCAACATGCATACAGAGCAGGACACTCAACCACTACTGCTATGGCTCAGATGACAACTGATTGGTTGACAGCAATAGATAACAGAAGGTTTGCAGCAGCTGTTCTGTTAGATTTCAGCTCAGCTTTTGATCTTATTGATCACAACCTTCTGTTAAGAAAGATGCAATGTTATGGGTTTAGTTCGGCAGCATCAATTTGGCTTCAGAATTATTTAATAAACAGGAGACAAACTGTTTTTTTTAATGGAAGTTTATCGGAGGAAAAAACTGTTTGCTGTGGCATACCACAGGGAAGCTGTCTAGGACCACTTCTCTTTTCTATATATATAAATGACTTGCCATTGGTTTTAAGAAAGGCAAAGATCGCAATGTATGCTGATGACTCAACTATTTATTCTTCACAAAGTACAGTGCAAGAACTGGAAATTGTTTTAATGGAGGAATTAAAATCTGTAATTGAGTGGGTCACAAATAACAAGTTAGTTCTAAATATTAGTAAAACAAAAAGTATAATTTTTGGAACCAGATACATGCTGTTGAATGAACCCAGACTGAATATTGTGGTCAAGGATATAAATGTTGCACAAGTACAAGAGACCAAACTACTTGGTATAGAAGTGGACAATAAATTATCATGGTCTAGTCACATAAAAGCAGTAGTACGCAGGATGGGTAGAGGTCTCTCGATGGTTAGAAGGTGTTCCAACATGTTGCCTTTTAACATGACTGCAGATGTTATAAAAACTGTTGTACTGTCACAATTAGATTACTGTTCCGAGATTTGGTCCTGTGCTGCAGCAGCACATATAAAGGCCATACAAACAGTTCAAAACAGAGCAGCTCGGTGTGCACTTTGATGCCCACTAAGAACTAATGTGAACATGATGCATAATGTCTTGTCATGGTTAAAACTAAAGGAGAGATTATTAGCCTCATTGCTAAATTTGACAAGAAACATTGTCATTACCAAAATTCCAAATGTGCTTCAGCAAAAGCTATGCTTTAGCTCTGATGAACACAGCTATGAAACCAGGCATGCCACGGAGGGTAGATTTAAACTACCCAAAGTGAAAACCAACTGTGGAAAAAGTACAGTAATGTATAGAGCAATGTATAACTGGAACATTTTGCCAAGTGATATTATTACAGCAAATAGCAAATACCAATTTAAAGTCCTTGTGAAAAAGCATCTTTCGTGTTAGTTGAATGTAAACTTAAGGTTGCAGTCAGTCACAATGATGTCTAATGTTTAAGTCTAAATGATGAATTTTTGCTACTGTAAGAGCTATGATATGATAGTACTAATTAACTATGAGTCAAGTAATCTCTCTTTTACTGCTGAAATAATTGTAGAAATTAGGTCCTATGTATATGTATTGTATATACTGTGTGTATATGTGTGTGGGAGTGCATGAGTGTGTGGGTGAGTGTGTGGGTGAGTGTGTGGGGTGGGTGTGTGGGTGAGTGTGTGGGGTGGGTGGGTGAGTGTGTGGGGTGGGTGTGTGGGTGAGTGTGTGGGGTGGGTGGGTGAGTGTGTGGGGTGGGTGAGTGTGTGGGGTGGGTGGGTGAGTGTGTGGGGTGGGTGAGTGTGTGGGGTGGGTGGGTGAGTGTGTGGGGTGGGTGGGTGGGTGAGTGTGTGGGTGAGTGTGTGGGGTGGGTGGGTGGGGGTGTTTGTGGTGTTTAGACATGCCAATGTTTTTTAAACATTGTTTAGGTGTGTGGTGTTGTGAAAAACTGGTGTAAAACTGTCTGAAGAGAAGCATGTTAGTTTGACTCCAGGAAGAATAGCTGTACTTGTTACAGCTAATGGAGATCATAATAAATACAAATACAAATACTACGGAGTCCGGGAAGTCACCTGTGGGAGAAAAAAAAAACTATCCGTGGCGATAGTTTTGCAATCCGTCCGCTCAGTTTATAAACCGTACTCACGAATTCTCAAACTGTTCCCACGGTTTAACAAATCGTGCCCACGGATTAATAAACCATACCCACGAGTTTCTAATCCGCGCTCTCAGACCTGTAAACCGTGCCTTCCGTTTTTGCAATCTGTACCCACGGGTTTGTGGCTCGCCCTCATTTTAGAAGAACACCAAGGAGGTACGTTAACGAATCTTATATTGTTTTATTGTGTATTAAGTGGAATACATTTTGTCTTAACTGTGTCTGCATGTTTAAAGTGATTCTTAATAGCAGGTATGGGGTGGGATATACGATTTAATATGAATGACGTGCATCAAAATCGTTTGTTTATTTGTGATAATCTTAGCACTTTATTATTATTGTCTAACCTGTATTATAACTGATATTTGACGAATTTCTTTGTTCCTTTTTTGTACGTTTTGGACAAAAGTGTCTTCTAAATATGTAGCCTAAAATGTGATAATAATAATAATTATTATTATTATTATTTGAGTTTATAATATGAGTTCACTTAATACAGTAATATGTTTATCATAAAATAATTTATGAATGCTTTATTTTTAAGCAAAAATTATGCAAAACAATTAGGCCTATTTTATCCAAACCTGTAAAAGGTTAGGTTATAGCCTATAAAAATAAAGCATTGATAAATTATTTTATGACAAACATATTACTGTATTAACTAAGTGAACTCATTTATAGTTATAAACTTAAATAATAATAATAATTATTATTATTATTATTATTACTATTAATACATTTCAGGCTACATATTTAGAAGATGCTTTTGTCCAAAAATTACAAAAAGGAACAAAGCAATTTGTCAAATATCAGTCATAATACAGGTTAGACAATAATAATGAAGTGCTAAGATATATGAAGTGCTATCACAAATAAACAAAAGATTTTGATGCACGTCATTCATATTAAATCGTATGTTCCACCCCATATCCGCTACAACTGAGAATCACTTGAAGCATGCAGACGCAGTTAAGACAATTTGATGTATTACACTTAATACACAATAAAAATGATTGTCTAACCTGTATTATGACTGACATTTGACTAATTGCTGTGTTCCTTTTTTGGTAAGTCGTTTTGGATAAAAGCATCTTCTAAATATGTAGCCTAAATGTAATAATACTAATTATTATTATTTGAGTTTATTTTTAATTTTTCTATAACATTTTTACAGTTTTGGAAATTTGTTTGTGTTATATTTCTTTTTTATATGTGAAGTCTTTTTTGATTATCCTATTATACTGAGGTTATTTCCCCCCCAAAAATGGACTTTAAAAAGATACAAGTAAATTAGACTATTCAGTGTAGGGTTTATATTGTACAGAATACTGCTCAATGTCTCTCTCTCTCTCTCTCTCTCTCTCTCTCTCTCTCTCTCTCTCTCTACCCTTAAGGGGGTCGCACACCGGACGCGCAGCTCGGCGGCGCGCCGCGCAGCGCCACGTCTTTTAAATTCGAACACACTATTCTCTATGAGAGTACACACACTGGCGGCGCCTTTCGGCGTCTGTCCGCGGCGGCTCAGGACCGTGTTCAAAATCCTGCCGCGCCACAGAGCGCCATTTACATAGTTTTATATAAAATTTACATGTGTGTGTCTCAAATCGTAGTTAATGTATATACGGACTTCACCCTGTGCTGCAATATACATTTAGTTTTATGTTTATTTACAGAAATCAGAAAATTGCTGATGTTATCGGATTTTCAGGTGACAGTTGTCCTAGACGTGGCGCGGCGCGGCGCTGAGCTGCGCGTCCGGTGTGCGGCCGCCTTTAGGCTTCCATCCACCTTTAGCTCATCATTTATTTCTTACATTTACATTTAGTCATTTAGCAGACGCTTTTGTCCAAAGCGACTTACAAATTGGGACTAAATTAAGCGAGTCATTGTGAAGAGGCAAAAACAACGCAAGAAGTGCTCAAAATACGAAGTTCAGGCATTATTCAGAGTAGCATAAGCCCGATAAGCGAGAATTTACAGGAAATGTTTTTTTTAATTTTTTTATGAGGTTAAGTGCTCATGGAAGAGAAGAGTTTTCAGCTCTTTTTTGAATGTTGTAATGGATTCTGCATTCCGGATGCGGGTGGGGAGATCATTCCACCAGCATGGAACTGTGAATGAGAATGTTCTGGAAAGTGATTTTTTGGCTTTCTGTGATGGAACCACGAGACGTCGCTCGTTGACCGATCGTAGGTGTCTGGTAGGGATGTAGACTTGTAGGAGTGAGTGAAAGTAGGAGGGAGCTGAGCCTGTGATAGATCTGTAAGCAAGCGTCAATGCCTTGAACTTGATGCGAGCAGAGAGAGGTAGCCAGTGCAGAGAGATGAACAGAGGAGTGACGTGGGCCCTCTTGGGCTCGTTGAAGACAAGACGAGCTGCAGCGTTCTGAATCATTTGTAGAGGTTTAGTTGCACATGATGGAAGTCCAGCCAGAAGAGCATTGCAGTAGTCAAGCCTAGTAATGACCAGGGCCTGGACGAGAAGTTGTGTTGCATGCTCAGTTAGGAAGGGCCTGATCTTCCTGATGTTGTGCAGTACAAACCTGCATGATCGCGCTGTCTTTGAGATGTGATCTGTGAAGGTCAGCTGGTCATCAAGTGTTACTCCGAGATTTCTGACCGACCTTGATGGGGTGATTAATGATGATTCTAGCTGGATAGTGAAGTTGTGTTGTAGAGACGGATTGGCAGGGAGGACGAGAAGCTCAGTCTTTGCCAGGTTGAGCTGCAGGTGGTGTTCCTTCATCCATGTCGAGATGTCCGCCAGACAGCTTGAGATCCGTGCAGCTACTGTGGGATCATCTGGTTGAAATGAGAGGAAGAGCTGTGTGTCATCAGCATAACAGTGGTAGGAGAAACCATGTGCCTGTATGATGTGTCCCAGTGATGTGGTGTAGATGGAGAAGAGGAGGGGACCAAGAACTGAACCCTGAGGAACCCCTGTGGTCAGATGATGTGCTCTGGATGCCTCGCCTCTCCATGCGACCCTGAAGGACCTACCTGTAGGATGGACAGATTTGGACTAATTCAACATTACTTTGACCTGGGTCTAAAGTATGAAGAAATCCTTCATATTTTAAGTGTTAAACACAGGATTATTATCAGCATGAAGACACTTAAAAAATTCTTAGGTAGAAATGGACTATTTTGCAGAAAAAATTATGACAACTTCTTTGATGTTTTTCAGTTTGTTAGAGAAGAGCTCCAAGGCTCTAGAGCAGGGGTTCTCAATCCTACTAAAAACAAACATATATTCAGCAAACAATAAATAAGTTGCAATATGAAATTAATTATGCAGGGATTTCACTGTGAGGTTGAGTTACCAACTGATGAGCATAAATCCTCTTCGTGTGCGTGAGAGAGAGAGAGAGAGAGAGAGAGAGAGAGAGAGAGAGAGAATGCACACAGTAACGTTACTTACATCTACTGTGTTTACGGGAATACTCGACTTGGCATTTTGATATATTTCGGTGTTTATTTGGCCGTTTAGGCGCGCAACCGGAGACAAAAGCTACTATGCTTGTCCGTGTTGCGCTCGGAGCGCGCGCACAGCATCCTGTCAGTACAATTCAGTTCTCTTTCGCGACTTATCGCGCTTTTAATATTTCTTTTCAATATAAAGCACATCCTGCTCTTTTCTTTCTCATTCATTCATGTTTCGTTATTAATAACTTTAAACAGAATCGTAAACTGAAATATGCGCGGATTATCAAAAATACGACACATTTATAGGACATAATAGAGTCTCTGCGGCTAAAGTGAAAGTACCAGCGCCCAGCGGGTGAAATGTTTCGAAATGTCGCTTTGCACAGCAAAGCACCCGTTTCAATAAAATGATATATTAAAGTTTATATAGCCTACTTTTACATTTTCGCTGCTGTTCTAAAATGGTTTTCGCCAGCTTGAATCCCATTGCAGGAGCTGTAGGTTACCACAGAAACGTAAGCGGTTAGTTGATTACTGTGGTGACTCGTGACACTCGCGAACAGCACTGAACACGCACTTTTGCCTGTACAACTTGAATATTATTATTATTATTATCATAAACTTTTCATTAACTTTGGTAGGCTGTAGGCTACAACAAGGTAATTGTAATTGGCTGCTTTTTCTGCAAAGAGCCAATCTCTGTTGATGTGTCTTAAAGGGACTATGTGTAGCTTTTTAGGTATTTTATTATCTAAAATCAATATTTTTATTCATAAATATGCCCTCAATGGTGTACAAATACCTATGCCAATGATCAGACTAATCCTCGTAAACGAAGAATTTATTATCTTTATATACATAGGACGGGTAGGTCCACGGAGGCTTCCATGTCATAGACAGTATAAGAAATGGACAGAGTCATCTCATTGGAACTCAATTGAGGCAAGTGAAGCCCATTTTCAGCGATTTTTTAGGACTTCCGTTCCTGACGCGCAGACTCAAACTGAGCTTGACGACGTAGATGTGACGTGAGCAAACCGTCTGTCTTCTAGTAGCTGTGCCGAGAGAAATCTGAATCATTCCCTTCCGAATCTTGCAGAGACGGAGAGCGTGAGTAGGAGGTGTCCATGAGCTAGGAGCAGGAGAAACTTTTGCTAGGTATTCTGATTAATTATTTTGTCATTTTGCCTCCACGTCTCCCCGATTGCCTACGAGCTTCTCCTCCCGTCAATACGGTAATCTCTCTACTGTGCGACAGAGAGTCGCGTGGTTATGACGCAATCGTTAGCCTACTTTTACAAAAACTGTTTTTACGGGGCCACAACGTAAGCTACAAGGTAATGGAGCATTTTATACATTGTCGTGTTTCTTTAGAAATAAATAATGGACAAATGGAGTCTTCAAACGCCTCAGATGTAAAGTTATTCACTGTCAAAGTGACGCCAAAATGAATGGGAGTCAATGGGATGCTAACAGCAGGTGAAGTTCTGCTACAAGATGGTGGCACGCGGCCGGCTTCAACTTCCGGTTGACTTCCTTCCCGCTTGTTCCATGTAGTTCCGCCATCTTGAAAAACTATAATAGCAGAGAGGGACAAAAAGTACTAGGCCAATGCGTTTCCACAACGCGTTTTCGTTCAGAACCAGCGTCACGTGACTGAAGTCAGCAGTAGCGGAGGAGCAGAGCAGTGAGAGGCGCTTGTCTTCTAGTAGCTGTGCCGGCAAGTTTAAAAGGATGCACACTGCACGATTATTTATACACCGTTCATTCATACATATGCTGAGTCACAGGATAAGGAGTCCTTGTCGTCGAAAAAGTCCAAAATAGACCGTAAAAGGAAACGTGACCGGAGATTACAAAAACAAGGGTTAATGTCGGGATAGCTAATGCAGGAGAAAGCTTTCAAAAGAGACGCTGAAGTTGCCTGCTTTCTTCTCGACAGGTAAGTCAATGTTACGGCCTTAATTACAAGCTTTTTTTCATTGCTTGGTTGTGTACTTTATTATATAGACAGTCGAACATTTATAGTTAAAAGTTAAACAGGCTCTTTGATGAATAGCAGCTATTGAGTAAAGTAACGTTAGAGAAGGCTCTGATGGCTGCTGCCCCCCTCCTGCTACATTTTGCTCTCTTAAGACACAAATGTTTACAAATATTCACGAATTAGCCTACTTAATGCCGGTCTAGGAAACAATCTCAGGCCGGGAGTCTCATCCAGCCCAATAAACTTACAGCTTTTGTTGCAAACAAAATTTACATTTTAAGAATAATGACTCAAATGTTGGGAAAGTAGGTAAATAACAATATGTTCAAAATTCGAATAAAAAGACAAATGGTTACTGAACCAAACCTCTCGAACCTTTTATAGTTTATTTATAGGCTATGAACTGACGATCGAAAAGGGCAAAATATTTTAATCTTCATATTACAAAATATATTGGAAATAACGAAATGAAATAAGGTAATAAGGTTATAGCCATAATAAAACATAGATTTAACAAAAAAAATCGGAACACTAAATAATTCTAATCCAGTCATTTTATGAAAAAAAGGTTGAATATCCTCAATATGTCCAGAGCAGGGGTCACCAACTGTATTGTGTGCGAGGGCTACTTCAAGGGATAAAATAATCTAGAAGGGCCACTTTTTTAATACTCAAAAATATTTATTATACATGGTGGTGATTTTTTACTTTTAACTTTTTTTTCACCATCATATGCGAAAACTCCTGAAAAAAATATGAAAATATATAGGCTATTGAATTATTTTTGTATTCTCTATAAACCTATTGTATGTGTTATCAAAAACAGTAGCCCAAACAATATAGTAGCCTATGGCTAAATATAAATGTTAAATAAATAAACTGAAATAACTTCTAATAAAAAACATTTCTGCATTACATTTAATACATTTATACATGACTATATTAATATAACAGCATTTTTAATATGAACATATACAGGCAAAAAAAAAAGTTTGTTTTACTACAGTTAATTCATAAGTTGTGGAGTGAAATATGTCTTCTAACTGGTTTGTTCTTAAATGGAACAATGTTTCGCCTGTTTTTTGGGGTTTTTTTGGGGGGGGGGGGGGGGGGGGTTTGTCAACTAGCTTTAATAACCTAGTCATCTGTGGGTTTATAATAGAGTAGAGATAGAGAATTCTGCGCTGAATCAAAATGTGTCTCGGTGGATCGCGCAGCTCTGTGTAATAATGGTATTGTGTGATGCTCTCATAGGATGCTCTGGCCGTGATCGCTGTTTTTTTGGGCCGAGCTGATAATGCTGCGCTCTGCACAGAACAAATAAGTTTCGTTCCGCTTTTTGATGTTTCTCAAACGCAATGCAAATGACAGCGTATAATCAAAGAGAGTTGGGTAATTTTGTAGAGGCAACAGTGCAAATGTTTAGTTGCACGGGCACGAAAAAAGGTCGCAAAATTATACAATTTAGTCGAAGTCTGAAGCCCCGATTTACAGTGGATCGCTATTTGCAAGTTGGGGCTATTTATAGAATGTGTTTAGCGGGCAACTCACAGGCACCACGTTGGAGACCCCTTGTCCAGAGTAAGGAAAATAAAAGCCCAGAGGAATCCAATTAGGGGAAAGTTTCGAAAAAGACCCAAATAGGCTATAGCCAAACATTATTTTTCTTACGTGAATAGGGTAAAAATGTTAACCTTTAGATATCCCCAAGAAAATTACTGAGTTGTATAGCCTAGCCTAGGCCTACATCAAGACAAACAAAAAAATCTATTATGAGTCATTTTTAAATAGTTTTTTAACATGGGCAAACAACCAGCCTTTATTAATTATTATTGCAGAGATGGGGTTTGGGGCTGGGTCTATGGGACTTTTGGGACTTTTTATTTTACCTACCCTTTGTCTTCTGCATTTCCTTACCCTTGTCGCCTTCTTGGCGTGATTTCATGAATTGTGTATTTTTACGTAAAGTGTAGTTCTACCACACGTAGGCTAGCCTACATTTACTACGTTTTATACCCACAGAAACATATAATACTGACGTATTTACAGCACTAAAACGTAAAACATTTACGTATTAACAGCACAAAAACGTCTTTTATTTAGCCTACGTACAACTCTACCGACCAACAATTTTTTACGTATTCCTATGCATATTTAAATCGTGGCATTAATGTTTTGATTCTTGCATTCAGTTGTCTTATCTTATATAATACTCATAAACATTTCGCTCTGTTCGTGCCTTCTGCTGCAAACTCGTTTCGGATTAGACATGGTGTTTAACCATTTTTATAATATTTAGTTGATTTACTGTGACACACAAAAGGCGTAATAGAACCATAAACAAAAAACTATTGAACCATTATACACTAAATTACTCATATAGAACCATAATACACTAAAACACAACATAAATTCACAAAAGACAATTGGGCCGTCGAGGGCGTGCCTATACTTTTATTACTTTTTTTAAGCTTTGTTTTATAACAAATATTCAACTGACTATCATAAACTCATTTGAAAGCTAAAACACTCAAGAATCATGTTTTAAACTTGTTTTTGCAATCAGTACACCAGAGAGGAAAGGGTTAAATTAAATGCAAAAGGACTGTTCATGTAAAAATGAGCAAAATGAACCGCAGTACTTAACTTTCATATCCTGTGGTTCAGACGAGTTCGGACGAATCCAAGAAACAACAGCATACATTTCAATGTAAGGGTCTACTCTTCAAAATGCATCCCACTTTTTAATTCAAAACAACGAAAAAATAGGGAAAAAAATATGTGCAGTAAGTGGACATTTTCTAACTTTCAAAAAGAAAGAAAGTATAAGACTTTGTAATACCCATTTGTTTCCATTGCACTGGACAGTGAATAAACCCTCTCAGATAACGGTCATATGGAGGAACTAGCCTACCTGCAAGTGCATAAATAACTTTACTTCATTTATACTTGTGTGCTTTCTGACTGCAATATGAGTTGCAGGATTCCACATCTACAGAAAGGCCTACAGAAGAGTCTGCACAGACAGAGGAGACATAGGCCTACAGGTGGGCAGTGGATAGCCAACTTTTCCTTTTTGTTTGTTGCATGAGGCAACAATGCACTACTAGACCTTGCATAATATCTCTTATTGCAGACACTTAACCACTGTTTTTTCTTTACAAAGAACAATTGAAATAAAACTCAAGGAACTAAGCATTTTTGTCTAGTCTTTTATTATTTATATTACTATTTTTAATGAAAGTTGCATTTTTTTTCTCGGATGGTGGCAATGTTGTGTAATATGGCACATGCAACAAAGAATATTTTTGTAAACCCAAATTTAAAAAATGTCAGTCCTTGTATAGGCCTACTAGTATAAACCCTGATTTATGCAAAAAATAAAATAAAAATAAAAATAATAGCTTTTAAAACGCATTTCTAATTGCATTTTCAAGTTACTAACTAGTCTACGTGACTTAATCAGCCAACAACATTTGTTTACATATGAGCTGCAGGTCTATATCAGTTGGGTTGGCAGCACTCTGTGTGTGTGTGTGTGTGTGTGTGTGTGTGTGCACTGGCATGGCACTGTTTTTCACCTTCATGAGACAAAAAAAAAAAAAAAGGCTGGTAAAAAGTGGTGGTCACCTGACACAGTGGCTCCTGTATGTGATGCATGAGATATTGCTGCACATCTCCATTATCAAGTCACACTGTAAAACAAACACATATTTTATATTGAAAGTCTTGACAGCATTAGCTGTAAAGTTGATTTGTAAGGTTTTAACAAAAAAGTTACTTATGCATTTTTTCTTTGAAACACCAAAATAGCCTTTGAATATGTTTCTCATATATAAAAATAATAATTACTACTAAAACAATGAGTCTAATAATGAGTCAAACTGTTCCTTTAAGTAGGCGGGCCTAGGCCTACTGTAGTTCCCGCGCAGTTTTGGCTAATAAATGCACGAATGACGATGACGACGAGATTGAATTTGAGTTTTAATTTGAGTATTAAGTGTCAGTATGGTGGATGGAGAAAGCAGATTCAGAAGAAGAATTAATGAAATAAGAGACAGAATGAATGCTCAGTTTAACAGACTTCTTAATGAAGATCCCCCAGAAGAGGAGCAGACAACTCAACTAGATAGGTAAGTTAGGCCTATGTGACTTTAGGCCTTTGGAAACGTATTTGGATATTTTCAAATATTGCACAATATTTTAGCCAGTTATCTAAATAAATTCAGACTATTGCATTATAAAACTGAAAAATGCAAGCAGTTGGGCCGATTCCGGCTGAAATGCTGGCTCTCTGTCGGCATCGGCCCGAGTTCGTTTTGTCACAAGCGGGTCAATACAACGTTACAAGGAACTCAGCCAATTTAAATCCTGAGGAAGGTCCTGCAGACGCAGACCAACCTTTTCGAGAGCAGCTAAAAAATAAAATAAAATAAAAAACCCACAACGTAATTTATTGTTCTAGTGCTGTTTGATGTTTTAATTGTAAAGATATATATATATATATATATATATATATATATATATATATATATAAATTTGAAAATAATAATCTAACGTTAGATCAGATCTTTGCGATGATAATACGTTAAGACAGAATCCTGGAGAGAGTGTTGATGAGAAGGCCTACGCGTCTTTTTTTTTTTTTTTTTATAAATGTAATTTTTTTTTATTATTATAAAAACTGCTGTGCTGTAATCAGTGCACTGTAATGTTGTCTAATGAAATAATATTGAGTTATATTCCTTTGCTCACATTTAGTTTGTCAATTCGTCTTTTTCACGCGTTTCACTCCGCTTTGCATTTCAAGAAGGCAATTTCATTGTTGTTTCAAGTTTACCTAATATGAAAATCTGTAAAAGAAATGTATCAAGAACTTGATTTCTAATTCTGTAATAAAAAAATAAAAAAATAAAAAAAGAAGGCAGGATATCATTTTAGCAGGATACGCTACCCGTTGCCATGGTTATTACTTCAACAGAACAGTGAGACCGAGAGAAATAGCGGAGGAGAGAGAGCAGCTTGATATTTGTTTGTATTTTGCGATACAGCGTAGTTTCTTGGGAATAAATGGAGAAGGAGGAAGCAAAAGGAAAGGGGCTCTATCAAGAAAGAATAAAAAACAACGTCAGGCAGCGCTATTTAGAGAAACTGCTTGACATCAACAATGTACGACCTGCAAGCTACAGAATGGACGAAAGACCCAGAACAGAAGCACCAATGTTACCATCTTTCACATATCCTGACATAGTCAACTGCCTGGTTTATGGTATCAGCCCTTAGAAATATTAACCATGGCTTTACTAAATTATCTTGAATTACATTTAAGCCATTTAGTTACAACAAACATCTACAAAATAACAACATACAGAAGACTTTATTTAAAAAATTACATAATCTGAAAGAAAATATAAACTTGCATTTGTTCTCACATGTGCAATGGTTAAAAAGTTCAGTTGCTAATTTACAAATAAAGAAATAGCACTTTGCAAATTATAATAGCAAACCAACACACCCAAAATCTGCAAAATACCTAATATATACTGCAACCAAACCTACATAGTATTATCAAAATCAAACTTTTGCACAAAATGGCACACACACTCTTAAGTCCCTGAGAAGTCGTAAATAATAAATAAAGAATATTCCTTAGGAAAACAATAGGGCCTTCACCCATTCATGGCTTGGGCCCTATTTAAGAAGATAAAAAACAGCCCCTAGAAAACACAATGATGACTAATATATTGTTTTTTATAAAGGTTTCAGATGTTCAGGAATACAAGTGGTGGGCCGATCCGTCAGAGAAGGTCCAGAGTAAAACAAATAACCAGGCCTAGACAATTAACTTTCAAAGTTTCTGTGCTAAAAAGTCCAACCATTACCCATTATAGATCACACAGAGGTGAGTTCACATATGTGAATACCTTTTTTATTATTATTAATTTCTTATCAATATTTTTATTTCATGCTTTTTGAAATGAAAGGTGATTTTTTTTTTTTATACTTCCAGATGCCACTCCACCCTGTCGTGTGGTTGTGCGCCGAGATGCAAATGAGGAAGAATTTAAACAGGCCCTGAGAGTTCAATTTCCTGATCTTACAGATGATTTTGAACTATATAAAGTTAATAGCCAAAGGCAGATCATCCCTTTGCAGTTAGAAAGTTTGAGTCCTAATCAGATTCATTCAACTAATGCATTGGGGAGATCTGCCCTTTATATTCGTCTGAAGGTGAGTAAAATATTCAGTACAATACTAAAAATATTCAAAGTATGGTTGTAGTTTCCCATAGGCCTTTGCTTGTTAAATCTGTATCATGAGATGAAACTTGTGTGACAAACACTTATAGGATAGTCAGCAAGTTTGGAATCTTCATTTAATCACAAAAATATACTAAAAATCCTTCACTTTTACTCTCTCCACTGTCAATGTATATGATTATGTCTGTATGATTTTTCCAGTAATTTCAATTTCCTTAAAAATTTCCTTGCCAGGTTGACCACACCACTGAAAGCTCCTCCACAGGTGGCAGCCACCAAGCCCACACCAAGTACACCCCAGCCATTATGATCTTCATGCTAGTTTCATGATTATAAGTGTTTTTAAATGCAAGATGCCATTTCAAGACATGTGTTTTATGTATTGCAGAAATTCTGAAGATGTATTTTATTTTCTAAATTGTTAAAATGTTGTGTAAAATATGCTAATTATAAATATATTTTTCAATTTTGTACCTATTTTGTAACAATTAGAGAGGACTTCTATATAGACTCATCAGGATCTGACATTGAAGAAGTAACCCTGGCTTCTCCGGTCAGGAGTAATAGTCCAATCGTATGTATATATATCCATCTATCCTTCAATCTAACACTCACACATATTCACACTTACACACCTGAAGTCAATTTAGTGACTGCAATAGGCTCTATGCACGATCGCTTCCGCGTTTTGTCTCACCCCGCCCAGTTACATCCGGTGCTGCGTCGGAAGCCTAAAGTTTTGCTGCTAGTACACTTTGCTATAGAACGTGCTATGCGGAAGTAAATACGCTGGTTGAGATTCAGCGTTCGTGCATAGAGCCTATTCTCCTAATCTGCATGTCTTTGGATGGTGGCTGCAGTGTGAGAGGGGGAATGGCCACTGCCAGCGGCTAGACTGGCAAAATCCAGTGTGTGCTTATTTTACCGATATATTTAACACTATATTTTGCATTTCTAATCCAAATAAACCTAGCAAGACCCCTGCCAAGTTTGAAATCCATCGGACTAACTGTTCGAGAAATATGTGGTTAACAGACATTCCTGTAATCTCTCTCTCTCTCTGTCTGTCTGTCTGTCTGTCTGTGTTTATCTGTATGTCTATCTGTTAAGCGTATATCTCTCGAACCATTAGTCCGATGGATAATTGTGTAATTGTAACAATGAGCACTCAAACACAATTACTAAAAACACACACAAAAACAGATTTTGCACAGGCATTTTGCACTAGTTTATTTATAGATGTATTATCAATTATTATTATTATTATTTATTTATTTTCAAGTGAAAATTTATTTTTATCCAATTTAATGTTGGTGAATTTTTATTTATTTGTATTTTCAGCTTGACAGAGAGCTACCAGCAATTTTACAGGAGCTTCGTGAGGACAACCTGGACTTCTATTCCCACATAACTGTTATAGCAAGACGCAAAAACATTTTAAAGAGTGCATGTGTGGACACCCTGTCAAGAGGGTACTTTGAGTGGCACAAAACTCCCAATATTGAGTTTGTGGGAGAAATGGCTGAGGACTATGGAGGTCCAAGGAGAGAATTTTTCAGGTACATTAGGTATTACACGTATATACAGTAATGTCTAAAGTGACCTTCAAAAGTTTGAAAATGTCTAGGTTTCAAAGTGTGTTTCTGGACAATATTAGAACAAGTCCTTACTTGTTCTTGCCGTAAATGTATTGAACAACATTAAATAGGCAGCAATAAATTAATATAAATTTATAATGACATAATAATGTCAGTATATGTGACAGTTAGGCACAGCATGCCCCTTTGGCAGCTGTGACGTTTGATTATTGGATTAAACTTGATTTGTAGTTCAATTTCTACATTTGTATCAGTTTGTGTGTTACCTGTGAAGACTCAAATTTCATCATTTACTGTTGTTTTTAGTATTATTATTACTTTTTATTAATATTCATAATTAGTAGTATTATGTATCTCTTTTATACTCTTTATATACATTCATAATTATTTGTACTCATTGTATTTTGTGAATATGTGGGAGAGACTTTGGGAGACTTTGGACTTGAGTGTGCTGCTGGACTGAAATGTATATGCAGTTTTTCATCAAGCATAGTATAAGGGAAATACATTCCAACGTTAATGGAAACCATATGTTCTTCTGCTGAATGTATGTGTTCCTATGGTGATGTAGTTTTTTCCTTGGTCAGGGATATAAAAACCAAGCCCTGTTTGTCCGAAAATCAGGAAGAGATGGAAATGTAGGAAAGATGACTGAGAAGCTGAATTAGACCTTCGCTTGGTCCATTGTCTCTTCCTCCTATGTTTTATAACCCAAATAAATAAGATATCTCTTGGCAAAATCACTGGTGTCTGTTTCCATGAAATTAAACAACAGGGGAAAGCAAGATTTTTAAATCAACAATTTGGCGTCACTCACAAACAGGATAGTATATCCAGGAATTTGTCTCAAGGTAAGACTTTTTCCTTTATATAAAAGTTCTAAGTCTGCCTGATGATTAGAGACAATGACTGTAACTGCTAAAAAGAACTGTGTTGTTTAAGGAGCCTGTGGTTTTGCCAAAGAATATAAAACATAGTATAATAAAAAAATAAAAATAATTCAATTTAATTTGGCTTATTTAAGTTCTCTGAAAAGTAAACCTCTAAAGTTATTTGATATGCTGGGATTGAGAAGGATCTTTTTTAGAAAAAAGACCATCTAGTCAAAAATTTGGGAGAATTAGCTGTAAGACGGTAAAACTATTATTTGCTGGTTGTCACTGATTGGTGGTTGGATAATATGGCGAGACTGTTTAAAACGATGGCAGAGTAATCTCTAAAATATATCCAACACACGGAAGATTCGTACTCGAGGCGAGGAGGTGAAACACAAGCAAAGCTCGATTGACATGAGTGGTTAAAGTGTGGCGAGTCTGTTTAAAACGATGGCAGGGAAAAACTCTAAAACATTAACACGCTGGAGTAATACGAGTTAAAATAGTTAGGATCGCGTGCATTCCAACTTTGACCGTAAAGCTGTTCAAATATTTGAGGATACTGATCAGAGTAAGCTTAAAGAAAGAAAAAAAAGGAAAAAGAAAACAAGAAATTAATCTGAGAGAAAATCCACAAATATTTAAAAAAATAATAAAAAAAATTGTTTTGAGTTAACTGGAACCTAAACAAAATACTGAAAAACATTGAAGTTAACTTTTCTATAAAATTTTCTTTTGTTCTGTAAAGGGAGAAAGAGTGAGGCAGCCCCTCCCTTCAGAATTTGCTCCATACCTTCATGCACACACATACTGTAGTTTGGAGAAGGGAGGGAGAGAGAGAGAGAAGAAGGGTAGCCTCTGACACACACACACACACATACATACATGCACATATGCATACACACATACATAGGCTTGCAGTTCTGAGCGCACACACATAATATACAGAGAGAGCGAGAGAGAAGCAGAGTACCATAGCCCCACCCTTAGAGAAACACACTCACAGACACACACATCCCTGCTGTTCTGAGCAGCACAAAGTAACTTTGCAAGATGGCAGAAAGTGACTGTAACAGCAGAACAATTTCGGCTTGGTACCTTGAAAGAAAGAACAAGAAACAAGCTAAGCTTTTGAAAAAAGGACTTGACATAAATGCAAATATGGATGCACAGTTACACTGGTTCGAGTCTCAAAAAGACAAGATAAAATCACAAGCATTTCCAATACTGGCAGCTCATTGGATTGTAAAGCAAGGTGGAATTTGTTGTGATATAAATGGCGGTCCAGTTCCACTTGCTGAAGCAATGAAGCCTCAAATTGAAGCATTTAATAAGTTGAACAAAATCATGTCTATTAAATGTTCAGATGGAGAAAATACAACCAATGATGATTCGTTTGATCCAGATTGGACAAATATAATAACTGAAGCGGAAAGAAAATATTCACAACTACCAGTGAAACCCGCAACCACAGTAACGCCTCCTCCTTCTAAACCAATCTATCCAGCTTTGCCTGAACAATATACAAGTTCATCTAAACCTGTGACACAGTCTCAACCTTCGAGATCAAATGGAGGTCCAGTTGACAAGATGTACATTGCATCTGCACAAGCAGCTCCAGTAATAACAAGATCTAAATCAGCCCAGCCAAACAGAGACATGTTGCGATGTACACCAGCTCGTAATTATGGATCTGACTGGGATGATGAGACAAGAGATGACGACATGATCACAGTTGACAAGATCGGTCCTGAATTTTCTTCACCTGTTATTAAAAGGGAAGACTTACAATCTGAAATGATGACAGAAGAGAGACCATTCACACCAGGAGAACGTCAAGCCATTCTCACAGCCTTGCCTCCTCTGAAGAGACAAGATCCAAACACGGAGTTTTGGCGAGAATTAGACTCTCTGGTTGAAGCACATCAAATGACATTAAAAGACATACACACCATTGTGAAAGCTAAAATCCTAAGAGACAGATGGGAACGCTTGCCAGCTTCGATAACCACAGCCCAATGGATAAATTTGTGGGTTGATGACCAGGGGCGACCCCTGGGTCTTTGGCAAGCATTAGATGTGTTTCGAAAAGAAATCCAAGAAATCTTGGGCAGTGGAAAAATTCCTTTCACATTAGTGACATTGATTAAGCAAAAGGATGATGAATCTCCAGATGAATATGCTCTGCGTAAGTGGAATGCTTACGAGAGATGGGCTCTCTGTGCTAAGAAACAACCTGACAGAGATGATGTACAGTTCACTGACACACTTGTGGATGGACTTAGTACAAAATACCAACAAGCCTTATCACTTGGAGTCAATCCAGGTGAGACATATGATCAGATTTTGCAATGGGCTGGGCGCTTAGAGATGGCTATGAGATCAAACAAGGAAGAAGGAAACAAGCCAAATCGAAGAGGAGTGGCAACAGCTCAATACAACATGGACACAAAGAAGAGGATGATTTTCTGCACCAACTGTGGAAAGCGTGGCCACTCAATAAAAGATTGTTGGGCTAAAGGAGGTGGAGCAGAAGGTCAAGGTCCATCATTTAAACAAGTCAGTGTGAAAAAAAATGATGAAACCTCTCAAGGGAAGATGTGGACTGAAGCGCAAGTCCGTCAGCTCATAGAGGGAATTATGCATCCGCAATAGGAATCAGCGGCCCCCTGTATTAGTAAGAAAAGAGACAATCGCCTTTTCGTCAATGCATTGATAGGGGGCCACCCATGTGACATTTTGGTTGACACAGGAGCAGCGATTTCGATAACAGATCTGAACCTACCTACAACAGATGAAACTATGGAAGTTGAAGGAGTTGGAGGAGGTATCACTAAATTTTGCAAAAGTATACAAGTTCCTTTGCAAATACATGAAGATGAAGTCTTATGGACATCTTTCTGGGTAGGGCCGAATTCACAAGGAAGCCTTATTGGCATGGACATTCTTCCACTGTTGAACATGATCATATTTACCGACAGTCGTCAAATCGCTACAACAGCTGGAATAATACCACACGAAGATCGCACATGTAATCTAACGTCTGTTGGTACAGCAAAACCAATTATCAGAGATTGGGGAAAAGATGGTGTGTGGGGACTTCTGTGCAGTTTATATCCAGATGTTTGGGCTAAACACAAATTGGATTGCGGTAAAGCCAACATTGACCCTGTTGTTATTGAGGGACCGATACATGCCCCTCATAAACAATACCCTATCCGACCTGAAGCAAGACAAGCTGTGGAAGAGATAGTGGCAGACTTGGAAGCTGAAGGACTCATCAGACAATCTTCATCAACCACTAATAGTCCTGTATGGCCTGTCAAGAAATCGGATAACTCATGGAGATTAACCATCGATTACACAAGACTTAACAGTGTAACACCAAAACCGCATCCTATTGTGGCCAATCCAGCCACCATTCTGAATGATATTCCAGGAAACGCAAGAATTTTCACAGTATTAGATGTACTGTCGGCTTTCTGGTCTATACCTATTGACGAAAGATCTCAAGAGAAATTGGCCTTCACAGTGGGGGCAAAACAGTTTGTCTGGAACAGACTCCCACAAGGACTTAATCTATCTCCTGTGGTATTCCATAGAACTTTGGATCAGTTCTTAACAGAGCGAAAAGCTGAAATTGAGAGTTCAGGGAGTGTTTGCATCCAATATGTTGATGACTTGTTGATTGCAAGCCCAGATGAAAACAGCCATATATTTGCTCTGAATGTTGTCCTACAAGCCCTTAGGAAAGGAGGATTCAAAGTCAACCCCGACAAAGCACAGTTGGCCAAAACCAAGGTTATCTACTTGGGCCAAGAAATATCTGTCGAGGGAAGGAGAATGACAACAGAGCGTGTAGAGGCATTACGGAAACTCCCAAAACCTCTAACAGTTACAGGAATACGGAAGGTGATGGGACTTTTCAACTACTGTCGCCAGTATATACCTGATTTTGCCAGCATCACTAGTCCTCTCATCGACTTGTACAAGGGAGGAAAGCCTGGAGTGGAGCAGATAACCTGGACACCAGAAGCTGAGGAAGCATTTATATCTATGAAAGAGAAACTGACATCAGCCCCAGCCTTGGGACTTCCCGATGGACGATTGCCATTCCATTTGTGGACCAGGGTGGGAAATGAGACCTACTCAGCAGTACTGTGTCAAAAACCAGGTGATCGATACAGACCAGTTGGATACTTTTCCACAAAGATTCCTGTCACAATGATTGGTCAACCACGATGTATACAAGCTCTCGATGGTGCCACATGGGCAGTGGATGCTGTGGAAAATTTGATAGGAGCACAAACTATCATACTTCACACTCCACACAGTATAGTGACGTTGTTGAACAACACAAACATCAAGACCATAACTGACGCAAGAAGAGCAAAATGGGAAGCAACTTTGTTGAACAAGGATTTGAGAGTGGAAATAATCAGAGACACTTCTCTTAACCCTGCAACAATGATGTTAGAACCACATGAGGGAACACCACATGAGTGTGAAAAACAAGTAGAAGAGGAAAGCCATGGTCCTGTTAATCCAATCCCTCTTGAAAATCCAGATAAGGAGTTATGGGTTGATGGATCCAGTTATTACGTTGATGGAAAACGACATACTGGATGGGCTGTAGTGGAAGCTGATGGAACTGTTGTGAAGAAAGGAGCTCTTCCTGGGCAATTTTCAGCACAAGTAGCTGAGCTCACGGCACTTACGGAAGCTTTTGAACTATCAGAAGGAGATCGAGTCAACATCTACACAGATAGTCGTTATGCTTTTGGCGTGGTCCATGACTATCTTGCTCTGTGGAAAAGACGTGGACTTATCACTAGTAGCGGGAGCGAAATACAACACGCTTCCATAATTCGTCGCTTGATTGCAGCATGTCACTTACCAAGAGAAGCAGCCGTGATCAAAGTAAAATCACATCAATCAGACAAGTCCAAAGAAAGTCAAGGAAACGCGGCAGCAGATGCAGCAGCTAGAGAAGCAGCTTTACTACCTCTTACTCCTGTTACCTGGTACAGGAAAACAGCAAAGATAATCCTGAGCATCATCTTCTGTCATATCAAACAGAGACAGATGAAGAGAAAGAACAATGGATAAAAGCAGGAGCGAAAGAGGATGATCAAGGCATCTGGAGAATTCCAACCGGACAAGTGGTGATGCCGATTGGAACAAGAAGAGAACTAATGCAGCTGTATCATGGAAAAGTGCATGCTGGAGCAAAAGCAATGAAAGCTCAAATCAGTGAGACGTGGTGGTGGCCACGAATGATGAGAGACATTGATGATTACTGTAGAAGATGCTTAATTTGCATGAAAGCAAATGTGGGAAAATCTGTAAAGGTGCGAATGTCACATGCACCCAGACCAACAGGTCCATGGACACACCTCCAAATCGATTTCACAGGACCTTTATCACCCAGTGGAGGGTACCAATACATTCTAGTAATCATGGACAGATTTACTAGGTGGGTGGAAGCATTCCCTACGAGAACTTGCACAGCTGAAGCGGCAGCACGAGTAATGGTGGAAGAAGTTTTTCCTCGCTGGGGTCTTCCATATGAAATTGATTCTGACAATGGAACTCACTTCACTGGAAAACTGATGAAGGAAGCAATGAAATTGATGGGGATCAAACAGAAGTTTCACATTCCGTACCATCCGGAAAGCTCAGGCATGGTAGAACGAATGAACAGATCGTTGAAAACCGCTCTTACCAAAGCCATTCTGCAAACTGGCCAAGGTTGGGCATAAGTTATTACCTGCTATTCTGTGGAACTTGAGAGCAACTCCAAACAGAGTAACAGGACTAACTCCTTTTGAACTGATGACTGGAAGAGCAATGGTCCTACCTCCTGATGCTCCGCCACCTGCGGGAACGGGAGGAGATTCTACTTTGTTCCAAGAGAAGTTACGACGCTATCTAACAATGCTGGACAAAGCTACCAAAGACAATAATAAGAAAGTGTGAGAAGCTCAACAGCAATGGGATGAAAAACATACCACTACTGATATTCCACACATTCCTGAGTTAGGCAGTTTTGTTATGGTCAAACGCATTGCTAGGAAAGGTTTAGAGCCTAGATGGGAGGGACCATATGAGATACTCTTAACAACCGATACAAGTGTTTGCCTTAAAGGGAAGGGTGTAGGAACAGATAGATGGTATCATTGGTCACAAGTTAAACCTTGCTTAGTGAATGAACAAAATGATAATGACGGCTTATGGCCTGATATTGAGCACTGTTCATCCATTAGCTTTAAAGATTGGGAATAAAGAAGTGATGTTTAATTATTTCTCTGCTTCCATTTCAGGGATCATTTCCATTGACATTGATTAGAGATGGTTGTAAGTTATTCTCAATAAGAGACATATTGATAAAACCAAGAATTGGAAATTCGGTGTGAAATAGGAGATTTTACACATTCTACACATTCTACACTACTTACAAAACACAACCTCACAAACAATGAACACCCGCTTACTGATTTTCTACCCCAAGGGATAGGATCCTTTAACATCAACGTTTATTTTAGTTTGTTGTTTTGGCCAGGAACTTGAGGAGTTAAGTAATTAACGAGTCAAGGCACTGGCGGAAGAATTATTAGTTTTTCTTTTCTTAGATGATTGGGGTTCATTTTTAAATGCTTACACATAGATGTTAAATTAACACATAGTACGGGGACATAACATGGTTGGGGTTCTTTGTTATTTTGTTCTTTGTTTTGTTTTGTTTTGTTTTTCTTCTTTTCTGTTTCTATTCTTCTGTCTTCTATTCTATTTCTTGGTCTGCTTTTCCTCCTCACTATCACTTCTATAGGGTCGCAACCTGGGGATGATGGTGGAACTGATGGCCGTAGTTCCAGTGGAGGGACTGAAGACTCAAATTTCATCATTTACTGTTGTTTTTAGTATTATTATTACTTTTTATTAATATTCATAATTAGTAGTGCTGCTGGACTGAAATGTATATGCAGTTTTTCATCAAGCATAGTATAAGGGGAATACATTCCAACGTTAATGGAAACCATATGTTCTTCTGCTGAATGTATGTGTTCCTATGGTGATGTAGTTTTTTCCTTGGTCAGGGATATAAAAACCAAGCCCTGTTTGTCCGAAAATCAGGAAGAGATGGAAATGTAGAGAAGATGACTGAGAAGCTGAATTAGACCTTCGCTTGGTCCATTGTCTCTTCCTCCTATGTTTTATAAAATAAATAAATAAGAGATCTCTTGGCAAAATCACTGGTGTCTGTTTCCATGAAATCAAACAACAGGGGAAAGCAAGATTTTTAAATCAACACCTGGGAATTTAACCCAATGGAACCGTTGTGCTGATAATGCAATGCAATACCAATTGAGCTACAGGAACACTTTCAGCTCAGATGCTTTAGAAATATCTAGTTTTTCCTATATCTTGAATACAGTGATATTAATTTAATAGGTACATGATTTAATAAAATGTTTTAATTTAATACAATCCTATTAGGGGTGTTAATGAAACCCTCATTTCATGATTCGATACATATCACGATACTGAACTCCCGATACAATATTATTGCGATTCTCCAAAGACATATGAAAAAAGGTAAACAAAAAATTTACTGTTGATTAAAATGATCATTTTGATATTACATTGTGGGTTTAAATGAATAGGCTTGGACTTGGTGCTTGTAACCCAAGGACAATGGTGACACCAGAATAATTTATAAAATATTCATGATTCTGAAGCTGAAAATACTGAATTATTTTAGACAAATATGCTTAACATTATCAGGACCCACAAATATTCCTCTATCACATTATTATACATTATAATCAACATTATATAGTAGTTTAATGTAGTACTGACACTAAAACTCTGAAAACATATATTGTGGCACGATATATTGTTACACCCCTAAATTCTATACATTTATTAGATAATTAATTAACATTTCTCCTAACAACGCAAACTTATCACGAAATGTTAAGGATTTATGATTGTTTCAAAATTTACAGACTTTTGTGACATTGTTTTTAGGCTACAGTATCTTATTTTTTATTAAATTTTTTATTAGACTCCTCATGATTGAGCTCCAAAGCAATCTTGGAATTTTTGAGGGCAAACCTGGACAGCTTCTATTCAGCTATGATCAAAAGGCTCTAGCTGAAAATAAATTCTATACAGCAGGAAGACTAATGGCCTGGTCCATTCTTCACAATGGACCAGGCATGAAGTCCAATAACAAGGAGCTTTTTATGATCATGTGTGGCCAGAAACCAGATCTCACCACATTTGATCTTAATAACTTTCTGGAAAATGACCTCGCAGAAAAGCTGGCAAAGGTAACTAAACTAATTTTACATCCTACATAATGTAGTTATGTGCTCATTTAAGGAGAACAATGTATTCAGTAACTAATATATTTCAAGTCCACATGTTTTTCTATGATTTTAGGTTGTTAGGTGCAGCACTCCAGAGGAGCTGACGGAGCTTAAAAACTCCCTGGGGGACTGGATTTGCGACTGTGGGGTACCCAATATTTTCACAGCCTCCATGAGTGATCTGCCCACAATTTATGGGCAGTTAGTGACCCACTTCATCTACCACAGGTAAATAAATATATAACATTTACTTTAACTTTCAGCTGTCTCAAAAATGTCTCCTAAAAATATCCTAATAAGGTGTACTATGTTGTGTCTCTGCCATTGTAAAGAAATGTCCATATTTAGAGTGGACATGTTGTTCCATACATACATATGTCAAGTCATTAAATCCATCCATCCAAGGGTGTAGTTTGTGGGGGGGTTGGGGGGGAGATAACCATCTGTAAAGGACAATACTGTTATTCATCAGCTAAGTTCCATTCATCTATCTTCACTGTGTTCAACTCACCATTTACATCTGCTGATTTCCATGCTTCTGTTGAAAATAAACTTCAGTATTATGTTACTCACCTGTCTGCTTCATCACTATCCGTGAGAAAAGTTGATTCGATTTCGGTTCATGACTAATGAATTTAGTTGTTCACCAGTCAATGTTTAACACACAAAATATATGGTTATCTCTGGTCTCCTATTAAGATCAGGGTCATCACATTTTTCAATATTTAAAGGTATCAGGTTTTTTACTGAGATGCTGCTTTGACTCTTTGTACTGTATAAATATTAGGTGCCTTGACAACAGTGATTTTTAAGTCTTATTATTACTTTTTTTTCTGTTCAGAGTGGCAAGTATTATCCAGCAGTTCACTTCTGGGCTGAACTCCTGTGGCCGGTTGTGGGAGGTAGTGCTTAATAATTGGAAAGCGTTCCTCCCCTTGTTTACCAACACAAGAGGTGCCCTAACAAGAAATGAAGTCAGAGACCTCTTCCACATTGTCTGGAGTTCACCAGGGAGCAACAGGCGAGACCTTGAGGAGGAGACTATCTTCCTGTGGGAATGCTGGCTAATAAGTAAATCACAAAACACTTGGTGTGGGAACTGGACAATTTTATTTCAGAAGACTTTAACATTGAGGCACATGACTATTAAAGTCATAGCCGCAAGCAGCAATTATTTGGGTCCATACAAATGTAAAACGGTGACCAAATTTCACACACACAAAAAAAAAGGTTGTGGATGTTTTGGACACAGTGTTTTTGGTGTCATTACATAAAATAGAAGATGAAAGCAATAATGTATAATGGACCATACTCTGATCAAACTTAAAAGGTTAGCTCTATGTTTTGTCCATTTAATGAAAGTCAACCATAACATGCAGTCATAATTTCTATATTGGGATGAACTCGTCCTTTTCTTACGATTGATTTAAAGATGTCAAAAAAGACAAAACATTGCGAATGATGTCTAATCCAAGTTCTGCTTGTGCCCCACCAAGTGGATTAAATTGTGCAGCAAGTTGCTCCAAGGTTGCGTTATTCACAGAGTAGTGATTCTGTGGTACTGCTACTCTGTCTGGCCAGTCAACATTTGGTGCCCCCCGCATTGATGTCGTTTCTTCTTGTTCAGATGGTCCTTGAACAACAATTTCATCTGCTGGCCCAGCTGTTCTGCCAAAGATTTCTTGCATCGCTGTGGTTCTTTGTCCTTTGTTGTCCCAGGCAGCCTCGGACAAAAATCTGTATTGGGGTCTGATGCCTTTCAGTTCTCAGCGCATGGTTGTTCCATTGTTGAATGAATGCAGTCAAGTCCCTGTTAATCCGTGGTAAGTAGAAATAGTGAAGAGCAGGGCCGTGCAGAGACCTCTGGAGGGGCAGGTGCTCAAAGTATAAAAGGGGGCACATGGAACAAGGCTTTAAATAGGGCTGTGCTCAAAATATCAATACAGCAATATATCAATATGGATGATTCTGTATCGATACGGAAGCAAATGCATTGATGCAGTTTTGAAAAAGAAACAGAACAGAAAAGACAAATTTTAAGTTGAAAAGTTAAAAAAAAAAATAATTATGTGTACATATTAATAACTCTGGGATTAGAAATTGAAGTATCTTAAGTTGCCCCAACCTGATGGCTTTTCCTTCTCTGTTATAGCCTACAGAATAATAAAGAACAGCTGTTATAGTAAACTGTGTAGGACAAAATCAACGTGGCCCACGTTTCGTACAGTACAGTACAGTATAGTTTTATTTAATGCCATGTCAGCATCTGTGGCTATTTTCATGGCATAAACTGATTTACAAAAATACAAGAGTTACATTTATACAATGAAAATAAAAACAAAGCAAACAGAAAAAAATACAGCAATTAATACTTTACAATATTTTTAACATTAATGTGATACCTGTTTCTGGTAAATTCTTACTAAAGTCCTTAAGTGAGTTTGCTGCCTTTGCTGTTGTTACTGCTGCTGCTGCTGATGATGATGATGATGATGATGATGATACTGCTGGAGTTGATCTGAGACTGTAGACATTAAAACAAACATATAGGAGATATATTAGCTGATTAAACCATTTTTATGTGACCATGACAAGATGTAAAGATAGCTGACAGTGTTTGGAACTGGCTCACTAGCTCACGGACCTGCTGTAAAGCTGCAGACTCTGCCCAGGCTGCTAGGGGAGATGTTCACAGAGGTTGCAGCGTGAGGAATCGTCCCGGTTGAGTTCGTCAGGTGAAAGGTCATCATGTGGGTCATTTTATTTACGGCTAAATTATTATTCATTAATTTTACTAATAGTTAGATTGGGTAGGCATCCACAAAAGGGCCTTTAATTACAAAAAAAGGAGAGGAAATTTTGCCTTGACAAAAGGGCACTTTGGGCACCAAGGGGCAAAAGGGCAGGTGCTCGAGCAATGTGTGGTTGCCATCAAGGTGCCAAAGGGAGTTTGGTCCAGCTACACTGTACAGTCGCCTCTGTGGTCTTTGTGACATTGCTCTTAGAGCTGCAGCACTGGGGTTGATTCACACTAAACTCCTTCTCACTCTGTCTCTTTGCACCCGTACTCCACCTGCTCTTAACTGTGCCCTGACAGCCTCAGACCCAAGCTGGTCATTCCCAGCCACAATATCTTTGATTATGTCATCGAGGGCATCATCCGTTACATCAGAATATGTCACAGACTGATTCAAATTGAACTTCCTGAAACAAACAATTCAAACATAACTATTGTTTATTATCAAGATAATGCTAAACATGTTCTTGTAGCTCAAATAGTAGAGCATGGCGCTATATAAATGCAAGTTTGATACCCAGGGAATGCATGAATTGAAAGGGAATGCACAAGTTAAATGCAAATGTAAATACAATGCTCATTTCATGCGCATCAAATAGTTTAAAATGAAATTTGCCTACATCTTGATGCAACTTACTTTATGCGTCGTTTGACTCTAGCCAAAGACACTTGCAGAATCTCAGCTATCGAACGAAGAGAAAAAACACAATATTAAGGGAATACAATGTTTTCCGTTAAATTTAAAATGTAATGTATTTAAAATGGTAAGAATGTCATTGTAAGCATGTCATCTGTGGTAAGAATATCATTGTCAGAACAGTTAATTTAATAACCATGTCCGTCCACTATGCAGACTAGTGATCTTTACTACAAGTTTTACTACAAAAATAAATAAATAAATAAATAACGAATGCTAGTTAACGTTAATACCCATAACTACTTAGCTTACATAAACAAATATTATATCAGTACATGTAGATTTGTAATAATTTATTGTAGGCTATATTCAAAGACATTCTGTTAAATAATAATGCAAAGATTTGTAATGTTGTACCTTGTTGTTCATGCTGCCTACATGCGTTTACTTCTGCAATATATTCCGCTATGTCACGGAGTAACCGATCCGCTGCCGGCACAATGATCAGCCTCCCTCTTGCCCATTCAAAACTTCTCTGCATTGTTTCCAGCCTGAAACCAATATTTAATATTTTAAAAATGTTCAGTTGTTTGTGGCCTAATGAATGGCACTATTTTATGTATTCACTTATTTTTCATTCTTGTTTTGCATATACCGGGCGGTAAATGTAAAAGGATTTGTTGAGAAAATAGCCTAAAATACATGTTGATAATGTATGTACGTTTTTACTGGTGGTATTTTACTAGTGGATAGGCCTGGTCCTACACAATAAAATAATTGTAATATCTTCATTACACCCAGCCAAAGTGTTATACATTTTGTTTTAGATGAAGACCTATGATGATGACCTGTACACCAATAAATCACAACAATCTCGTAGTATTGGGCAATGCATTGATAGAAGCAGCGTAAGATATTTTACGCTATATTTGCTTTATGTTTGAAAGCAATCCTTACCTCACTAAAGTTGACTGAAGCACATTGGGTCCAGCATCCTGTGTTAGCTGACGAGAGCAGTCATTTAATGTTCGCTTGCAGCGCAAAATGAAGCTTCTTCTGTCCATCTTTAGCGAACTGGATTCTTTTCCTTGTTTTAATGTCGATAATAACTCCTTAGGAGCATTGAATTACCACAAATGATCCATGCTGAATTGGTCTGGTCTGACTCAGTTCATCATTGATTGGGAGAGACCAGTTCAAACTTAGTGGCTGTGGAAATCAGTGGGCGTGGCTCATTATAATACAAGCAAAACGCCGTAAAATAACGCGCGCTCTGTGCAACCAAAACGGCGTTTTTTACGGCGTCATATGGCGAGATGAACGGCGTAAAAAGCGGCGCTTTCCATGTACACTAAAACGCCGTCAAATACGGCGTCATTGACGTATTTCGCGCGTTTTTTTACGGCGTTTGTAATTACAACGGCGTATTTTACGGCGTCCAATACGGTTTAAAACGCCGTATTTGACGGCGTTTGGCTATAAACGCGATTAATCTATGGCGTATTTCTGAGCCTCTTGGCTTGCCATATAATGTAGAGAATAATGAAAAGAAATAAGAATAATTAAAACAGTTTAGAAAAATAAAATAAAATACAGTACTTTTAAAAAATAAAAAAAGAATATTATTATAGATCTTTCCTTCAAAGGATTCCCTTAAGACTTAAATCTTTCAACCTTCTTTTAACCTTCAATCTTCTTACGACTTCCATCTATCAACTTTCCTTTAACTTTCTTTTCTCCCTCATTTACTCACACGTTCTTTTCACTTTCTTTAGCACTGCGTTCACATTCTTTCTCAGACGAAAACTTTAATATCGTCATTTAAATACTGTTCTACTTTCAAACCCACATTAATACACGTCACTTTCACATTATCACCTTCTGAGTGGGCATTTACAGTTACGGGCTAAATGCCCTGCTCACATAGGAGAAATAAAAATAATTAAAAGAAATAAGAATAATTAAAACAGTTTAGAAAAATTTAATAAAATACAGTACAGTACAAACAGTCGGACGAACAGCGGCACAGTGCTCATTCAGTAAATGCATAGCTAAACAGAAGTGTTTTGAGTCTGGATTTGAATGTGACTACTGTAGGAGCACATCTGATCTCTTCTGGAAGCTGGTTCCAGCTGTGGCTTGTGTCACCGCCCCGGGGCGCCGGAATGGACCGGCCCACACCCCAGACGGACCTGCACCCCACCACGAGGAGCCGACACCACAGGCACACCAATGAACGGACAAAGAGACCAGAGAATAAATTTAAAAAGGGATATTTTTATTAAGTTCAAAAGTTCAAAGGTATGCTGAGCAGGTGGTTTCGTTGTGCAGGCCTGGACGGATTCGGAGGCCGCTGGACTCCGTACCACTCAATTGGTCACACAAGGGGGCCGCTCTTCAGTGCGACTGCTTCTCGGTGGAATTCAGACAGAGAGAATGGGACTCGGTCGCTCACCAGCGTGCTTGCAGCAGAACTGTTTCTTTGTGGGGCTCAGGCAGAGGGAATTAAAGGTAAGGTTGCTCACCAACGTAACTGCAGCGTAACTGCTTCTCTGTGGGACTCAGACAGAGAGAATGGAACCCGGTCGCTCATCAGCGTGCTTACAGCAGAACTGCTTCTCTGTGGGACTCAGGCAGAGAGAATGGAACTCGGTCGCTCATCAGCGTGCTTGCAGCAGAACTGCTTCTCTGTGGGGCTCAGGCAGAGAGAATTAAAGGTAAAGTATAATGTTCATTAAGCTCCAAAAGGCGGTAATACTTTCTTGCAGTGACAGTATACCAATGGTAAGTATGATAATGATGGAATTCAATCAACCTGTGGTACGTCTCTACCCAAGCGTTCCTTCAATAGTGCATTACAATAGTAAGCAGATTTAAATAGAGCTGCATCTCTTCTTTATCAAGACGATGTTCACTAATGGATCATAGCAATAAACAGGTTTGATAGCACTGTGATACTTCTCTTTTCAGACGTTGTTAGAGGATGAATTAGGCCAGACCACCGCAACCTAGGCATTACACTCCCACTCTCGTGTACACTGCAATCCACACAGGCAACCACACGTGAATGCACACTTTAAGAGATCATGAATCACTTCACTCACAAATCGGGCTTCAGCGCGGCGTCCCATCCATCTTCATCTTAGCATCTCGTCATAAAACCAATCCTAGAACGCTTCCTCTGCAGCAATACTTCAGATAATCACTAGTTCCACAATACAACAACTCTCATGATCATACGCATTCTTCATATACTTCGCTTCAACCCAAATTGTCACTTAACTCTCCATTTGCTCAACAGGTCTCTCTCTCTTCTTCCATTCACCTCGCGCTGCTGCCGACCCAAGTTTACTGTGCCCCGCTGTACTCCCCTTGTCCGCCGATGACTCCAACCAGCACGAGCGCACCGTCTAATTCCCCCAAACTCACACAAACAATGACCATTTAACTGTGTTGGCGTGGCGCGCGCCCCAATCAGCGATCCACGCACTTACACTGCGCACCTGATACGCATTTACCAGGAACCGGAGTGATGTTGCCGGAACCGGAGAGGTCTTGGGTCCCACCCCGGAAGTGTTCCCCGGGAGACTAAGGCCCAAAATAATAGTTCCGCCACCTCATATTGTCACCCGTGACACTCCCCCCCACCAATCGGTTCTAGTCCCTAGGACCGGGAATCTTCGGCCCAGGCACCATACCGTTCTGGGGGTCGCCCCCGGGTATCTCGCTGGGAGCGGCGAACTGAAGACGGGGGGCTCACTCTTCCAGTTCCCACCTCGGGACCTCGAGGGACCACAGCCCATCCAACCGGTGGTGCTTCAGTAACCAGAGGGGCGACGGCCGCTTCTTCCCTCCACTCGGGAAAATTAGGGCACGGCCAAGTAGGTTTCGGTGGAGCACCCGCTCTGGGCCAAGCCTCCCCTCCGGCCGCACAGTGTACACAGGCATATCTGGTCCTTGTTGGCGTTCCACCACATAAGGCGTACTCTCCCACCGATCGCTTAGCTTCCCTTTTCCCTGACGTCGGTTGTCTCTTACCAACACCCGTTCTCCAGGTAAAAAGGGAGCGTCTCGAGCCGTCCGATCATACAACCGCATATTCTTAGAGGCTACTGCATTCAGGTGATCAGTTACTCGGCGGTAGGCGTAGTGGAGCTGTTGGTGATGTCGGCCCACCCACTCGGTGGTACTCCGAGCTCCCTCAGCAGGTTCCGTTCCCAGGAGTAAGTCTACAGGTAAGCGCATATGTCGGCCAAACATCAAGAAAGCTGGGACGTACCCGGTAGTGCTGTGCACACTATTGTTATAGGCTTGCACTAAAGCAGGGAGACATTCTGTCCACTGAGCCTGTTGGTCCGTTTCCAAAGTCCCCAGCAAGCTCAATAAGGTCTGATTGAACCTCTCACATCCGCCGTTACCTTGTGGATGATACGAGGTGGTACGAGTTTTCCGACATTCGTACAGCTGACTCAGTTCTTGGATAACTCTCGACTCAAAGTTCGGGCCTTGGTCGGAATGAAAGGTCTCCGGACACCCGAACGGCTGGATTACCACCCTCCAAAGCGCGCCAGCAGTGGTAGTAGCGGTCTGGTCTAAAGTTGGGATGGCCCAAGCATATTTGGTGAACAGATCGGTCACCACCAGAATATTCTGGAACCGGTCTGTCGGACGGCCCAACGTCAGGAAGTCCATGCCCACAATATGTAAAGGCGCTCTAGGGCGCATGGGGACCAACAGGGCCCTCTTCTCTTTCCGAGACTTAAACAACACACACCGGGAGCAACTTTGAATGAACGTCCCGACCGTCACCTCCATCCCGCCCCAGTAGAAGTACCTCCGGAGTAATGACAACGTCCTCTCCCGGCCCTGATGTCCCGTATAAGTATGATACGCTGTCAACAAGGGCAAGATCTGTTCTTCTGGCACTACCACCTGTTGTATTATCTCTCGGGTCACAGGGTCCTGAATCAAACGGCAGAGCACCCCCTCTCGCAGCCTGAGTCTTTTCCACTGCCCCAAAAGTCGCTTTACAACCAAGGTCTGTACTTGTCTCTCCCTTGCGCCTGGCACAAATCCACTTTTCAAATAGGAACTTATCTTCCCCAGGCTTTCATCCTCCTCTTGCAGTGTCTTCCACCGATTAGGGTCCCATCCCCAGCTCGGGGGTACTCCTTCCAGGCGGGATCCAGGGGCTTCCACCACTCCCACCAACAGACCTTCCTCTGCTTCGGATGATACCGGCGGCATTAGGCAGCTCTCTTCGCTTGCTGGTAGTCTGGACAACACATCTGCGTTAGTATGTTCTCTGCCAGGTCGATATTGGAGGTGGTACTCGTAGTTAGCCATCGCCACTACCCAACGCTGCTCCACTGCTCCTAATTTGGCCGTTTGTAGATGAACTAAGGGATTATTGTCCGTTATTACTGTCACTTTAGCCCCCCACAAATAATCCTTGAATTTTTCTGCCATGGCCCATTTCATAGCCAGGAGTTCGATCTTAAAGGAACTGTAATTCGACACATTCCGCTCAGCAGGATGAAGGCTCCGACTTGCATAGGCGATCACTCTCTCAACCCCCTGTTGCCGCTGGGCCAACACCGCTCCTAGGCCCGCGTTACTCGCATCAGTATATAACATAAAGGGTTGAGTAAAGTCGGCATACGCCAAGATTGGAGCTTGCAACAACTCTTGCTTGAGAGTTTGGAAAGCTTCTTCACATGCCGGCTGCCAGTCAACAGAAGGGGAGCCTCGACCCCGGAAGCGTCCAGTGCCCGAAAGGAGCTGGTTTAAAGGCTTGGCGATTGCAGAGAATCCTTTAATGAACCGCCTGTAGTATCCCACAAAGCCCAGAAAGGATCTCACTTGACGAACGGTCCGGGGTGTCTCCCAATTCCGGATGGCCGAAACTTTCTCTGGATCTGGAGCGACTCCAGCTGCGCTGACACAATGCCCCAAAAACTTCACCTCCTTCCGAAACAACTGGCATTTATCGGGGCGGAGCTTCAGCCCATAGTTCTCCATGGCTTGGAAGACCTGTTCTAGATGGAGTAGGTGAGAAGCAAAATCCGGTGAGAACACAATTACGTCGTCGAGGTAGACCAGGGTGGTATCAACTAATTGCCCCCCTAGGCAACGCTGCATTAGCCGCTGGAAGGTCGCGGGGGCGTTGCACAGACCGAAGGGCATACGGTCCCATTCGAAGAGCCCAAACGGGGTCGTGAAGGCAGTCTTCTCCTGGTCCCGTCCCTCGACCTGTACCTGCCAGTACCCACTCGCCAAATCCAGCGTAGAGTACCATGCCGCCTGAGTGAGACTGGTGAGAGAGTCTTCAATCCGTGGTAGTGGGAATGCATCCTTCTTCGTCACGCTGTTCAGTCTCCTATAGTCAACACAAAACCTCCAGGCTCCCGTCTTCTTCTGCACTAACACGACTGGGGCTGCCCAGGGGCTGCTGCTCTCTCGAATGATCCCTCCATCTAGCATCCCTTTTAACAGGGTCCGGATCTCTGAGTAGAGGGTCGGGGGTACTGGCCGATACCGTTCCCGGCTTGGTGCCGCGTCGCCGGTGGGAATCTGGTGTTTCACCACCCCTGTGCAGCCATAATCTTCGTCGTGAGTGGAGAACACATGTTGCCATTTGCACAAGAAGTCTCGTAGCTGATGTCGTTGCTCTTCCTCTAGCCCCTCTCCTCTCAGAGAATCTCCCACCAAGTGCTCCGGAACTCCATCCCCCATGGGGTCAGTTTTTACTTCGACTGGTCGGACAGCCACCTCTACCACCGCAGAACTCACTTGAACAAAGCAGACATCATTTCTCTCTCTCACTTGCTGAGGGCTCACCGAGATGACTCGGGCCAAACGTTGATGGCGCCGGAGCGTAATCGGGTAGGGATTTGTGTTGCGCACCCTTACGGACACCCGACCCCGATGAACCACGGCCAGTCCTCTGGCTACTTCGATGGTCTGGCAATCCCAATGGGGCTCAACGAGGACCCAATCTTCCGGTCCGTAAGACCCAGCGGGCAACCTAGCCCACACAACAGCCTCACTTCCAGCTGGTACCGACAAGGCATACCGGCAAGCCACCCGGCCCACACTCTCCCGATCTTCCCTGCTGCCAGCAGCATAAATTCTATGACAGTCCATCAGAATGTGCTCCCACTGGGGATTATCCTCCCTCGGCGGCCTCCGAACCGGGCCGTTCCTAAACAACTCCTCCCAGCAGTCTGCAATAACATTCATGCCCAGTAGAGCCTGATGAGTGCCTAAGCAATGATCCTTGACAATGACTACCCCTTTCTGCTGCACAGGGATGCCTCAAATGTGAAAGTCGACGACCACATAGCCAGTATAGGGGATGTCCAGTCCATTTGCCCCTCGTAACGTAAGCCGTGAAGCCTTGGCTCCTTGAAGTCGGTGATCTTTAAAAAGTTCCCTAGATAGACTCTCCGTGAATAAAGTGACTTGGGAGCCAGTGTCGACCAAACAGTTAATCTTCACCCCGCTGACCTGGATTTCAACTACGGGACAATGCCCAACCCACTCGTCCCCTGGGGTAGGCATAGGAGGGGGGTCTCTAAAAAGGGTCCCGGCCACTTGACCCACAGTGGCCGGCGGACCTAAAAACCCCCTTGCGAGCCACGACGGGGGCCACACTGACGACTAATGTGCCCCGGCTCCCCGCAACTATTGCAGATAGGTCTGCCCTGGTCGTCCCACTGGAACCTGAGACCAACGGAGCGGGCAGGACGGCGTCCCAGCTCGCTGTTTCCGTCAGAATAAGATCGGTCCCGGGCCATGGGCATGTTACTTAGCCGACCCCGACGCAGTTCTTCTACAAGACTTCTAGATAACTCCACCATCTGGCCCTTAACATCCGCCAAAAGTTCCTCACGCAACTTCTGCTTCCAGTCAATCGTTTCAGAAGGAATGGGGGCACAAGCGCTGCTGGCTGCCATACAGACCGGTGGTTCGATGGTTTCACCTTGGTCTACCTCTAGAGCTAATGCTTCTTGTCGGAGGGCCTCAAAGGTCAATGCGGAGTCTCGGCGGAGCTGAAGCCGGATACTCTGTCGAACCGGCCCGTCGCGGAGCCCCAGGACAAACTGGTCTCGCAGCAAGGTATCCCCTTCCCCCAATCCATGGTCTGATCGTCCCTTCAGCCGGGAGAACTGTTCTCTCAATTTCAACGAGTAAGCCCGCAGAGTTTGCCTGGGTCCTTGACGATAATTAAAGAACTGGGCCCTGAGGGCAGCCACAGGAGTAGCGTCTCCGTAGAGCTCAGACAGGAAGTCAAAGATGGCCTTGACAGTAGCTCGCGCAGCTCCGGGTGCTGCTAAAACTTCTCGCTTCGCCTCCCCTTCTAAGGACCCCAGGGCAAACTGAATTTTCTGCGGGTCGCTCAGCCCTTGCAAACCTGCCAGGTATGTGATCTGTGTCTTCCATTCTTGGAGACCCAGCTCTGATCCCGGTCCTCCATATCGCTGAGCCCAGGGAGCTCCCATGAATACAGGCATGACCTGTGTCCGTCCCGCGGGTACTTCTTCGTCCATCATCGTGAACCTGCGGTCGCTGCAACTCGCGGTGGGTACACCCTGCTGACTACGCCACTTTTATGTCACCGCCCCGGGGCGCCGGAATGGACCGGCCCACACCCCAGACGGACCTGCACCCCACCACGAGGAGCCGACACCACAGGCACACCAATGAACGGACAAAGAGACCAGAGAATAAATTTAAAAAGGGATATTTTTATTAAGTTAAAAAGTTCAAAGGTATGCTGAGCAGGTGGTTTCGTTGTGCAGGCCTGGACGGATTCGGAGGCCGCTGGACTCCGTACCACTCAATTGGTCACACAAGGGGGCCGCTCTTCAGTGCGACTGCTTCTCGGTGGAATTCAGACAGAGAGAATGGGACTCGGTCGCTCACCAGCGTGCTTGCAGCAGAACTGTTTCTTTGTGGGGCTCAGGCAGAGGGAATTAAAGGTAAGGTTGCTCACCAACGTAACTGCAGCGTAACTGCTTCTCTGTGGGACTCAGACAGAGAGAATGGAACCCGGTCGCTCATCAGCGTGCTTACAGCAGAACTGCTTCTCTGTGGGACTCAGGCAGAGAGAATGGAACTCGGTCGCTCATCAGCGTGTTTGCAGCGTAACTGCTTCTCTGTGGGGCTCAGGCAGAGAGAATGGAACTCGGTCGCTCATCAGTGTGCTTACAGCAGAACTGCTTCTCTGTGGGACTCAGGCAGAGAGAATTAAAGGTAAAGTTGCTCACCAACGTAACTGCAGCGTAACTGCTTCTCTGTGGGGCTCAAGCAGAGAGAATGGAACTCGGTCGCTCATCAACGTATTTGCAGCGGAACTGCTTCTCTGTGGGGCTCAGGCAGAGAGAATGGAACTCGGTCGCTCATCAGCGTGCTTGCAGCGGAACTGCTTCTCAACGTAACTGCAGCGTAACTGCTTCTCTGTGGGGCTCAAACAGAGAGAATGGAACTCGGTCGCTCATCAGCGTGTTTGCAGCGGAACTGCTTCTCTATGGGGCTCAGGCAGAGAGAATTAAAGGTAAGGTTGCTCACCAACGTAACTGCAGCGTAACTGCTTCTCTGTGGGGCTCCGGCAGAGAGAATGGAACGCGGTCGCTCATCAGCGTGCTTGCAGCAGAACTGCTTCTCTGTGGGGCTCAGGCAGAGAGAATTAAAGGTAAGGTTGCTCACCAACGTAACTGCAGCGTAACTGCTTCTCTGTGGGGCTCAGGCAGAGAGAATGGAACTCGGTCGCTCATCAGCATGCCTGCAGCGGAACTGCTTTTCTGTGGGGCTCAGGCAGAGAGAATTAAAGGTAAGGTTGCTCACCAACGTAACTGCTTCTCTGTGGGAGTCAAGCAGAGAGAATGGAACTCGGTCGCTCATCAGCGTGTTTGCAGCGTAACTGCTTCTCTGTGGGGCTCAGGCAGAGAGAATGGAACGCGGTCGCTCATCAGTGTGCTTGCAGCAGAACTGATTCTCTGTGGGGCTCAGGCAGAGAGAATTAAAGGTAAAGTATAATGTTCATTAAGCTCCAAAAGGCGGTAATACTTTCTTGCAGTGACAGTATACCAATGGTAAGTATGATAATGATGGAATTCAATCAACCTGTGGTACGTCTCTACCCAAGCGTTCCTTCAATAGTGCATTACAATAGTAAGCAGATTTAAATAGAGCTGCATCTCTTCTTTATCAAGACGATGTTCACTAATGGATCATAGCAATAAACAGGTTTGATAGCACTGTGATACTTCTCTTTTCAGACGTTGTTAGAGGATGAATTAGGCCAGACCACCGCAACCTAGGCATTACACTCCCACTCTCGTGTACACTGCAATCCACACAGGCAACCACACGTGAATGCACACTTTAAGAGATCATGAATCACTTCACTCACAAATCGGGCTTCAGCGCGGCGTCCCATCCATCTTCATCTTAGCATCTCGTCATAAAACCAATCCTAGAACGCTTCCTCTGCAGCAATACTTCAGATAATCACTAGTTCCACAATACAACAACTCTCATGATCATACGCATTCTTCATATACTTCGCTTCAACCCAAATTGTCACTTAACTCTCCATTTGCTCAACAGGTCTCTCTCTCTTCTTCCATTCACCTCGCGCTGCTGCCGACCCAAGTTTACTGTGCCCCGCTGTACTCCCTTTGTCCGCCGATGACTCCAACCAGCACGAGCGCACCGTCTAATTCCCCCAAACTCACACAAACAATGACCATTTAACTGTGTTGGCGTGGCGCGCGCCCCAATCAGCGATCCACGCACTTACACTGCGCACCTGATACGCATTTACCAGGAACCGGAGTGATGTTGCCGGAACCGGAGAGGTCTTGGGTCCCACCCCGGAAGTGTTCCCCGGGAGACTAAGGCCCAAAATAATAGTTCCGCCACCTCATATTGTCACCCGTGACACTTGCATAATAGCTAAAAGCAGACTCACCATGTTTAGAGTGAACCCTTGGTATTTCTAGCTGATTTGATCCTAATGATCTGAGTGATCTGTTGGGTTTATATTCAGTGAGCATATCTGCAATGTATTGAGGTCCTAGGCCATTGAATGATTTATATACCAGTAATAATACTTTAAAATCAATCCTAAATCTAACTGGGAGCCAGTGTAAAGACCTGAGGACTGGTGTGATATGTTCATATTTTCTGGTTCTGCTCAGAATCCTGGCGGCAGCGTTCTGTATGAGCTGCAACTGTCTTATGGTCTTTTTGGGAAGGCCAGTGAGGAGTCCATTACAATAATCCACCCTGCTGGTGATGAAAGCATGCACAAGTTTCTCTAAGTCTTGTCTGGAAACAAAGCATCTAATTCTTGCAAATTTTTTTTAGATGATAGTATGCTGATTTAGTTATTGCTTTGACATGACTACTGAAACTAAGGTCTGACTCTAGTGTCACACCAAGATTCCTGACTTGATGTTTAGTTGTTTGACCCCTAGAGTGAAGGTATGCGTTCACTTTGAGAACTTCATCTTTGTTTCCAAACGCAATAACTTCAGTTTTGTCTTTGTTTAATTGAAGAAAGTTTTGACACATCCAACTGTTGACTTCGTCAATGCATCGGCACAAGGAGTCAATGGGGCTGTAATCATTAGGCGATAGGGCTAAGTACAGCTGTGTGTCGTCTGCATAGCTGTGGTAAGCAATTTGGTTCTTTCTCATTATTTGGCTCATTGGGAGCATATACAGGTTGAACAGGAGTGGCGCAAGAATTGAGCCTTGAGGGACTCCGCATGTCATGGATGTCCACTCAGACTTATGGTCTCCTATATTAACATAATAACCTCTCCCATCTAAGTATGACCTGAACCATTTTAGGACTATCCCAGAAAGCCCCACCTAGTTTTCCAGCCTGTCAAGAAGTATGTTATGATCGACAGTGTCAAATGCAGCACTGAGGTCGAGTAGTACCAGCACTGATAATTTTCCTGAATCAGTATTTAAGCGAATATCGTTTATTATCTTTATGAGCGCTGTCTCTGTGCTGTGGTGCGGTCGGAAACCAGATTGAAAATTGTCAAAGTATCCATTCGAGCTTAAGAATTTGTTCAGCTGATTGAAGACAACTTTTTCAATGATCTTGCCTATGAAAGGAAGATTTGAGATCGGTCTATAGTTGCTTAATATGGTCTTATCCAGATTGCTCTTTTTCAGGAGGGGCTTGACAACTGCAGTTTTCAGGGAGTTTGGAAAAAACTGAAAAAACTGGAGAGAAGTGAGGCATTTACCACTTCTAGAAGATCTGCTTCTAAACTGTTTAGCACACTTTTGAAAAAAGATGTGGGAAGTGTGTCAAGAGCGCATGTTGATGTTTTAAGGTGCTGTACGGTTTCTTCCAAAATTTTGCCATCAATTTCTTTGAAGTCAGACATAGTAAGTACTTTCTCAGGTGGTCTGATCTGTCTGACCTCAGTGCAACTCAAGGATGTGCTGATCTCCTTTCTGATATTATTGATTTTCTCAGAGAAGAAAGAAGCAAACTCACTGCACTTGCTGTTTGAGAGCATTTCACTAGAAATCTGGCTTGGGGGGTTTGTCAGTCTCTCTACAGTAGCAAAAAGAGTGCGTGTGTTATTTAAATTGCTGTTTATAATATTTGAGAAGAAAGTCTGTCTAGCTTTGCCTAGTTCCATATTGAAAGCATGCAGGCTGTCTTTGTAGATGTTATAATGGACTACAAGTTTTGTCTTCCGCCACATGCGCTCTGCTTTTCTGCATTGTCTTTTCATATGTTGCACTGCTGTTGAGTTTCTCCAAGGTGCTTTTTGTCTGCCACTCTTCTTCCTGACTTTCACAGGAGCAATATCATCAATTATATTTTTAACTTTTGAGTTAAAAGAATCAAGGAGAAAATCAACAGAGTCAGCAGATATGCTTGGTGTTAAGGATATAGCCTTCATAAATAGTACACTAGTGTTCTCATTTAAGCATCTCTTCTTGACAGACACAGATCTAGCTTCAATGGCAGGAGAGATCAATATATCAAAGAAAATACAGAAATGATCAGACAGTGCTACATCCTTAATAACAATCGATGAAATGTTTAGACCCTTACTGATAAGTAAATCTAGAGTGTGTCCATGATTGTGTGTGGGTCCATGTACATGCTGAGTCAGATCAAAAGTTTTTAAAACAGTTTTGATTTCTTTTGCCATATTGTTTTCTGCATTATCTATGTGAATGTTAAAATCTCCAGCAATGGCAAAACAGTCAAACTCTGAGGTAATTGTTGATAACAGTTCTGTAAAGTCCTCAGCAAAGGCTGGAGAATATTTTGGAGGCCTGTAAATAATGATAAGTAAAATGCGAGGAGCACCTTTTAACACAGTACCCAGATATTCGAAAGACGGGTAATTCCCAAATGATATTTGCTTAAGTCAAGTCAAGTCAAGTCAAGTTTATTTGTATAGCGCTTTTCACAATACAGATTGTATCAAAGCAGCTTCACAGTATTAAATTAAAATAATACAACAAAGTTTGTTTCAAGAGGAATTTATTGATTGATAAAATTAAATTAAATATCCCCAAAATATCCCCAACTGAGCAAGCCAAAGGCAACAGTGGCAAGGAACCGAAAAACTTCATCAAGTGACCTAATGGTGTCCTAAAACTCCATCAGGTGACCTAATGGAGAAAAAAAACCTTGGGAGAACCCAGGCTCAGTCGGGGGCCAGTTCTCCTCTGGCATTTATGAGCTAGAGGCCGGATTGTAGTTTGAACTGTAGAATTATATGAATGCTTACATTGATAGATATCTTTAAAAAGAGCAGCTAGACCCCCACCTCTCTTAACAGCTCTGCAGACACTCATAAAAGTAAAGTTAGGAGGGGCTGTTTCATTGAGGATTGTTGCACTGCAGCTGTCTTCTAGCCAGGTTTCATTTAGAAACATAAAGTCCAGGTTGTTTGTGGTTATTAAGTCGTTGACTAGAAGTGATTTATTTTTAAGTGAGCGAATGTTTAAAAGTGCTAACTTAACAGTCTTACTTTTTGTCCCCACAGCAATCTTAATTTGACATGTAATAGGCACCAGATTAGTTGGGTTTGCTGTACGGCTATTGAAGGCCTTAGACTTTCTATCTTGTAATAGAACAGCAATAGAGAAAGATACAGGCACACTGGGTTCCCGCTTGTTCTGTAAACATTTGAGAAAGTTACTGTTATCATAGCAGGAACCCAAAACACATCACTGAGAGCTGGTATCAGTTGTTTTTGGTTCACCTCGAGCAGATGGAGGAGGGTGTGGGCCCTGGCGTTTTGGCCGAAGAGGCCGAAGAGCTCTCACAGGAGAAGGGGGGGGGCGAGCTCGGCGCGCAGGCTTCGGTGTTTGAGGTGCCTGACGTTTTTTGGTTGGTATCTGGGGGCTTGCAGCAAAAGAGTGGGATAGTCTGGTTCCAGCATGCACCAGTTCTTCCATTTTCTGTGAGAAGCACAGGAGTGGAGTTGCTGGCGAGAGGGAGAAAGTATCTGGTGAAAGGGGCTGTTGCTCAGGTGTTATCGGAGGCTGGGATATGCTGTCCTGGCTTCCCTGGCTGTTTTCCAGGAAGTCGTCCTTGGGTGCTGAATCTTGGAGCAGTTCTAATATGTCTGTCTGTGGTGAGCTCTGTGGGCAGGGCTCAGCTGAGATTGTGTCCGTGAGCAGAGGTTGTTGTGGCTCAGTGGTGTTATCATTGTCCTTGTGTTATATGTCAACCGCATGTCCATTTTGCTGCTGAAGTGAAGTCCCGTGTTCATTCATACTGTTTCCAGGTGTGTGTGTGTCGTTCAGATTGACACACACTGCAGAAGGATGATTGAGGGAGAAGTCGATATTGTCCTTTAACACTCTTGAACCAAGTTTGTTTGGGTGATGGCCATCCCGATTAAATAGTTGTCTCTGACTCCAGAAAAGATTGAAGTTGTCAATGAAGTTTACTCCTTTTATATTGCAGGTTTTTTGCAGCCATGTATTAATCCCAAGCAGCCGTGAAAACCTGTTTGTTCCTCTTGCTGGGAGTGGTCCACTGATGAATGTTTGAACTTTCAGTCTTTTAAGTGTTTCAAAAAGTTCATTGAAATCCTTCTTAAGGAGTTCTGACTGCTCTTTATGAATATCATTCTTCCCCACATGAATTATGAGTCGATTTGCAGTCTTATGTTTCATCAGAATGTTTTGAAGTTCCCTGTTTATATCAGAAGTTGTAGCTTGTGGAAGGCAGCATGTAGTTGTATCCCTGCTGCTAATGTTTCTGATTATGGAGTCCCCCACTATCAGAGTCCTGGGCTCGGCTGCGCTCTGAGCTGAGTGCCGCTGTCTGCTCGACCTTGAGCGCCAGTTAGCATCAGTGTTAGCTACAGGCTGATACACTCTGTGTTCGATCTCATTCATCACGTTTGGGGATTCCTCATTTACATTCATTAGTACTTCAAATCTGTTCTCAAGATGTATAGGTGTTGGTAGGAGACCAGTGTTTGCAGTCCTTGTCAGAGCTGTATCTGGGGTAGAGGATGCTACTGCGGTAATATGTGGGGCTCGTGACAATCTGATGTCTCGAGTGCCTTTGGGTCTCGCTCCCTGTTTGTGCCATCGATTTGTAAGTCGATCGGCTTGTTTCTCTACCTGTCGAGGAGCACTAGTTTCATGGGACTCACCGGCTATATGCTGAGGGTGTCCATGACGAAGCTCTGTTGTGTGTTCCGTCTGGTTTGGTGGTCCCGTAAATAACTTTGTTTCAAGAACTGCAATCCTTTGTAAAAGTCTGTGGCAGTTAGTGCAGCAAGTAGATTCCAGAAGAGGCATTTTCTCTCTTATCCTTGTAGGCAGTTGTGTTTTCCTTTCCCCGGAATGTAAGCTGGTCGGGTAGAAGAATTCTGCGTTTTTGTGGTAATCCAAACTTTGTCGTTTGAGCACTGTGCTGATTTGCTGAAGTTAAAATTAGGTGATAAAAGGAGCTAAAATATAAAAATATAGAAGATAAAATATAAAAGCGATAGAGCAAAGCGCGGAGCAGTAAGCAAGAGCGTCCGAACGGTAGCTGAGCTGAGCAGGAAGTCCATTATGAGGAACATTATGAATAACATTGCTGCCCTCAAATGTTAATCTGAACTAAAATAGTGAACTCTGAACTGTTTTGTTTTATATGCTCCTAATAAGTGTCAATTATAGCTCCATCATTGCTCAAAGAAAAAATATATAGTTTATGATGTTAGTTTTAATAAAATAAAAAAAAGAATAAAAAAAAAAAGGAGGACATTTCTCTGGCATTTCTTTCTTTTTGCTGGATTCGAAAACGTACCGAACCGTGACACAAGTGTATCGTATTGAACCGAATCGTGAATTTTGTGAACCGTTACACCCCTATTGTCTGGCCTTGAGTTGGACAATAAAGTTTAAATTTAATTTCAAATGGTTGTAAAGCAGAGAGAAGAGAAACATTTCTCATTCAAAGCACTGAAAGCAGTGATTTGTGTTTTCTTTTTAGGTTTGAAAATGCCATATCCAATACCCTGTACCATTCCATTTTATTTTATTTAATGACATTTATGTCATAGATACAGGAGAGTGATAATACACACATAGCAGCCAATAAAATCTGTTGTTCAATATCTGACTGCTTGTATTGCCTCATGACTGATGAAAAATTTGCCTTGTTGTGTGCAGTAGAATTTTGATGCATCGCAATGCATCGTAGAATTGAATTGAATCGAATCGTTACCTGGTGAATCGTAATCGAATCGAATTGTGAGGGCAGTGCCAATGCACACCCCTACTGACAAAGGAGATCTGAGTTGCTAAAAGAAGCTACTCTGAAAAGCTGAAAAAACAGTTTTCAGCCAACGACTCGGCATCAGTCTGGAGAGGCCTGAGGAACATCACCAACTACAAATCACCATCCCACCCATCTGTGGAGAATCAACAACTGGCTGACACTCTCAATGCATTCTATTGCAGGTTTGAGAAGCCCAGACTCACACCTCACACCCGCTCTGATGTGCACTTCACACATCCACCATCACCTCCTGCAACCCCTCTCCTCCCCCCTTCTGCCAGCCAAACTGAGCTTAAGGTCTGTGTGGAGGACGTGAGCCGAGTCTTCAAAAAACAGAAGACTAGGAAAGCTTCAGGCCCAGACGGCATCTCATCTGCTTGTCTAAAAGCCTGCGCTGACCAACTGGCCCCAGTCTTCACGCAGATCTTCAACAGATCATTGGAGCAGTGTTAAGTTCCCTGCTGCTTCAAACGCTCCACTATCATTCCGGTTCCCAAAAAACCTAAAATCACTGGACTTAATGAGACCTGTCGCTCTCACGTCTGTGGTCATGAAGTCATTTGAAAGACTGGTGTTGGCCTATCTGAAGGACATCACTGGACCCCTGCTGGACCCCTTTCAGTTTGCTTACAGAGCAAACAGGTCTGTGGATGATGCAGTCAACATGGGACTGCACTATGTCCTACAACATCTTGACAGACCTGGGACTTATGCACGGATCTTATTTGTGGACTTCAGTTCGGCCTTCAATACCATCATCCCTGATCTTCTCACAGCCAAACTGACTCTGCTCTCCATGCCATCCTCAATCTGTCAGTGGATCTCCAGCTTTCTGACGGACCGGCAGCAGCGAGTGAGACTGGGGAAGCTCACATCCAGGACCCTCACCATCAGCACTGGCGCCCCCCAAGGGTGCGTTCTCTCCCCACTGCTCTTCTCTCTGTACACTAATGACTGCACTTCTAAAGACCCCTCTGTCAAGCTCCTGAAATTTGCAGACGACACCACCGTCATTGGTCTCATCCAAAATGGTGACGAGTCTGCTTACAGACTGGGGGTTGAACAGCTGGCTGTCTGGTGCAGCTATAACAACCTTGAGCTGAACACGCACAAAACAGTGGAGATGATCGTGGACTTCAGGAGAAAATCCCCAGGACTCCCCCTCTCACCATCATGAACAGCACTGTGGAAGCAGTGGAGTCATTCAGGTTCCTGGGCTCTACTATCTCTCAGGACCTGAAATGGGCAAATCACATTGACTCCATTGTGAAAAAGGCCCAGCAGAGACTGTACTTCCTTCGCCAGCTGAAGAAGTTCAATCTGCCACAGGAGCTGCTGATCCAGTTCTACTCAGCCGTCACTGAGTCTGTTTTAAGCACTTCCATCACTGTCTGGTTTGGTTCAGCTACCAAATCAGACATCAGGAGACTACAACGGACAGTCCGGACTGCAGAGAGGATTATTGGTGCCCCCCTGCCAACCCTCCAGGACCTGTACTCTTCCAGAGTGAGGAAGAGAGCAGGTAAAATCATCACAGACTCCACTCACCCTGGACACCCCCTGTTTGAACTGTTACCGTCAGGACGGCGACACAGATCACTGGCCACAAGAACATCCAGGCACAGGAACAGTTTCTTTCCACAGGCCATTTCCCTTCTGAACACTTAACATGCCCCCCAAGGCATATGCCTGTAAGTGCAATACTCCCACTGTCTAGTGCAATATTCTCTAACTCAGGTGATATTTATATTTATATTATTCATACTACTCAAAATACTGTAAATATGTTCATAATCTGTAAATGTTTATTCGGACTAAACCCAACTGTGACCCTACTTTTTTACTATTATACTTTATTTTTTTTATATTTTTTTATATATAATTTATTCTTAGAATTTGTATTACTATGTTTCTTGTTGTATTTGTATATGTGCACTGGAAGCTTCCTTACCAAGAAAAATTCCTTGTGGGTGCAAGCACACTTGGCAATAAAGCTCTTTCTGATTCTTTCTGATTTTTGTATTCTATTAGGTCATTAAAAGAAAAGGATCCTTTAACTTTCCTAAAAGCTCTGTTTCTTGCCTTAATTTCTTTATTGCATTAATCTGACCACCAGGGGACTACCTTATGTTGTTTTAATCCACTTCCTTTACCAATAACTTCTACTGCAGTGGAGTGCATGATTTCTACTACGTTTAGATTAAAATCATCTATACTATCATACCTGTTTTAACTCATTCCTTCTAACCTCATACTACATGTCATATTATAAAGTGCCCAGTTGGCATTTCTTAATTTCCATCTAGGGAAACCTATTTCCTCCAACTGAACTGGTCCCACTCCTATTTCACAGATTATTGGGTAATGGTCACTACCTACTGTGGTATCGTGTACAACATCCCACTTACTGACTCTTGCTATTTGTTTAAATACCAAAGTGAGATCAATTGGAGATTCCAACCCTTTGCTAACTCAGAGCAACTTCTTCTTCTTTAAATTTATTGGCGGTTGGCATACTAATTTGGTGCATTACCGCCACCAACTGTTTGGAGTGTGGAACTCAGAGCAACTTCTGGAATAAAATGTTATATCTGTGCAGTTGTGCATCATGGGTAGGGTGGGAGAAACCAAGTGTGGAGGATGAAGGGGAAATTTGTTGTTTTAAAATTGAACAGTTGTTCAAAGGTTAAATATGTACAGTTTACATGATTGTTAAATATATATTATATTAAAAATAATTTATATTGATTAGGGGAAGTATAAAAATCTAATAAAATTGAGGTTCATTTATTTGGTGAAGTTAATTTGGGGTTACCTACTTGACTATTAGTCTAATGGTTGTGCCCATGGGTTTAAATCTTCACACATTGGCTGTACTTTGTCAGTAGTTGAAATGGTAGTTGAATGAGGTTGCTGGATGAGATTGATTGAAAGCGGCTGGGTTTTTATTGGGAAAAGTTAATCAAAAGGTATTTATTCACACCCTATCTTCATTTTTATTTGAAATATTTGCCCTGTTTTTGTGTATTTGAAACTACTTTTGTTTTTCAACTATTCTGAAACCTCTAACCAATGCAATGTATGTATTTTGAGTTTGAGTAAATGGCTTGAGCCAATTTTGTTGGCTGTTGTTGGTACTGTGTGTGTGTGTGTGTGTGTGTGTGTGTGTGTGTGTGTGTGTGTGTGTGTGTGTGTGTGTGTGTGTGTGTGTGTGTGTGTGTGTGTGTGTGTGTGTGTGTGTGTGTGTGTGTGTGTGTGTGTGTGTGTGTGTGTGTGTGTGTGTGTGTGTGTGTGTGTGTGTGTGTGTGTGTGTGTGTGTGTGTGTGTGTGTGTGTGTGTGTGTGTGTGTGTGTGTGTGTGTGTGTGTGTGTGTGTGTGTGTGTGTGTGTGTGTGTGTGTGTGTGTGTGTGTGTGTGTGTGTGTGTGTGTGTGTGTGTGTGTGTGTGTGTGTGTGTGCATTGCTCGGAACAATGTTGGGCCTGTTTTTGTTTTGTTTTTTTTATTAGGAATGTGCTCTGGTTGGTTATGTGGTTTAGAACTAGAGTGTGTGATATTCATTTTGTTTGTTTATGTTTTGATACTATCCGTGAGTGAGATATGTAATTTCTTATTCCCTAAGTCTGTCAGTTATAAGATTGTGTTGGCTGTTTGTATAATAATATATTATTAGCATTGTTTTTGTTTCTTTTATTTGATTTGGGAGTTTGTATAAGTTGTTTGTCTGCTTGTGCAGACTTGGGTATCCTTTTGAGTAATTAATTTTTTTGTTAATTGTGATCCCTGATCTTGAGTGTTCAGTGTGTGGGCATTTGTGAAGTTTTCTGTTGTGAAGTGCTGAGGGTTGAGGATACTGTGTGCAGTGAAGAACACAGATTTTATGTGAGTGATATGAGCTTTAGTTTTTTGAGTGAGTGGCTGTTTTCCTTGCACTTTAGCCCTCAGCCTTATCTTTTGCATTTAGAGTTTTTCATTGTGTGTTGTGTTTTTTTTTTTTTTTTAGGAAAAGACATAAAAAAGCTCCCCTTTTTAATCTTTGCCAGTTTTTAGTAATGGTTTTGTATTATGCTTTGAGTTAATGACTATTTTTGTTCTTGTATTTTTGCTGGTGTTATCTGTTCCTTTTGAATTTTGAATTTTTGCAATTAGGACAATAATGACATTGTTTTTGTCTTTTGTCCTACTTATGTTTGTCGCATTTAGTTGTTTTTCAATGCACATTTTGTAAAGCAGATTTGTCCCTTGTACTTAATGTTTTTCCTGTATTAATGCCTTCTATCGTCTTTGTGTTTATTGGAGCATTTTATTTTTATTTTTTTATTAAGAAATGTTTATTTCATTAAGAAATTAATGTCATACTCAGGAAATTTATTTGACGACTTTTGTTTTTGTATTTATGGATTGGCCATTTGTTACCCTTTAAGCCTTGTTTAATTGTACCTTTTCCCCCCTTAATGTTCATTCATCTCCATTTTTGTCTGATTGATCCTTTGCAATGATGGTATTATGCTTTTGTTTTGGTCTTTTGTATTTTAAAACTTTCACTTATTTCTTCCATTGTCTGCCTTTTATGATATTGTATGCCTCTTGATGGTTTGTCTCTGTACAATCCAAACATATGCTTCCACATCAGTGGTACCTTCCCACATATGCAAGTCACTCATGCCGTTTGCACTGATGACCCCCAATACCAGGACAGATGTTTGCTTTTGCACCTGTCACTGATGAAAGTCTGGTTGGACCCTTTCGTCTTTGGGGCCGAGAATTCAATGTTTGTTTTTCCCAAAAACAAGTTGAAACGTGGACTCATCTGACCACAGCACACATTTCCTCTGTCTTCTAGACCATCTGAGATGAGCTCAGGCCCAGAGAACTCGCCGGCATCTCCGCATAGAACGGATGTATAGCTTTCTCCTTGCGTAACAGAGATTCAAGTGGCATTTCTTGATGCAGCATCAGACTGTGTTAAGTGAAAATTGTTTTCTAAAGTACTCCTGAGAAAATGTGAGTATTTAACAGAGTAGCATGATGGTTTCTCATGCAATGCCATCTGAGGGCTCGAAGGTCACGCACATTCAACATAAGTCTCCTGCCTTGACCTACACAGACTGAGATTTCTCTGGATTCCCTGAATCTTTTCACAATATTATGTATGGTAGATGGTGAAAGACAAATTCTTTGCAATCTTGCATTGAGAAATGTGATTTTTGAATTGTTTGACAATTCTTTCATGATATTTAGCACAAAGTGGTGAGCCATGACCCATCTTTGCTTGCAAATACCGAGAAGCTCTCAAACACGAATGCCTCAGCTATTACCAATTCACTTGCTCATTGTGGATGGTTTTGAAAGAGTTGGATAATCTAACTTGAATAATCTATTCACTTTTATTTAGCCTCTGTTCCAACTTTTTTGGAGAGTGTTGCAGCCATAAAAATCTAAATGTATTTATATTTACAGAATACCAATGTTGGTCAATGAAAAAATTGGAAAACTTTTCTTTGTAACTTTTGTCAGTAAAAAAAAAAAAGTTTCTAGAGAATTAACAAATCACAGATTCTTGATTTTTAATGCATTTTACAAAATGTCCCAACGTTTCTGGAAATGGGGTTGTAATACTAACAGAGGTGCATTGAACAATGTGGCTGTTAAAGTTTTAGGGGTGGTTATTTATTGATGCATTTATTGAATGTTAATGTTAACAATCTGTTTAATTTTTTTTTTTTTAAATCAGCCTTGAAGTTTGTTCTTGCTAATGTTGATGTGTGAATGTGGATTGTAATTTGTAAGTTTGCCTGTCAGCATTTTCTTGTACTCCTCTGCATTCTTTGAATTTATTTAATCTTGTAATACCTCCATAATTCTGTTCCCTTTCCCCTTTAAATTACTTGTATTTATGTCTTTGAAACCATTTTGAGAAGCACTATACAACTAAAATTGAGTCAAACAAAGTGGCTTTATGCCACTTTATTTTAGCCTTTGTGCTCCTTTGCATCATTTTGTATTTATGTCCTTGTGTCCTCTTCAATGCACCATTTTGTATTTATGTCCTTGTGTCCTCTTCAATGCACCATTTGTTTAAGTTTATGACTGTCAACTTATTTATTTTTTTGGCCTTTATGTCCCTTTCCTATTATTATTTATTATATATTTTAACATTTCTGTTTGCTCTGTAAGTTAGGTTTTTGATACCGTCTTTATACCTTTTTTGTATTTGGCCACTTTTGTGCCTCTTTGTATTATGATTTTTATACTCTTTTTGTATCCATTAAAACTGATTTTTTTTTCTTCAGTGTAATGTGCTGTTAAACGTCTGCATGATTTATATACGTGTTCCCTATGCCTTTTTGTTCCTTGTATTTTTGTGCTCTTTTTATTTTATATGTCATTTCTGACAATTTTTGCTTTTATGGCTTGCTATGCTTTTACGGCTTTAATGCTTTTTCTTAGTTCCCTTTTTTTAAAAAATTTTTTTTTTAAAGCAGCTTTGTCCACTTGATAATTAAAAGTTTATGCTACATTGTATTGTTTAACCTTGCATTGGCACTTTTTTTTTTGTATTTATGCACATTTTAGGATTTTGTCATAATTTTGTTACTTTTATGCCCTCTATATTTCAATCTGTCTTTGTCTTTTTCCTTTTTGTACAGTATTTAAATAAATAAATAAATAAATAAATGAATGAACAAACACAGACACAGACACAGTTCACAGACACAGTTCACAGCTGATTATTCTTCCTTTGCATTCCTTTTCACCTTTTGTGTTTGTTTTTATATATAGTGATGGTTTTTACAGTTTACATTTATGCCTTGTGGTGTTTGATTTCATTTTAAAGTCTTGTACTTTTATGTCCCTTTTGTTTTATTCATGCCCTTTATGCCTTAATGCTCCTTTATTTTTTGTCTCTGCACTTATGTCCTTATCGTGGTACCTGTGCCCTTATGTGCATTTGTACTTAAAAGGTTGCTTAAATTGTAATTGTATAATCACTTACTTTAATTTTTGACCATTGGTGTTTAAAGCGGTTTTGATACAATTTATATTAAATTAGTATACACTGTATTTCACCGCTTCAGTTCTAAATTCTCACAACTGACTTGATTCTAGCCAATAGCCATATTGGCTCATCTTGGGATTGACTGAGACCTAAATTTGATCAAAGAACAAAATGACACCACCTGTCTCTAAACTTTGGAGGGTTTTGAGAACAGATGTGACACTTCTTGGAAGTTTTCTTCTGTGCAATCATTCTTTTGAATTTTATACTAATTCTAACTGAAATGTGATGTATCTTCCTCTAGGTTAGCTGGAATTGTGGTTGTTCTCCCTTCAGAATGGAAGTCCACATGTTGACCCTACCGTCCACCCTGAGGCTCATGGTACAGAATTCCAAGTTCTTCTAACCTTGTTTGACCTTTTAGTGGCGGCTGTTTCATCAGCTCACAGCTGTGTCTTAGTTACACCACAATCAGAATGTTCTTAGTACTCCAGACATTTAATAGTTCCTTTTTAATAATTGTTTCAGTCAGTTTCTGACAATGCAAACCCTAACCTTGAACCTTGAATTGAAGGCTAACCTGTGAAACATTGTGTATATTGGTCTCTTTCATGGGTCAACAGTTTTATGGTGACTGCCAGCATTTTTAGTAATGATTTTAGTATTATGCTTTGAGTTATTATGCCGGTTTTTATCTGTGCCTTTTTATTTTTGCAAATAGGACCCTTTCATTTTGTCCCTGTCCTCATTGTATTTATTTCTGCCCATATTTCTTTCCTATTTGCTTTTGTATTTTTCCCCTTTAAACCATTGTCTTTTGTCCTACTTATGGTTGTCAGTCACATTAAGTTGTTTTTCAATGCATATTTTGTAAAGCAGCTTTGTCCCTTTGTATTAATAATAATCTGTATTAATGCCTTCTATTGTCTTTGTCTGTAGCACAGGATCTCTTTTATTTCTCTTTCTTTTCGTTTTTTTTGGCTAATGTCACACTCATGATATTGATTTGACAGCATTTGTTTTTATGTCTTGGCCACTTGTACCCTTTAAGCCTTGTCCCTTAACTCCACTGTCCTATAGATCTGTCTCTGCCCTCCAGTGCAGTGGTCTCGCCTTGGGCTCTGCCTAGGTCCCAACCTCTAATAGCTCCACTTGCGTTGGTTGTCCCTCTGGTTCTGCTTGGCCTGCTCACCCAAGGTTCTATCGACTGTGCTGTGGCCCTACATTCTGGTGATCCTGCTGGGGTTTTCTTATCTCCTCGGTGGTGGTTCGCTTTTTCAGCACCTGCCTTGGTCATGCCTGCCTCTCCAGCTCCACATCTCATAGCCGCCACTCCCACTCATCATCTTTTGTCTCTTTATTCATACTACTTTCATCTTTATGGTGCTTATATTATGTAGTTTTGTATTCCTGTTTAACTGGATTTAAACCAAACCCTTAATGCTACTTTTCTGTCTTTTTTGTATAGATGTTAATGTTTTGTATTTATGCTGTTGACTCACTAGTAATGTATTATTATTTTATTGTAAAAGTGTTTAACAATTTGTTTTAAGGAAAAAAAAAAGTTTTAAATTGTATCTTATTGATAATTTTTGGTAGGGTAGAGAGTCCCAGGGGTAGAGAGTCCCAGGGGTAGAGAGTCCCAGGGGTAGAGAGTCCCAGGGGTAGAGAGTCCCAGGGGTAGAGAGTCCCAGGGGTAGAGAGTCCCAGGGGTAGAGAGTCCCAGGGGTAGAGAGTCCCAGGGGTAGAGAGTCCCAGGGGTAGAGAGTCCCAGGGGTAGAGAGTCCCAGGGGTAGAGAGTCCCAGGGGTAGAGAGTCCCAGGGGTAGAGAGTCCCAGGGGTAGAGAGTCCCAGGGGTAGAGAGTCCCAGGGGTAGAGAGTCCCAGGGGTAGAGAGTCCCAGGGGTAGAGAGTCCCAGGGGTAGGTTAGGGTTAGGGTTAGGGTTAGGGTTAGGTAGGGAGGTAAAAACGACTTTCACCCTCATTAGTAACCACCCTCATTTGCATAAAGGGCATCTGATTGGCCGAATCTTAACTGTCCATATATCTGCAACGGTGTGTTTTATCTGTACGAAACTTGGTTTATATAGTAATTGATGTATGGCTAGTCGACTGGTGGTGGTTTGGTGCGCCTCTAGCGCCACCAGGTGTGTAGACACGGTACTGCACTTTATTTTTTAGATTTGTTTTTTTTTAACAGGGGTCTATTTTATAAATTGCTGTTGTATCTAGGGTTATTTTATATAGGGGTGGTCTATCCTGGTATATTTTGGGTAGGGTCTGTGTAGGTCCCGCCAGTGGTCAGTGTTTTTTGGTTTTGTTTTCTGTTTTTTTGTGCAGGTGGTGGGTAGGTTTAGCTGGTTAGGTGAGGTAGCGTGCCAGGCCTTTGGCCTTTGACCCTGCATCCATGCAGACGCCCTGACGCAAACTGAACTTGAGTTTTCCCCCAGCTGTTCACCTGTCAATGCAAAATGGTTGCATTTGCCGTGCATATCAGCACGAGTGCTGAAACAGCACCAATGCTGACAGGTAAGTGTCTATTTCTATAGATAGATTGATGGATGGAGTGATGGATGGATGGATGGATGGATGGATGGATGGATGGATGGATGGATGGATGGATAGATAGGTACATGAGTTGAAACAACTTTTTGTTAAAAAAAATGTTTTTGTTAAAAAAAATGTTTTTGTTTGAAAAAGTGAATGTTTTTTAGGCCTGTGTTACATTGATGGATGGAGTGATGGAGTGATGGATGGATGGATGGATGGATGGATAGATAGATGAATAGATGAATATATAGATACATGAGTTTAAACCACTTTTTGTTAAAAAAAATATGTTTTTGTTTGAAAAAGTGAATGTTTTTAGGCCTGTGTTATACATGGATGGATGGAGTGATGGATGGATGGATGGATGGATGGATAGATAGATAAATAGATAGATAGATGAATAGATGAATATATAGATACATGAGTTTAAACAACTTTTTGTTAAAAAAAAAAAAGTTTTTGTTTGAAAAAGTGAATGTTTTTAGGCCTGTGTTATACATGGATGGATGGAGTGATGGAGTGATGGAGTGATGGATGGATGGATGGATAGATAGATGGATAGATGGATAGATGGATAGATGGATAGATGAGTTTGATCGACTGTTTGTTCATATTTTTTTATTGTTTTGTGTTAAATATTGAAAGTAGTCTTTGGACTAATGGTTAGTTTGGGTTTAGGGTTAGTTTGGGGCTATGGTTAGGTTAGGTAGGGAGGTAAAAACGACTTTCACCCTCATTAGTAACCACCCTCATTTGCATAAAGGGCATCTGATTGGCCGAATCTTAACTGTCCATATATCTGCAACGGTGTGTTTTATCTGTACGAAACTTGGTTTATATAGTAATTGATGTATGGCTAGTCGACTGGTGGTGGTTTGGTGCGCCTCTAGCGCCACCAGGTGTGTAGACACGGTACTGCACTTTATTTTTTAGATTTGTTTTTTTTTAACAGGGGTCTATTTTATAAATTGCTGTTGTATCTAGGGTTATTTTATATAGGGGTGGTCTATCCTGGTATATTTTGGGTAGGGTCTGTGTAGGTCCCGCCAGTGGTCAGTGTTTTTTGGTTTTGTTTTCTGTTTTTTTGTGCAGGTGGTGGGTAGGTTTAGCTGGTTAGGTGAGGTAGCGTGCCAGGCCTTTGGCCTTTGACCCTGCATCCATGCAGACGCCCTGACGCAAACTGAACTTGAGTTTTCCCCCAGCTGTTCACCTGTCAATGCAAAATGGTTGCATTTGCCGTGCATATCAGCACGAGTGCTGAAACAGCACCAATGCTGACAGGTAAGTGTCTATTTCTATAGATAGATTGATGGATGGAGTGATGGATGGATGGATGGATGGATGGATGGATGGATGGATGGATGGATGGATGGATAGATAGGTACATGAGTTGAAACAACTTTTTGTTAAAAAAAATGTTTTTGTTAAAAAAAATGTTTTTGTTTGAAAAAGTGAATGTTTTTTAGGCCTGTGTTACATTGATGGATGGAGTGATGGAGTGATGGATGGATGGATGGATGGATGGATAGATAGATGAATAGATGAATATATAGATACATGAGTTTAAACCACTTTTTGTTAAAAAAAATATGTTTTTGTTTGAAAAAGTGAATGTTTTTAGGCCTGTGTTATACATGGATGGATGGAGTGATGGATGGATGGATGGATGGATGGATAGATAGATAAATAGATAGATAGATGAATAGATGAATATATAGATACATGAGTTTAAACAACTTTTTGTTAAAAAAAAAAAAGTTTTTGTTTGAAAAAGTGAATGTTTTTAGGCCTGTGTTATACATGGATGGATGGAGTGATGGAGTGATGGAGTGATGGATGGATGGATGGATAGATAGATGGATAGATGGATAGATGGATAGATGGATAGATGAGTTTGATCGACTGTTTGTTCATATTTTTTTATTGTTTTGTGTTAAATATTGAAAGTAGTCTTTGGACTAATGGTTAGTTTGGGTTTAGGGTTAGTTTGGGGCTATGGTTAGGTTAGGTAGGGAGGTAAAAACGACTTTCACCCTCATTAGTAACCACCCTCATTTGCATAAAGGGCATCTGATTGGCCGAATCTTAACTGTCCATATATCTGCAACGGTGTGTTTTATCTGTACGAAACTTGGTTTATATAGTAATTGATGTATGGCTAGTCGACTGGTGGTGGTTTGGTGCGCCTCTAGCGCCACCAGGTGTGTAGACACGGTACTGCACTTTATTTTTTAGATTTGTTTTTTTTTAACAGGGGTCTATTTTATAAATTGCTGTTGTATCTAGGGTTATTTTATATAGGGGTGGTCTATCCTGGTATATTTTGGGTAGGGTCTGTGTAGGTCCCGCCAGTGGTCAGTGTTTTTTGGTTTTGTTTTCTGTTTTTTTGTGCAGGTGGTGGGTAGGTTTAGCTGGTTAGGTGAGGTAGCGTGCCAGGCCTTTGGCCTTTGACCCTGCATCCATGCAGACGCCCTGACGCAAACTGAACTTGAGTTTTCCCCCAGCTGTTCACCTGTCAATGCAAAATGGTTGCATTTGCCGTGCATATCAGCACGAGTGCTGAAACAGCACCAATGCTGACAGGTAAGTGTCTATTTCTATAGATAGATTGATGGATGGAGTGATGGATGGATGGATGGATGGATGGATGGATGGATGGATGGATGGATGGATGGATGGATAGATAGGTACATGAGTTGAAACAACTTTTTGTTAAAAAAAATGTTTTTGTTAAAAAAAATGTTTTTGTTTGAAAAAGTGAATGTTTTTTAGGCCTGTGTTACATTGATGGATGGAGTGATGGAGTGATGGATGGATGGATGGATGGATGGATAGATAGATGAATAGATGAATATATAGATACATGAGTTTAAACCACTTTTTGTTAAAAAAAATATGTTTTTGTTTGAAAAAGTGAATGTTTTTAGGCCTGTGTTATACATGGATGGATGGAGTGATGGATGGATGGATGGATGGATGGATAGATAGATAAATAGATAGATAGATGAATAGATGAATATATAGATACATGAGTTTAAACAACTTTTTGTTAAAAAAAAAAAAGTTTTTGTTTGAAAAAGTGAATGTTTTTAGGCCTGTGTTATACATGGATGGATGGAGTGATGGAGTGATGGAGTGATGGATGGATGGATGGATGGATGGATAGATAGATGGATAGATGGATAGATGGATAGATGGATAGATGAGTTTGATCGACTGTTTGTTCATATTTTTTTATTGTTTTGTGTTAAATATTGAAAGTAGTCTTTGGACTAATGGTTAGTTTGGGTTTAGGGTTAGTTTGAGGCTATGGTTAGGTTAGGGTTAAAATGGCATATAGGTAGGGAGGTAAAAACGACTTTCACCCTCATTAGTAACCACCCTCATTTGCATAAAGGGCATCTGATTGGCCGAATCTTAACTGTCCATATATCTGCAACGGTGTGTTTTATCTGTACGAAACTTGGTTTATATAGTAATTGATGTATGGCTAGTCGACTGGTGGTGGTTTGGTGCGCCTCTAGCGCCACCAGGTGTGTAGACACGGTACTGCACTTTATTTTTTAGATTTGTTTTTTTTTAACAGGGGTCTATTTTATAAATTGCTGTTGTATCTAGGGTTATTTTATATAGGGGTGGTCTATCCTGGTATATTTTGGGTAGGGTCTGTGTAGGTCCCGCCAGTGGTCAGTGTTTTTTGGTTTTGTTTTCTGTTTTTTTGTGCAGGTGGTGGGTAGGTTTAGCTGGTTAGGTGAGGTAGCGTGCCAGGCCTTTGGCCTTTGACCCTGCATCCATGCAGACGCCCTGACGCAAACTGAACTTGAGTTTTCCCCCAGCTGTTCACCTGTCAATGCAAAATGGTTGCATTTGCCGTGCATATCAGCACGAGTGCTGAAACAGCACCAATGCTGACAGGTAAGTGTCTATTTCTATAGATAGATTGATGGATGGAGTGATGGATGGATGGATGGATGGATGGATGGATGGATGGATGGATGGATGGATGGATGGATAGATAGGTACATGAGTTGAAACAACTTTTTGTTAAAAAAAATGTTTTTGTTAAAAAAAATGTTTTTGTTTGAAAAAGTGAATGTTTTTTAGGCCTGTGTTACATTGATGGATGGAGTGATGGAGTGATGGATGGATGGATGGATGGATGGATAGATAGATGAATAGATGAATATATAGATACATGAGTTTAAACCACTTTTTGTTAAAAAAAATATGTTTTTGTTTGAAAAAGTGAATGTTTTTAGGCCTGTGTTATACATGGATGGATGGAGTGATGGATGGATGGATGGATGGATGGATAGATAGATAAATAGATAGATAGATGAATAGATGAATATATAGATACATGAGTTTAAACAACTTTTTGTTAAAAAAAAAAAAGTTTTTGTTTGAAAAAGTGAATGTTTTTAGGCCTGTGTTATACATGGATGGATGGAGTGATGGAGTGATGGAGTGATGGATGGATGGATGGATGGATGGATAGATAGATGGATAGATGGATAGATGGATAGATGGATAGATGAGTTTGATCGACTGTTTGTTCATATTTTTTTATTGTTTTGTGTTAAATATTGAAAGTAGTCTTTGGACTAATGGTTAGTTTGGGTTTAGGGTTAGTTTGAGGCTATGGTTAGGTTAGGGTTAAAATGGCATATAGGTAGGGAGGTAAAAACGACTTTCACCCTCATTAGTAACCACCCTCATTTGCATAAAGGGCATCTGATTGGCCGAATCTTAACTGTCCATATATCTGCAACGGTGTGTTTTATCTGTACGAAACTTGGTTTATATAGTAATTGATGTATGGCTAGTCGACTGGTGGTGGTTTGGTGCGCCTCTAGCGCCACCAGGTGTGTAGACACGGTACTGCACTTTATTTTTTAGATTTGTTTTTTTTTAACAGGGGTCTATTTTATAAATTGCTGTTGTATCTAGGGTTATTTTATATAGGGGTGGTCTATCCTGGTATATTTTGGGTAGGGTCTGTGTAGGTCCCGCCAGTGGTCAGTGTTTTTTGGTTTTGTTTTCTGTTTTTTTGTGCAGGTGGTGGGTAGGTTTAGCTGGTTAGGTGAGGTAGCGTGCCAGGCCTTTGGCCTTTGACCCTGCATCCATGCAGACGCCCTGACGCAAACTGAACTTGAGTTTTCCCCCAGCTGTTCACCTGTCAATGCAAAATGGTTGCATTTGCCGTGCATATCAGCACGAGTGCTGAAACAGCACCAATGCTGACAGGTAAGTGTCTATTTCTATAGATAGATTGATGGATGGAGTGATGGATGGATGGATGGATGGATGGATGGATGGATGGATGGATGGATGGATGGATAGATAGGTACATGAGTTGAAACAACTTTTTGTTAAAAAAAATGTTTTTGTTAAAAAAAATGTTTTTGTTTGAAAAAGTGAATGTTTTTTAGGCCTGTGTTACATTGATGGATGGAGTGATGGAGTGATGGATGGATGGATGGATGGATGGATAGATAGATGAATAGATGAATATATAGATACATGAGTTTAAACCACTTTTTGTTAAAAAAAATATGTTTTTGTTTGAAAAAGTGAATGTTTTTAGGCCTGTGTTATACATGGATGGATGGAGTGATGGATGGATGGATGGATGGATGGATAGATAGATAAATAGATAGATAGATGAATAGATGAATATATAGATACATGAGTTTAAACAACTTTTTGTTAAAAAAAAAAAAGTTTTTGTTTGAAAAAGTGAATGTTTTTAGGCCTGTGTTATACATGGATGGATGGAGTGATGGAGTGATGGAGTGATGGATGGATGGATGGATAGATAGATGGATAGATGGATAGATGGATAGATGGATAGATGAGTTTGATCGACTGTTTGTTCATATTTTTTTATTGTTTTGTGTTAAATATTGAAAGTAGTCTTTGGACTAATGGTTAGTTTGGGTTTAGGGTTAGTTTGGGGCTATGGTTAGGTTAGGTAGGGAGGTAAAAACGACTTTCACCCTCATTAGTAACCACCCTCATTTGCATAAAGGGCATCTGATTGGCCGAATCTTAACTGTCCATATATCTGCAACGGTGTGTTTTATCTGTACGAAACTTGGTTTATATAGTAATTGATGTATGGCTAGTCGACTGGTGGTGGTTTGGTGCGCCTCTAGCGCCACCAGGTGTGTAGACACGGTACTGCACTTTATTTTTTAGATTTGTTTTTTTTTAACAGGGGTCTATTTTATAAATTGCTGTTGTATCTAGGGTTATTTTATATAGGGGTGGTCTATCCTGGTATATTTTGGGTAGGGTCTGTGTAGGTCCCGCCAGTGGTCAGTGTTTTTTGGTTTTGTTTTCTGTTTTTTTGTGCAGGTGGTGGGTAGGTTTAGCTGGTTAGGTGAGGTAGCGTGCCAGGCCTTTGGCCTTTGACCCTGCATCCATGCAGACGCCCTGACGCAAACTGAACTTGAGTTTTCCCCCAGCTGTTCACCTGTCAATGCAAAATGGTTGCATTTGCCGTGCATATCAGCACGAGTGCTGAAACAGCACCAATGCTGACAGGTAAGTGTCTATTTCTATAGATAGATTGATGGATGGAGTGATGGATGGATGGATGGATGGATGGATGGATGGATGGATGGATGGATGGATGGATGGATAGATAGGTACATGAGTTGAAACAACTTTTTGTTAAAAAAAATGTTTTTGTTAAAAAAAATGTTTTTGTTTGAAAAAGTGAATGTTTTTTAGGCCTGTGTTACATTGATGGATGGAGTGATGGAGTGATGGATGGATGGATGGATGGATGGATAGATAGATGAATAGATGAATATATAGATACATGAGTTTAAACCACTTTTTGTTAAAAAAAATATGTTTTTGTTTGAAAAAGTGAATGTTTTTAGGCCTGTGTTATACATGGATGGATGGAGTGATGGATGGATGGATGGATGGATGGATAGATAGATAAATAGATAGATAGATGAATAGATGAATATATAGATACATGAGTTTAAACAACTTTTTGTTAAAAAAAAAAAAGTTTTTGTTTGAAAAAGTGAATGTTTTTAGGCCTGTGTTATACATGGATGGATGGAGTGATGGAGTGATGGAGTGATGGATGGATGGATGGATAGATAGATGGATAGATGGATAGATGGATAGATGGATAGATGAGTTTGATCGACTGTTTGTTCATATTTTTTTATTGTTTTGTGTTAAATATTGAAAGTAGTCTTTGGACTAATGGTTAGTTTGGGTTTAGGGTTAGTTTGGGGCTATGGTTAGGTTAGGTAGGGAGGTAAAAACGACTTTCACCCTCATTAGTAACCACCCTCATTTGCATAAAGGGCATCTGATTGGCCGAATCTTAACTGTCCATATATCTGCAACGGTGTGTTTTATCTGTACGAAACTTGGTTTATATAGTAATTGATGTATGGCTAGTCGACTGGTGGTGGTTTGGTGCGCCTCTAGCGCCACCAGGTGTGTAGACACGGTACTGCACTTTATTTTTTAGATTTGTTTTTTTTTAACAGGGGTCTATTTTATAAATTGCTGTTGTATCTAGGGTTATTTTATATAGGGGTGGTCTATCCTGGTATATTTTGGGTAGGGTCTGTGTAGGTCCCGCCAGTGGTCAGTGTTTTTTGGTTTTGTTTTCTGTTTTTTTGTGCAGGTGGTGGGTAGGTTTAGCTGGTTAGGTGAGGTAGCGTGCCAGGCCTTTGGCCTTTGACCCTGCATCCATGCAGACGCCCTGACGCAAACTGAACTTGAGTTTTCCCCCAGCTGTTCACCTGTCAATGCAAAATGGTTGCATTTGCCGTGCATATCAGCACGAGTGCTGAAACAGCACCAATGCTGACAGGTAAGTGTCTATTTCTATAGATAGATTGATGGATGGAGTGATGGATGGATGGATGGATGGATGGATGGATGGATGGATGGATGGATGGATGGATGGATAGATAGGTACATGAGTTGAAACAACTTTTTGTTAAAAAAAATGTTTTTGTTAAAAAAAATGTTTTTGTTTGAAAAAGTGAATGTTTTTTAGGCCTGTGTTACATTGATGGATGGAGTGATGGAGTGATGGATGGATGGATGGATGGATGGATAGATAGATGAATAGATGAATATATAGATACATGAGTTTAAACCACTTTTTGTTAAAAAAAATATGTTTTTGTTTGAAAAAGTGAATGTTTTTAGGCCTGTGTTATACATGGATGGATGGAGTGATGGATGGATGGATGGATGGATGGATAGATAGATAAATAGATAGATAGATGAATAGATGAATATATAGATACATGAGTTTAAACAACTTTTTGTTAAAAAAAAAAAAGTTTTTGTTTGAAAAAGTGAATGTTTTTAGGCCTGTGTTATACATGGATGGATGGAGTGATGGAGTGATGGAGTGATGGATGGATGGATGGATGGATGGATAGATAGATGGATAGATGGATAGATGGATAGATGGATAGATGAGTTTGATCGACTGTTTGTTCATATTTTTTTATTGTTTTGTGTTAAATATTGAAAGTAGTCTTTGGACTAATGGTTAGTTTGGGTTTAGGGTTAGTTTGAGGCTATGGTTAGGTTAGGGTTAAAATGGCATATAGGTAGGGAGGTAAAAACGACTTTCACCCTCATTAGTAACCACCCTCATTTGCATAAAGGGCATCTGATTGGCCGAATCTTAACTGTCCATATATCTGCAACGGTGTGTTTTATCTGTACGAAACTTGGTTTATATAGTAATTGATGTATGGCTAGTCGACTGGTGGTGGTTTGGTGCGCCTCTAGCGCCACCAGGTGTGTAGACACGGTACTGCACTTTATTTTTTAGATTTGTTTTTTTTTAACAGGGGTCTATTTTATAAATTGCTGTTGTATCTAGGGTTATTTTATATAGGGGTGGTCTATCCTGGTATATTTTGGGTAGGGTCTGTGTAGGTCCCGCCAGTGGTCAGTGTTTTTTGGTTTTGTTTTCTGTTTTTTTGTGCAGGTGGTGGGTAGGTTTAGCTGGTTAGGTGAGGTAGCGTGCCAGGCCTTTGGCCTTTGACCCTGCATCCATGCAGACGCCCTGACGCAAACTGAACTTGAGTTTTCCCCCAGCTGTTCACCTGTCAATGCAAAATGGTTGCATTTGCCGTGCATATCAGCACGAGTGCTGAAACAGCACCAATGCTGACAGGTAAGTGTCTATTTCTATAGATAGATTGATGGATGGAGTGATGGATGGATGGATGGATGGATGGATGGATGGATGGATGGATGGATGGATGGATGGATGGATGGATGGATAGATAGGTACATGAGTTGAAACAACTTTTTGTTAAAAAAAATGTTTTTGTTAAAAAAAATGTTTTTGTTTGAAAAAGTGAATGTTTTTTAGGCCTGTGTTACATTGATGGATGGAGTGATGGAGTGATGGATGGATGGATGGATGGATGGATAGATAGATGAATAGATGAATATATAGATACATGAGTTTAAACCACTTTTTGTTAAAAAAAATATGTTTTTGTTTGAAAAAGTGAATGTTTTTAGGCCTGTGTTATACATGGATGGATGGAGTGATGGATGGATGGATGGATGGATGGATAGATAGATAAATAGATAGATAGATGAATAGATGAATATATAGATACATGAGTTTAAACAACTTTTTGTTAAAAAAAAAAAAGTTTTTGTTTGAAAAAGTGAATGTTTTTAGGCCTGTGTTATACATGGATGGATGGAGTGATGGAGTGATGGAGTGATGGATGGATGGATGGATAGATAGATGGATAGATGGATAGATGGATAGATGGATAGATGAGTTTGATCGACTGTTTGTTCATATTTTTTTATTGTTTTGTGTTAAATATTGAAAGTAGTCTTTGGACTAATGGTTAGTTTGGGTTTAGGGTTAGTTTGAGGCTATGGTTAGGTTAGGGTTAAAATGGCATATAGGTAGGGAGGTAAAAACGACTTTCACCCTCATTAGTAACCACCCTCATTTGCATAAAGGGCATCTGATTGGCCGAATCTTAACTGTCCATATATCTGCAACGGTGTGTTTTATCTGTACGAAACTTGGTTTATATAGTAATTGATGTATGGCTAGTCGACTGGTGGTGGTTTGGTGCGCCTCTAGCGCCACCAGGTGTGTAGACACGGTACTGCACTTTATTTTTTAGATTTGTTTTTTTTTAACAGGGGTCTATTTTATAAATTGCTGTTGTATCTAGGGTTATTTTATATAGGGGTGGTCTATCCTGGTATATTTTGGGTAGGGTCTGTGTAGGTCCCGCCAGTGGTCAGTGTTTTTTGGTTTTGTTTTCTGTTTTTTTGTGCAGGTGGTGGGTAGGTTTAGCTGGTTAGGTGAGGTAGCGTGCCAGGCCTTTGGCCTTTGACCCTGCATCCATGCAGACGCCCTGACGCAAACTGAACTTGAGTTTTCCCCCAGCTGTTCACCTGTCAATGCAAAATGGTTGCATTTGCCGTGCATATCAGCACGAGTGCTGAAACAGCACCAATGCTGACAGGTAAGTGTCTATTTCTATAGATAGATTGATGGATGGAGTGATGGATGGATGGATGGATGGATGGATGGATGGATGGATGGATGGATGGATGGATAGATAGGTACATGAGTTGAAACAACTTTTTGTTAAAAAAAATGTTTTTGTTAAAAAAAATGTTTTTGTTTGAAAAAGTGAATGTTTTTTAGGCCTGTGTTACATTGATGGATGGAGTGATGGAGTGATGGATGGATGGATGGATGGATGGATAGATAGATGAATAGATGAATATATAGATACATGAGTTTAAACCACTTTTTGTTAAAAAAAATATGTTTTTGTTTGAAAAAGTGAATGTTTTTAGGCCTGTGTTATACATGGATGGATGGAGTGATGGATGGATGGATGGATGGATGGATAGATAGATAAATAGATAGATAGATGAATAGATGAATATATAGATACATGAGTTTAAACAACTTTTTGTTAAAAAAAAAAAAGTTTTTGTTTGAAAAAGTGAATGTTTTTAGGCCTGTGTTATACATGGATGGATGGAGTGATGGAGTGATGGAGTGATGGATGGATGGATGGATGGATGGATAGATAGATGGATAGATGGATAGATGGATAGATGGATAGATGAGTTTGATCGACTGTTTGTTCATATTTTTTTATTGTTTTGTGTTAAATATTGAAAGTAGTCTTTGGACTAATGGTTAGTTTGGGTTTAGGGTTAGTTTGAGGCTATGGTTAGGTTAGGGTTAAAATGGCATATAGGTAGGGAGGTAAAAACGACTTTCACCCTCATTAGTAACCACCCTCATTTGCATAAAGGGCATCTGATTGGCCGAATCTTAACTGTCCATATATCTGCAACGGTGTGTTTTATCTGTACGAAACTTGGTTTATATAGTAATTGATGTATGGCTAGTCGACTGGTGGTGGTTTGGTGCGCCTCTAGCGCCACCAGGTGTGTAGACACGGTACTGCACTTTATTTTTTAGATTTGTTTTTTTTTAACAGGGGTCTATTTTATAAATTGCTGTTGTATCTAGGGTTATTTTATATAGGGGTGGTCTATCCTGGTATATTTTGGGTAGGGTCTGTGTAGGTCCCGCCAGTGGTCAGTGTTTTTTGGTTTTGTTTTCTGTTTTTTTGTGCAGGTGGTGGGTAGGTTTAGCTGGTTAGGTGAGGTAGCGTGCCAGGCCTTTGGCCTTTGACCCTGCATCCATGCAGACGCCCTGACGCAAACTGAACTTGAGTTTTCCCCCAGCTGTTCACCTGTCAATGCAAAATGGTTGCATTTGCCGTGCATATCAGCACGAGTGCTGAAACAGCACCAATGCTGACAGGTAAGTGTCTATTTCTATAGATAGATTGATGGATGGAGTGATGGATGGATGGATGGATGGATGGATGGATGGATGGATGGATGGATGGATGGATGGATGGATGGATGGATAGATAGGTACATGAGTTGAAACAACTTTTTGTTAAAAAAAATGTTTTTGTTAAAAAAAATGTTTTTGTTTGAAAAAGTGAATGTTTTTTAGGCCTGTGTTACATTGATGGATGGAGTGATGGAGTGATGGATGGATGGATGGATGGATGGATAGATAGATGAATAGATGAATATATAGATACATGAGTTTAAACCACTTTTTGTTAAAAAAAATATGTTTTTGTTTGAAAAAGTGAATGTTTTTAGGCCTGTGTTATACATGGATGGATGGAGTGATGGATGGATGGATGGATGGATGGATAGATAGATAAATAGATAGATAGATGAATAGATGAATATATAGATACATGAGTTTAAACAACTTTTTGTTAAAAAAAAAAAAGTTTTTGTTTGAAAAAGTGAATGTTTTTAGGCCTGTGTTATACATGGATGGATGGAGTGATGGAGTGATGGAGTGATGGATGGATGGATGGATAGATAGATGGATAGATGGATAGATGGATAGATGGATAGATGAGTTTGATCGACTGTTTGTTCATATTTTTTTATTGTTTTGTGTTAAATATTGAAAGTAGTCTTTGGACTAATGGTTAGTTTGGGTTTAGGGTTAGTTTGAGGCTATGGTTAGGTTAGGGTTAAAATGGCATATAGGTAGGGAGGTAAAAACGACTTTCACCCTCATTAGTAACCACCCTCATTTGCATAAAGGGCATCTGATTGGCCGAATCTTAACTGTCCATATATCTGCAACGGTGTGTTTTATCTGTACGAAACTTGGTTTATATAGTAATTGATGTATGGCTAGTCGACTGGTGGTGGTTTGGTGCGCCTCTAGCGCCACCAGGTGTGTAGACACGGTACTGCACTTTATTTTTTAGATTTGTTTTTTTTTAACAGGGGTCTATTTTATAAATTGCTGTTGTATCTAGGGTTATTTTATATAGGGGTGGTCTATCCTGGTATATTTTGGGTAGGGTCTGTGTAGGTCCCGCCAGTGGTCAGTGTTTTTTGGTTTTGTTTTCTGTTTTTTTGTGCAGGTGGTGGGTAGGTTTAGCTGGTTAGGTGAGGTAGCGTGCCAGGCCTTTGGCCTTTGACCCTGCATCCATGCAGACGCCCTGACGCAAACTGAACTTGAGTTTTCCCCCAGCTGTTCACCTGTCAATGCAAAATGGTTGCATTTGCCGTGCATATCAGCACGAGTGCTGAAACAGCACCAATGCTGACAGGTAAGTGTCTATTTCTATAGATAGATTGATGGATGGAGTGATGGATGGATGGATGGATGGATGGATGGATGGATGGATGGATGGATGGATGGATAGATAGGTACATGAGTTGAAACAACTTTTTGTTAAAAAAAATGTTTTTGTTAAAAAAAATGTTTTTGTTTGAAAAAGTGAATGTTTTTTAGGCCTGTGTTACATTGATGGATGGAGTGATGGAGTGATGGATGGATGGATGGATGGATGGATAGATAGATGAATAGATGAATATATAGATACATGAGTTTAAACCACTTTTTGTTAAAAAAAATATGTTTTTGTTTGAAAAAGTGAATGTTTTTAGGCCTGTGTTATACATGGATGGATGGAGTGATGGATGGATGGATGGATGGATGGATAGATAGATAAATAGATAGATAGATGAATAGATGAATATATAGATACATGAGTTTAAACAACTTTTTGTTAAAAAAAAAAAAGTTTTTGTTTGAAAAAGTGAATGTTTTTAGGCCTGTGTTATACATGGATGGATGGAGTGATGGAGTGATGGAGTGATGGATGGATGGATGGATAGATAGATGGATAGATGGATAGATGGATAGATGGATAGATGAGTTTGATCGACTGTTTGTTCATATTTTTTTATTGTTTTGTGTTAAATATTGAAAGTAGTCTTTGGACTAATGGTTAGTTTGGGTTTAGGGTTAGTTTGGGGCTATGGTTAGGTTAGGGTTAAAATGGCATATAGGTAGGGAGGTAAAAACGACTTTCACCCTCATTAGTAACCACCCTCATTTGCATAAAGGGCATCTGATTGGCCGAATCTTAACTGTCCATATATCTGCAACGGTGTGTTTTATCTGTACGAAACTTGGTTTATATAGTAATTGATGTATGGCTAGTCGACTGGTGGTGGTTTGGTGCGCCTCTAGCGCCACCAGGTGTGTAGACACGGTACTGCACTTTATTTTTTAGATTTGTTTTTTTTTAACAGGGGTCTATTTTATAAATTGCTGTTGTATCTAGGGTTATTTTATATAGGGGTGGTCTATCCTGGTATATTTTGGGTAGGGTCTGTGTAGGTCCCGCCAGTGGTCAGTGTTTTTTGGTTTTGTTTTCTGTTTTTTTGTGCAGGTGGTGGGTAGGTTTAGCTGGTTAGGTGAGGTAGCGTGCCAGGCCTTTGGGTTAGGGTTAGGGTTAGGGTTAGGTAGGGAGGTAAAAACGACTTTCACCCTCATTAGTAACCACCCTCATTTGCATAAAGGGCATCTGATTGGCCGAATCTTAACTGTCCATATATCTGCAACGGTGTGTTTTATCTGTACGAAACTTGGTTTATATAGTAATTGATGTATGGCTAGTCGACTGGTGGTGGTTTGGTGCGCCTCTAGCGCCACCAGGTGTGTAGACACGGTACTGCACTTTATTTTTTAGATTTGTTTTTTTTTAACAGGGGTCTATTTTATAAATTGCTGTTGTATCTAGGGTTATTTTATATAGGGGTGGTCTATCCTGGTATATTTTGGGTAGGGTCTGTGTAGGTCCCGCCAGTGGTCAGTGTTTTTTGGTTTTGTTTTCTGTTTTTTTGTGCAGGTGGTGGGTAGGTTTAGCTGGTTAGGTGAGGTAGCGTGCCAGGCCTTTGGCCTTTGACCCTGCATCCATGCAGACGCCCTGACGCAAACTGAACTTGAGTTTTCCCCCAGCTGTTCACCTGTCAATGCAAAATGGTTGCATTTGCCGTGCATATCAGCACGAGTGCTGAAACAGCACCAATGCTGACAGGTAAGTGTCTATTTCTATAGATAGATTGATGGATGGAGTGATGGATGGATGGATGGATGGATGGATGGATGGATGGATGGATGGATGGATGGATGGATGGATGGATAGATAGGTACATGAGTTGAAACAACTTTTTGTTAAAAAAAATGTTTTTGTTAAAAAAAATGTTTTTGTTTGAAAAAGTGAATGTTTTTTAGGCCTGTGTTACATTGATGGATGGAGTGATGGAGTGATGGATGGATGGATGGATGGATGGATAGATAGATGAATAGATGAATATATAGATACATGAGTTTAAACCACTTTTTGTTAAAAAAAATATGTTTTTGTTTGAAAAAGTGAATGTTTTTAGGCCTGTGTTATACATGGATGGATGGAGTGATGGATGGATGGATGGATGGATGGATAGATAGATAAATAGATAGATAGATGAATAGATGAATATATAGATACATGAGTTTAAACAACTTTTTGTTAAAAAAAAAAAAGTTTTTGTTTGAAAAAGTGAATGTTTTTAGGCCTGTGTTATACATGGATGGATGGAGTGATGGAGTGATGGAGTGATGGATGGATGGATGGATAGATAGATGGATAGATGGATAGATGGATAGATGGATAGATGAGTTTGATCGACTGTTTGTTCATATTTTTTTATTGTTTTGTGTTAAATATTGAAAGTAGTCTTTGGACTAATGGTTAGTTTGGGTTTAGGGTTAGTTTGGGGCTATGGTTAGGTTAGGTAGGGAGGTAAAAACGACTTTCACCCTCATTAGTAACCACCCTCATTTGCATAAAGGGCATCTGATTGGCCGAATCTTAACTGTCCATATATCTGCAACGGTGTGTTTTATCTGTACGAAACTTGGTTTATATAGTAATTGATGTATGGCTAGTCGACTGGTGGTGGTTTGGTGCGCCTCTAGCGCCACCAGGTGTGTAGACACGGTACTGCACTTTATTTTTTAGATTTGTTTTTTTTTAACAGGGGTCTATTTTATAAATTGCTGTTGTATCTAGGGTTATTTTATATAGGGGTGGTCTATCCTGGTATATTTTGGGTAGGGTCTGTGTAGGTCCCGCCAGTGGTCAGTGTTTTTTGGTTTTGTTTTCTGTTTTTTTGTGCAGGTGGTGGGTAGGTTTAGCTGGTTAGGTGAGGTAGCGTGCCAGGCCTTTGGCCTTTGACCCTGCATCCATGCAGACGCCCTGACGCAAACTGAACTTGAGTTTTCCCCCAGCTGTTCACCTGTCAATGCAAAATGGTTGCATTTGCCGTGCATATCAGCACGAGTGCTGAAACAGCACCAATGCTGACAGGTAAGTGTCTATTTCTATAGATAGATTGATGGATGGAGTGATGGATGGATGGATGGATGGATGGATGGATGGATGGATGGATGGATGGATGGATAGATAGGTACATGAGTTGAAACAACTTTTTGTTAAAAAAAATGTTTTTGTTAAAAAAAATGTTTTTGTTTGAAAAAGTGAATGTTTTTTAGGCCTGTGTTACATTGATGGATGGAGTGATGGAGTGATGGATGGATGGATGGATGGATGGATAGATAGATGAATAGATGAATATATAGATACATGAGTTTAAACCACTTTTTGTTAAAAAAAATATGTTTTTGTTTGAAAAAGTGAATGTTTTTAGGCCTGTGTTATACATGGATGGATGGAGTGATGGATGGATGGATGGATGGATGGATAGATAGATAAATAGATAGATAGATGAATAGATGAATATATAGATACATGAGTTTAAACAACTTTTTGTTAAAAAAAAAAAAGTTTTTGTTTGAAAAAGTGAATGTTTTTAGGCCTGTGTTATACATGGATGGATGGAGTGATGGAGTGATGGAGTGATGGATGGATGGATGGATAGATAGATGGATAGATGGATAGATGGATAGATGGATAGATGAGTTTGATCGACTGTTTGTTCATATTTTTTTATTGTTTTGTGTTAAATATTGAAAGTAGTCTTTGGACTAATGGTTAGTTTGGGTTTAGGGTTAGTTTGGGGCTATGGTTAGGTTAGGTAGGGAGGTAAAAACGACTTTCACCCTCATTAGTAACCACCCTCATTTGCATAAAGGGCATCTGATTGGCCGAATCTTAACTGTCCATATATCTGCAACGGTGTGTTTTATCTGTACGAAACTTGGTTTATATAGTAATTGATGTATGGCTAGTCGACTGGTGGTGGTTTGGTGCGCCTCTAGCGCCACCAGGTGTGTAGACACGGTACTGCACTTTATTTTTTAGATTTGTTTTTTTTTAACAGGGGTCTATTTTATAAATTGCTGTTGTATCTAGGGTTATTTTATATAGGGGTGGTCTATCCTGGTATATTTTGGGTAGGGTCTGTGTAGGTCCCGCCAGTGGTCAGTGTTTTTTGGTTTTGTTTTCTGTTTTTTTGTGCAGGTGGTGGGTAGGTTTAGCTGGTTAGGTGAGGTAGCGTGCCAGGCCTTTGGCCTTTGACCCTGCATCCATGCAGACGCCCTGACGCAAACTGAACTTGAGTTTTCCCCCAGCTGTTCACCTGTCAATGCAAAATGGTTGCATTTGCCGTGCATATCAGCACGAGTGCTGAAACAGCACCAATGCTGACAGGTAAGTGTCTATTTCTATAGATAGATTGATGGATGGAGTGATGGATGGATGGATGGATGGATGGATGGATGGATGGATGGATGGATGGATGGATGGATAGATAGGTACATGAGTTGAAACAACTTTTTGTTAAAAAAAATGTTTTTGTTAAAAAAAATGTTTTTGTTTGAAAAAGTGAATGTTTTTTAGGCCTGTGTTACATTGATGGATGGAGTGATGGAGTGATGGATGGATGGATGGATGGATGGATAGATAGATGAATAGATGAATATATAGATACATGAGTTTAAACCACTTTTTGTTAAAAAAAATATGTTTTTGTTTGAAAAAGTGAATGTTTTTAGGCCTGTGTTATACATGGATGGATGGAGTGATGGATGGATGGATGGATGGATGGATAGATAGATAAATAGATAGATAGATGAATAGATGAATATATAGATACATGAGTTTAAACAACTTTTTGTTAAAAAAAAAAAAGTTTTTGTTTGAAAAAGTGAATGTTTTTAGGCCTGTGTTATACATGGATGGATGGAGTGATGGAGTGATGGAGTGATGGATGGATGGATGGATGGATGGATAGATAGATGGATAGATGGATAGATGGATAGATGGATAGATGAGTTTGATCGACTGTTTGTTCATATTTTTTTATTGTTTTGTGTTAAATATTGAAAGTAGTCTTTGGACTAATGGTTAGTTTGGGTTTAGGGTTAGTTTGAGGCTATGGTTAGGTTAGGGTTAAAATGGCATATAGGTAGGGAGGTAAAAACGACTTTCACCCTCATTAGTAACCACCCTCATTTGCATAAAGGGCATCTGATTGGCCGAATCTTAACTGTCCATATATCTGCAACGGTGTGTTTTATCTGTACGAAACTTGGTTTATATAGTAATTGATGTATGGCTAGTCGACTGGTGGTGGTTTGGTGCGCCTCTAGCGCCACCAGGTGTGTAGACACGGTACTGCACTTTATTTTTTAGATTTGTTTTTTTTTAACAGGGGTCTATTTTATAAATTGGGTTAGGGTTAGGTTAGGGTTAGGGTTAGGGTTAGGGTTAGGTAGGGAGGTAAAAACGACTTTCACCCTCATTAGTAACCACCCTCATTTGCATAAAGGGCATCTGATTGGCCGAATCTTAACTGTCCATATATCTGCAACGGTGTGTTTTATCTGTACGAAACTTGGTTTATATAGTAATTGATGTATGGCTAGTCGACTGGTGGTGGTTTGGTGCGCCTCTAGCGCCACCAGGTGTGTAGACACGGTACTGCACTTTATTTTTTAGATTAGTTTTTTTTTAACAGGGGTCTATTTTATAAATTGCTGTTGTATCTAGGGTTATTTTATATAGGGGTGGTCTATCCTGGTATATTTTGGGTAGGGTCTGTGTAGGTCCCGCCAGTGGTCAGTGTTTTTTGGTTTTGTTTTCTGTTTTTTTGTGCAGGTGGTGGGTAGGTTTAGCTGGTTAGGTGAGGTAGCGTGCCAGGCCTTTGGCCTTTGACCCTGCATCCATGCAGACGCCCTGACGCAAACTGAACTTGAGTTTTCCCCCAGCTGTTCACCTGTCAATGCAAAATGGTTGCATTTGCCGTGCATATCAGCACGAGTGCTGAAACAGCACCAATGCTGACAGGTAAGTGTCTATTTCTATAGATAGATTGATGGATGGAGTGATGGATGGATGGATGGATGGATGGATGGATGGATGGATGGATGGATGGATGGATGGATGGATAGATAGGTACATGAGTTGAAACAACTTTTTGTTAAAAAAAATGTTTTTGTTAAAAAAAATGTTTTTGTTTGAAAAAGTGAATGTTTTTTAGGCCTGTGTTACATTGATGGATGGAGTGATGGAGTGATGGATGGATGGATGGATGGATGGATAGATAGATGAATAGATGAATATATAGATACATGAGTTTAAACCACTTTTTGTTAAAAAAAATATGTTTTTGTTTGAAAAAGTGAATGTTTTTAGGCCTGTGTTATACATGGATGGATGGAGTGATGGAGTGATGGATGGATGGATGGATGGATGGATGGATAGATAGATAAATAGATAGATAGATGAATAGATGAATATATAGATACATGAGTTTAAACAACTTTTTGTTAAAAAAAAAAAAGTTTTTGTTTGAAAAAGTGAATGTTTTTAGGCCTGTGTTATACATGGATGGATGGAGTGATGGAGTGATGGAGTGATGGATGGATGGATGGATAGATAGATGGATAGATGGATAGATGGATAGATGGATAGATGAGTTTGATCGACTGTTTGTTCATATTTTTTTATTGTTTTGTGTTAAATATTGAAAGTAGTCTTTGGACTAATGGTTAGTTTGGGTTTAGGGTTAGTTTGGGGCTATGGTTAGGTTAGGTTAGGGTTAAAATGGCATATAGGTAGGGAGGTAAAAACGACTTTCACCCTCATTAGTAACCACCCTCATTTGCATAAAGGGCATCTGATTGGCCGAATCTTAACTGTCCATATATCTGCAACGGTGTGTTTTATCTGTACGAAACTTGGTTTATATAGTAATTGATGTATGGCTAGTCGACTGGTGGTGGTTTGGTGCGCCTCTAGCGCCACCAGGTGTGTAGACACGGTACTGCACTTTATTTTTTAGATTTGTTTTTTTTTAACAGGGGTCTATTTTATAAATTGCTGTTGTATCTAGGGTTATTTTATATAGGGGTGGTCTATCCTGGTATATTTTGGGTAGGGTCTGTGTAGGTCCCGCCAGTGGTCAGTGTTTTTTGGTTTTGTTTTCTGTTTTTTTGTGCAGGTGGTGGGTAGGTTTAGCTGGTTAGGTGAGGTAGCGTGCCAGGCCTTTGGCCTTTGACCCTGCATCCATGCAGACGCCCTGACGCAAACTGAACTTGAGTTTTCCCCCAGCTGTTCACCTGTCAATGCAAAATGGTTGCATTTGCCGTGCATATCAGCACGAGTGCTGAAACAGCACCAATGCTGACAGGTAAGTGTCTATTTCTATAGATAGATTGATGGATGGAGTGATGGATGGATGGATGGATGGATGGATGGATGGATGGATGGATGGATGGATGGATGGATGGATGGATAGATAGGTACATGAGTTGAAACAACTTTTTGTTAAAAAAAATGTTTTTGTTAAAAAAAATGTTTTTGTTTGAAAAAGTGAATGTTTTTTAGGCCTGTGTTACATTGATGGATGGAGTGATGGAGTGATGGATGGATGGATGGATGGATGGATAGATAGATGAATAGATGAATATATAGATACATGAGTTTAAACCACTTTTTGTTAAAAAAAATATGTTTTTGTTTGAAAAAGTGAATGTTTTTAGGCCTGTGTTATACATGGATGGATGGAGTGATGGATGGATGGATGGATGGATGGATAGATAGATAAATAGATAGATAGATGAATAGATGAATATATAGATACATGAGTTTAAACAACTTTTTGTTAAAAAAAAAAAAGTTTTTGTTTGAAAAAGTGAATGTTTTTAGGCCTGTGTTATACATGGATGGATGGAGTGATGGAGTGATGGAGTGATGGATGGATGGATGGATGGATGGATAGATAGATGGATAGATGGATAGATGGATAGATGGATAGATGAGTTTGATCGACTGTTTGTTCATATTTTTTTATTGTTTTGTGTTAAATATTGAAAGTAGTCTTTGGACTAATGGTTAGTTTGGGTTTAGGGTTAGTTTGAGGCTATGGTTAGGTTAGGGTTAAAATGGCATATAGGTAGGGAGGTAAAAACGACTTTCACCCTCATTAGTAACCACCCTCATTTGCATAAAGGGCATCTGATTGGCCGAATCTTAACTGTCCATATATCTGCAACGGTGTGTTTTATCTGTACGAAACTTGGTTTATATAGTAATTGATGTATGGCTAGTCGACTGGTGGTGGTTTGGTGCGCCTCTAGCGCCACCAGGTGTGTAGACACGGTACTGCACTTTATTTTTTAGATTTGTTTTTTTTTAACAGGGGTCTATTTTATAAATTGGGTTAGGGTTAGGTTAGGGTTAGGGTTAGGGTTAGGGTTAGGTAGGGAGGTAAAAACGACTTTCACCCTCATTAGTAACCACCCTCATTTGCATAAAGGGCATCTGATTGGCCGAATCTTAACTGTCCATATATCTGCAACGGTGTGTTTTATCTGTACGAAACTTGGTTTATATAGTAATTGATGTATGGCTAGTCGACTGGTGGTGGTTTGGTGCGCCTCTAGCGCCACCAGGTGTGTAGACACGGTACTGCACTTTATTTTTTAGATTAGTTTTTTTTTAACAGGGGTCTATTTTATAAATTGCTGTTGTATCTAGGGTTATTTTATATAGGGGTGGTCTATCCTGGTATATTTTGGGTAGGGTCTGTGTAGGTCCCGCCAGTGGTCAGTGTTTTTTGGTTTTGTTTTCTGTTTTTTTGTGCAGGTGGTGGGTAGGTTTAGCTGGTTAGGTGAGGTAGCGTGCCAGGCCAGGGTTAGGGTTAGGGTTAGGGTTAGAGTTAGGTAGGGAGGTAAAAACGACTTTCACCCTCATTAGTAACCACCCTCATTTGCATAAAGGGCATCTGATTGGCCGAATCTTAACTGTCCATATATCTGCAACGGTGTGTTTTATCTGTACGAAACTTGGTTTATATAGTAATTGATGTATGGCTAGTCGACTGGTGGTGGTTTGGTGCGCCTCTAGCGCCACCAGGTGTGTAGACACGGTACTGCACTTTATTTTTTAGATTTGTTTTTTTTTAACAGGGGTCTATTTTATAAATTGCTGTTGTATCTAGGGTTATTTTATATAGGGGTGGTCTATCCTGGTATATTTTGGGTAGGGTCTGTGTAGGTCCCGCCAGTGGTCAGTGTTTTTTGGTTTTGTTTTCTGTTTTTTTGTGCAGGTGGTGGGTAGGTTTAGCTGGTTAGGTTAGGGTTAGGGTTAGGGTTAGGTAGGGAGGTAAAAACGACTTTCACCCTCATTAGTAACCACCCTCATTTGCATAAAGGGCATCTGATTGGCCGAATCTTAACTGTCCATATATCTGCAACGGTGTGTTTTATCTGTACGAAACTTGGTTTATATAGTAATTGATGTATGGCTAGTCGACTGGTGGTGGTTTGGTGCGCCTCTAGCGCCACCAGGTTAGGGTTAGGGTTAGGGTTAGGTAGGGAGGTAAAAACGACTTTCACCCTCATTAGTAACCACCCTCATTTGCATAAAGGGCATCTGATTGGCCGAATCTTAACTGTCCATATATCTGCAACGGTGTGTTTTATCTGTACGAAACTTGGTTTATATAGTAATTGATGTATGGCTAGTCGACTGGTGGTGGTTTGGTGCGCCTCTAGCGCCACCAGGTGTGTAGACACGGTACTGCACTTTATTTTTTAGATTTGTTTTTTTTTAACAGGGGTCTATTTTATAAATTGCTGTTGTATCTAGGGTTATTTTATATAGGGGTGGTCTATCCTGGTATATTTTGGGTAGGGTCTGTGTAGGTCCCGCCAGTGGTCAGTGTTTTTTGGTTTTGTTTTCTGTTTTTTTGTGCAGGTGGTGGGTAGGTTTAGCTGGTTAGGTGAGGTAGCGTGCCAGGCCTTTGGCCTTTGACCCTGCATCCATGCAGACGCCCTGACGCAAACTGAACTTGAGTTTTCCCCCAGCTGTTCACCTGTCAATGCAAAATGGTTGCATTTGCCGTGCATATCAGCACGAGTGCTGAAACAGCACCAATGCTGACAGGTAAGTGTCTATTTCTATAGATAGATTGATGGATGGAGTGATGGATGGATGGATGGATGGATGGATGGATGGATGGATGGATGGATGGATAGATAGGTACATGAGTTGAAACAACTTTTTGTTAAAAAAAATGTTTTTGTTAAAAAAAATGTTTTTGTTTGAAAAAGTGAATGTTTTTTAGGCCTGTGTTACATTGATGGATGGAGTGATGGAGTGATGGATGGATGGATGGATGGATGGATGGATAGATAGATGAATAGATGAATATATAGATACATGAGTTTAAACCACTTTTTGTTAAAAAAAATATGTTTTTGTTTGAAAAAGTGAATGTTTTTAGGCCTGTGTTATACATGGATGGATGGAGTGATGGATGGATGGATGGATGGATGGATAGATAGATAAATAGATAGATAGATGAATAGATGAATATATAGATACATGAGTTTAAACAACTTTTTGTTAAAAAAAAAAAAGTTTTTGTTTGAAAAAGTGAATGTTTTTAGGCCTGTGTTATACATGGATGGATGGAGTGATGGAGTGATGGAGTGATGGATGGATGGATGGATAGATAGATGGATAGATGGATAGATGGATAGATGAGTTTGATCGACTGTTTGTTCATATTTTTTTATTGTTTTGTGTTAAATATTGAAAGTAGTCTTTGGACTAATGGTTAGTTTGGGTTTAGGGTTAGTTTGGGGCTATGGTTAGGTTAGGGTTAAAATGGCATATAGGTAGGGAGGTAAAAACGACTTTCACCCTCATTAGTAACCACCCTCATTTGCATAAAGGGCATCTGATTGGCCGAATCTTAACTGTCCATATATCTGCAACGGTGTGTTTTATCTGTACGAAACTTGGTTTATATAGTAATTGATGTATGGCTAGTCGACTGGTGGTGGTTTGGTGCGCCTCTAGCGCCACCAGGTGTGTAGACACGGTACTGCACTTTATTTTTTAGATTTGTTTTTTTTTAACAGGGGTCTATTTTATAAATTGCTGTTGTATCTAGGGTTATTTTATATAGGGGTGGTCTATCCTGGTATATTTTGGGTAGGGTCTGTGTAGGTCCCGCCAGTGGTCAGTGTTTTTTGGTTTTGTTTTCTGTTTTTTTGTGCAGGTGGTGGGTAGGTTTAGCTGGTTAGGTGAGGTAGCGTGCCAGGCCTTTGGCCTTTGACCCTGCATCCATGCAGACGCCCTGACGCAAACTGAACTTGAGTTTTCCCCCAGCTGTTCACCTGTCAATGCAAAATGGTTGCATTTGCCGTGCATATCAGCACGAGTGCTGAAACAGCACCAATGCTGACAGGTAAGTGTCTATTTCTATAGATAGATTGATGGATGGAGTGATGGATGGATGGATGGATGGATGGATGGATGGATGGATGGATGGATGGATAGATAGGTACATGAGTTGAAACAACTTTTTGTTAAAAAAAATGTTTTTGTTAAAAAGGGTTAGGGTTAGGGTTAGGGTTAGGGTTAGGTAGGGAGGTAAAAACGACTTTCACCCTCATTAGTAACCACCCTCATTTGCATAAAGGGCATCTGATTGGCCGAATCTTAACTGTCCATATATCTGCAACGGTGTGTTTTATCTGTACGAAACTTGGTTTATATAGTAATTGATGTATGGCTAGTCGACTGGTGGTGGTTTGGTGCGCCTCTAGCGCCACCAGGTGTGTAGACACGGTACTGCACTTTATTTTTTAGATTTGTTTTTTTTTAACAGGGGTCTATTTTATAAATTGCTGTTGTATCTAGGGTTATTTTATATAGGGGTGGTCTATCCTGGTATATTTTGGGTAGGGTCTGTGTAGGTCCCGCCAGTGGTCAGTGTTTTTTGGTTTTGTTTTCTGTTTTTTTGTGCAGGTGGTGGGTAGGTTTAGCTGGTTAGGTGAGGTAGCGTGCCAGGCCTTTGGCCTTTGACCCTGCATCCATGCAGACGCCCTGACGCAAACTGAACTTGAGTTTTCCCCCAGCTGTTCACCTGTCAATGCAAAATGGTTGCATTTGCCGTGCATATCAGCACGAGTGCTGAAACAGCACCAATGCTGACAGGTAAGTGTCTATTTCTATAGATAGATTGATGGATGGAGTGATGGATGGATGGATGGATGGATGGATGGATGGATGGATGGATAGATAGGTACATGAGTTGAAACAACTTTTTGTTAAAAAAAATGTTTTTGTTAAAAAAAATGTTTTTGTTTGAAAAAGTGAATGTTTTTTAGGCCTGTGTTACATTGATGGATGGAGTGATGGAGTGATGGATGGATGGATGGATGGATGGATAGATAGATGAATAGATGAATATATAGATACATGAGTTTAAACCACTTTTTGTTAAAAAAAATATGTTTTTGTTTGAAAAAGTGAATGTTTTTAGGCCTGTGTTATACATGGATGGATGGAGTGATGGATGGATGGATGGATGGATGGATGGATAGATAGATAAATAGATAGATAGATGAATAGATGAATATATAGATACATGAGTTTAAACAACTTTTTGTTAAAAAAAAAAAAGTTTTTGTTTGAAAAAGTGAATGTTTTTAGGCCTGTGTTATACATGGATGGATGGAGTGATGGAGTGATGGAGTGATGGATGGATGGATGGATAGATAGATGGATAGATGGATAGATGGATAGATGGATAGATGAGTTTGATCGACTGTTTGTTCATATTTTTTTATTGTTTTGTGTTAAATATTGAAAGTAGTCTTTGGACTAATGGTTAGTTTGGGTTTAGGGTTAGTTTGGGGCTATGGTTAGGTTAGGGTTAAAATGGCATATAGGTAGGGAGGTAAAAACGACTTTCACCCTCATTAGTAACCACCCTCATTTGCATAAAGGGCATCTGATTGGCCGAATCTTAACTGTCCATATATCTGCAACGGTGTGTTTTATCTGTACGAAACTTGGTTTATATAGTAATTGATGTATGGCTAGTCGACTGGTGGTGGTTTGGTGCGCCTCTAGCGCCACCAGGTGTGTAGACACGGTACTGCACTTTATTTTTTAGATTTGTTTTTTTTTAACAGGGGTCTATTTTATAAATTGCTGTTGTATCTAGGGTTATTTTATATAGGGGTGGTCTATCCTGGTATATTTTGGGTAGGGTCTGTGTAGGTCCCGCCAGTGGTCAGTGTTTTTTGGTTTTGTTTTCTGTTTTTTTGTGCAGGTGGTGGGTAGGTTTAGCTGGTTAGGTGAGGTAGCGTGCCAGGCCTTTGGCCTTTGACCCTGCATCCATGCAGACGCCCTGACGCAAACTGAACTTGAGTTTTCCCCCAGCTGTTCACCTGTCAATGCAAAATGGTTGCATTTGCCGTGCATATCAGCACGAGTGCTGAAACAGCACCAATGCTGACAGGTAAGTGTCTATTTCTATAGATAGATTGATGGATGGAGTGATGGATGGATGGATGGATGGATGGATGGATGGATGGATGGATAGATAGGTACATGAGTTGAAACAACTTTTTGTTAAAAAAAATGTTTTTGTTAAAAAAAATGTTTTTGTTTGAAAAAGTGAATGTTTTTTAGGCCTGTGTTACATTGATGGATGGAGTGATGGAGTGATGGATGGATGGATGGATGGATGGATAGATAGATGAATAGATGAATATATAGATACATGAGTTTAAACCACTTTTTGTTAAAAAAAATATGTTTTTGTTTGAAAAAGTGAATGTTTTTAGGCCTGTGTTATACATGGATGGATGGAGTGATGGAGTGATGGATGGATGGATGGATGGATGGATGGATAGATAGATAAATAGATAGATAGATGAATAGATGAATATATAGATACATGAGTTTAAACAACTTTTTGTTAAAAAAAAAAAAGTTTTTGTTTGAAAAAGTGAATGTTTTTAGGCCTGTGTTATACATGGATGGATGGAGTGATGGAGTGATGGAGTGATGGATGGATGGATGGATAGATAGATGGATAGATGGATAGATGGATAGATGGATAGATGAGTTTGATCGACTGTTTGTTCATTTTTTTTATTGTTTTGTGTTAAATATTGAAAGTAGTCTTTGGACTAATGGTTAGTTTGGGTTTAGGGTTAGTTTGGGGCTATGGTTAGGTTAGGGTTAAAATGGCATATAGGTAGGGAGGTAAAAACGACTTTCACCCTCATTAGTAACCACCCTCATTTGCATAAAGGGCATCTGATTGGCCGAATCTTAACTGTCCATATATCTGCAACGGTGTGTTTTATCTGTACGAAACTTGGTTTATATAGTAATTGATGTATGGCTAGTCGACTGGTGGTGGTTTGGTGCGCCTCTAGCGCCACCAGGTGTGTAGACACGGTACTGCACTTTATTTTTTAGATTTGTTTTTTTTTAACAGGGGTCTATTTTATAAATTGCTGTTGTATCTAGGGTTATTTTATATAGGGGTGGTCTATCCTGGTATATTTTGGGTAGGGTCTGTGTAGGTCCCGCCAGTGGTCAGTGTTTTTTGGTTTTGTTTTCTGTTTTTTTGTGCAGGTGGTGGGTAGGTTTAGCTGGTTAGGTGAGGTAGCGTGCCAGGCCTTTGGCCTTTGACCCTGCATCCATGCAGACGCCCTGACGCAAACTGAACTTGAGTTTTCCCCCAGCTGTTCACCTGTCAATGCAAAATGGTTGCATTTGCCGTGCATATCAGCACGAGTGCTGAAACAGCACCAATGCTGACAGGTAAGTGTCTATTTCTATAGATAGATTGATGGATGGAGTGATGGATGGATGGATGGATGGATGGATGGATGGATGGATGGATGGATGGATGGATAGATAGGTACATGAGTTGAAACAACTTTTTGTTAAAAAAAATGTTTTTGTTAAAAAAAATGTTTTTGTTTGAAAAAGTGAATGTTTTTTAGGCCTGTGTTACATTGATGGATGGAGTGATGGAGTGATGGATGGATGGATGGATGGATGGATAGATAGATGAATAGATGAATATATAGATACATGAGTTTAAACCACTTTTTGTTAAAAAAAATATGTTTTTGTTTGAAAAAGTGAATGTTTTTAGGCCTGTGTTATACATGGATGGATGGAGTGATGGATGGATGGATGGATGGATGGATAGATAGATAAATAGATAGATAGATGAATAGATGAATATATAGATACATGAGTTTAAACAACTTTTTGTTAAAAAAAAAAAAGTTTTTGTTTGAAAAAGTGAATGTTTTTAGGCCTGTGTTATACATGGATGGATGGAGTGATGGAGTGATGGAGTGATGGATGGATGGATGGATAGATAGATGGATAGATGGATAGATGGATAGATGGATAGATGAGTTTGATCGACTGTTTGTTCATTTTTTTTATTGTTTTGTGTTAAATATTGAAAGTAGTCTTTGGACTAATGGTTAGTTTGGGTTTAGGGTTAGTTTGGGGCTATGGTTAGGTTAGGGTTAAAATGGCATATAGGTAGGGAGGTAAAAACGACTTTCACCCTCATTAGTAACCACCCTCATTTGCATAAAGGGCATCTGATTGGCCGAATCTTAACTGTCCATATATCTGCAACGGTGTGTTTTATCTGTACGAAACTTGGTTTATATAGTAATTGATGTATGGCTAGTCGACTGGTGGTGGTTTGGTGCGCCTCTAGCGCCACCAGGTGTGTAGACACGGTACTGCACTTTATTTTTTAGATTTGTTTTTTTTTAACAGGGGTCTATTTTATAAATTGCTGTTGTATCTAGGGTTATTTTATATAGGGGTGGTCTATCCTGGTATATTTTGGGTAGGGTCTGTGTAGGTCCCGCCAGTGGTCAGTGTTTTTTGGTTTTGTTTTCTGTTTTTTTGTGCAGGTGGTGGGTAGGTTTAGCTGGTTAGGTGAGGTAGCGTGCCAGGCCTTTGGCCTTTGACCCTGCATCCATGCAGACGCCCTGACGCAAACTGAACTTGAGTTTTCCCCCAGCTGTTCACCTGTCAATGCAAAATGGTTGCATTTGCCGTGCATATCAGCACGAGTGCTGAAACAGCACCAATGCTGACAGGTAAGTGTCTATTTCTATAGATAGATTGATGGATGGAGTGATGGATGGATGGATGGATGGATGGATGGATGGATGGATGGATGGATGGATAGATAGGTACATGAGTTGAAACAACTTTTTGTTAAAAAAAATGTTTTTGTTAAAAAAAATGTTTTTGTTTGAAAAAGTGAATGTTTTTTAGGCCTGTGTTACATTGATGGATGGAGTGATGGAGTGATGGATGGATGGATGGATGGATGGATAGATAGATGAATAGATGAATATATAGATACATGAGTTTAAACCACTTTTTGTTAAAAAAAATATGTTTTTGTTTGAAAAAGTGAATGTTTTTAGGCCTGTGTTATACATGGATGGATGGAGTGATGGAGTGATGGATGGATGGATGGATGGATGGATGGATAGATAGATAAATAGATAGATAGATGAATAGATGAATATATAGATACATGAGTTTAAACAACTTTTTGTTAAAAAAAAAAAAGTTTTTGTTTGAAAAAGTGAATGTTTTTAGGCCTGTGTTATACATGGATGGATGGAGTGATGGAGTGATGGAGTGATGGATGGATGGATGGATAGATAGATGGATAGATGGATAGATGGATAGATGGATAGATGAGTTTGATCGACTGTTTGTTCATTTTTTTTATTGTTTTGTGTTAAATATTGAAAGTAGTCTTTGGACTAATGGTTAGTTTGGGTTTAGGGTTAGTTTGGGGCTATGGTTAGGTTAGGGTTAAAATGGCATATAGGTAGGGAGGTAAAAACGACTTTCACCCTCATTAGTAACCACCCTCATTTGCATAAAGGGCATCTGATTGGCCGAATCTTAACTGTCCATATATCTGCAACGGTGTGTTTTATCTGTACGAAACTTGGTTTATATAGTAATTGATGTATGGCTAGTCGACTGGTGGTGGTTTGGTGCGCCTCTAGCGCCACCAGGTGTGTAGACACGGTACTGCACTTTATTTTTTAGATTTGTTTTTTTTTAACAGGGGTCTATTTTATAAATTGCTGTTGTATCTAGGGTTATTTTATATAGGGGTGGTCTATCCTGGTATATTTTGGGTAGGGTCTGTGTAGGTCCCGCCAGTGGTCAGTGTTTTTTGGTTTTGTTTTCTGTTTTAGGGTTAGGGTTAGAGTTAGAGTTAGGGTTAGGTAGGGAGGTAAAAACGACTTTCACCCTCATTAGTAACCACCCTCATTTGCATAAAGGGCATCTGATTGGCCGAATCTTAACTGTCCATATATCTGCAACGGTGTGTTTTATCTGTACGAA
>NC_138728.1:7500-117500 GCF_965113295.1 Leuciscus leuciscus
ACACTTACCTGTCAGCATTGGTGCTGTTTCAGCACTCGTGCTGATATGCACGGCAAATGCAACCATTTTGCATTGACAGGTGAACAGCTGGGGGAAAACTCAAGTTCAGTTTGCGTCAGGGCGTCTGCATGGATGCAGGGTCAAAGGCCAAAGGCCTGGCACGCTACCTCACCTAACCAGCTAAACCTACCCACCACCTGCACAAAAAAACAGAAAACAAAACCAAAAAACACTGACCACTGGCGGGACCTACACAGACCCTACCCAAAATATACCAGGATAGACCACCCCTATATAAAATAACCCTAGATACAACAGCAATTTATAAAATAGACCCCTGTTAAAAAAAAACAAATCTAAAAAATAAAGTGCAGTACCGTGTCTACACACCTGGTGGCGCTAGAGGCGCACCAAACCACCACCAGTCGACTAGCCATACATCAATTACTATATAAACCAAGTTTCGTACAGATAAAACACACCGTTGCAGATATATGGACAGTTAAGATTCGGCCAATCAGATGCCCTTTATGCAAATGAGGGTGGTTACTAATGAGGGTGAAAGTCGTTTTTACCTCCCTACCTATATGCCATTTTAACCCTAACCTAACCATAGCCTCAAACTAACCCTAAACCCAAACTAACCATTAGTCCAAAGACTACTTTCAATATTTAACACAAAACAATAAAAAAATATGAACAAACAGTCGATCAAACTCATCTATCCATCTATCCATCTATCCATCTATCCATCTATCTATCCATCCATCCATCCATCACTCCATCACTCCATCACTCCATCCATCCATGTATAACACAGGCCTAAAAACATTCACTTTTTCAAACAAAAACTTTTTTTTTTTTAACAAAAAGTTGTTTAAACTCATGTATCTATATATTCATCTATTCATCTATCTATCTATTTATCTATCTATCCATCCATCCATCCATCCATCCATCACTCCATCCATCCATGTATAACACAGGCCTAAAAACATTCACTTTTTCAAACAAAAACATATTTTTTTTAACAAAAAGTGGTTTAAACTCATGTATCTATATATTCATCTATTCATCTATCTATCCATCCATCCATCCATCCATCCATCACTCCATCACTCCATCCATCAATGTAACACAGGCCTAAAAAACATTCACTTTTTCAAACAAAAACATTTTTTTTAACAAAAACATTTTTTTTAACAAAAAGTTGTTTCAACTCATGTACCTATCTATCCATCCATCCATCCATCCATCCATCCATCCATCCATCCATCCATCCATCCATCCATCACTCCATCCATCAATCTATCTATAGAAATAGACACTTACCTGTCAGCATTGGTGCTGTTTCAGCACTCGTGCTGATATGCACGGCAAATGCAACCATTTTGCATTGACAGGTGAACAGCTGGGGGAAAACTCAAGTTCAGTTTGCGTCAGGGCGTCTGCATGGATGCAGGGTCAAAGGCCAAAGGCCTGGCACGCTACCTCACCTAACCAGCTAAACCTACCCACCACCTGCACAAAAAAACAGAAAACAAAACCAAAAAACACTGACCACTGGCGGGACCTACACAGACCCTACCCAAAATATACCAGGATAGACCACCCCTATATAAAATAACCCTAGATACAACAGCAATTTATAAAATAGACCCCTGTTAAAAAAAAACAAATCTAAAAAATAAAGTGCAGTACCGTGTCTACACACCTGGTGGCGCTAGAGGCGCACCAAACCACCACCAGTCGACTAGCCATACATCAATTACTATATAAACCAAGTTTCGTACAGATAAAACACACCGTTGCAGATATATGGACAGTTAAGATTCGGCCAATCAGATGCCCTTTATGCAAATGAGGGTGGTTACTAATGAGGGTGAAAGTCGTTTTTACCTCCCTACCTAACCCTAACCCTAACTCTAACCCTAACCCTAACCCTAACCCTAACCCTAACCCTAACCCTAACTCTAACCCTAACCTAACTCTCACCCTAACTCTAACCCTAACTCTAACCCTAACCCTAACCCTAACTCTAACCCTTACCTGTCAGCATTGGTGCTGTTTCAGCACTCGTGCTGATATGCACGGCAAATGCAACCATTTTGCATTGACAGGTGAACAGCTGGGGGAAAACTCAAGTTCAGTTTGCGTCAGGGCGTCTGCATGGATGCAGGGTCAAAGGCCAAAGGCCTGGCACGCTACCTCACCTAACCAGCTAAACCTACCCACCACCTGCACAAAAAAACAGAAAACAAAACCAAAAAACACTGACCACTGGCGGGACCTACACAGACCCTACCCAAAATATACCAGGATAGACCACCCCTATATAAAATAACCCTAGATACAACAGCAATTTATAAAATAGACCCCTGTTAAAAAAAAACAAATCTAAAAAATAAAGTGCAGTACCGTGTCTACACACCTGGTGGCGCTAGAGGCGCACCAAACCACCACCAGTCGACTAGCCATACATCAATTACTATATAAACCAAGTTTCGTACAGATAAAACACACCGTTGCAGATATATGGACAGTTAAGATTCGGCCAATCAGATGCCCTTTATGCAAATGAGGGTGGTTACTAATGAGGGTGAAAGTCGTTTTTACCTCCCTACCTAACCCTAACCCTAAACCTACCATAAGTTTTTTTATTAAATTAAACCCTTGTTGGTATAAACCACGGCAGTATAGCCCGTTTGATTTGAACCCTGGCGATTGTAGCCCTATATTTTATTATTTTATAATTATATATGTCTCTCTATGTCAGGACCGCTCTCCTTTTTGGGCCTGGGGTTTCCTTTAGTGGTCAGTAGAAAGTAGGCCAGTGCATAGCCATTTCTGGGGCCTCAGGGTCCTAGATCTTGGATTTTTCATTCCCCTAACCTAACCCTAACTAACCCTAACCCTAACCCTAACCCTAATTCGGCCAATCAGATGCCCTTTATGCAAATGAGGGTGGTTACTAATGAGGGTGAAAGTCGTTTTTACCTCCCTACCCTATATGCCATTTTAACCCTAACCTAACCATAGCCCCAAACTAACCCTAAACCCAAACTAACCATTAGTCCAAAGACTACTTTCAATATTTAACACAAAACAATAAAAAAATATGAACAAACAGTCGATCAAACTCATCTATCCATCTATCCATCTATCCATCTATCCATCTATCTATCCATCCATCCATCCATCACTCCATCACTCCATCACTCCATCCATCCATGTATAACACAGGCCTAAAAACATTCACTTTTTCAAACAAAAACTTTTTTTTTTTTAACAAAAAGTTGTTTAAACTCATGTATCTATATATTCATCTATTCATCTATCTATCTATTTATCTATCTATCCATCCATCCATCCATCCATCCATCACTCCATCCATCCATGTATAACACAGGCCTAAAAACATTCACTTTTTCAAACAAAAACATATTTTTTTTAACAAAAAGTGGTTTAAACTCATGTATCTATATATTCATCTATTCATCTATCTATCCATCCATCCATCCATCCATCCATCACTCCATCACTCCATCCATCAATGTAACACAGGCCTAAAAAACATTCACTTTTTCAAACAAAAACATTTTTTTTAACAAAAACATTTTTTTTAACAAAAAGTTGTTTCAACTCATGTACCTATCCATCCATCCATCCATCCATCCATCCATCCATCCATCCATCCATCCATCCATCACTCCATCCATCAATCTATCTATAGAAATAGACACTTACCTGTCAGCATTGGTGCTGTTTCAGCACTCGTGCTGATATGCACGGCAAATGCAACCATTTTGCATTGACAGGTGAACAGCTGGGGGAAAACTCAAGTTCAGTTTGCGTCAGGGCGTCTGCATGGATGCAGGGTCAAAGGCCAAAGGCCTGGCACGCTACCTCACCTAACCAGCTAAACCTACCCACCACCTGCACAAAAAAACAGAAAACAAAACCAAAAAACACTGACCACTGGCGGGACCTACACAGACCCTACCCAAAATATACCAGGATAGACCACCCCTATATAAAATAACCCTAGATACAACAGCAATTTATAAAATAGACCCCTGTTAAAAAAAAACAAATCTAAAAAATAAAGTGCAGTACCGTGTCTACACACCTGGTGGCGCTAGAGGCGCACCAAACCACCACCAGTCGACTAGCCATACATCAATTACTATATAAACCAAGTTTCGTACAGATAAAACACACCGTTGCAGATATATGGACAGTTAAGATTCGGCCAATCAGATGCCCTTTATGCAAATGAGGGTGGTTACTAATGAGGGTGAAAGTCGTTTTTACCTCCCTACCTATATGCCATTTTAACCCTAACCTAACCATAGCCTCAAACTAACCCTAAACCCAAACTAACCATTAGTCCAAAGACTACTTTCAATATTTAACACAAAACAATAAAAAAATATGAACAAACAGTCGATCAAACTCATCTATCCATCTATCCATCTATCCATCTATCCATCTATCTATCCATCCATCCATCCATCACTCCATCACTCCATCACTCCATCCATCCATGTATAACACAGGCCTAAAAACATTCACTTTTTCAAACAAAAACTTTTTTTTTTTTAACAAAAAGTTGTTTAAACTCATGTATCTATATATTCATCTATTCATCTATCTATCTATTTATCTATCTATCCATCCATCCATCCATCCATCCATCACTCCATCCATCCATGTATAACACAGGCCTAAAAACATTCACTTTTTCAAACAAAAACATATTTTTTTTAACAAAAAGTGGTTTAAACTCATGTATCTATATATTCATCTATTCATCTATCTATCCATCCATCCATCCATCCATCCATCACTCCATCACTCCATCCATCAATGTAACACAGGCCTAAAAAACATTCACTTTTTCAAACAAAAACATTTTTTTTAACAAAAACATTTTTTTTAACAAAAAGTTGTTTCAACTCATGTACCTATCTATCCATCCATCCATCCATCCATCCATCCATCCATCCATCCATCCATCCATCCATCCATCACTCCATCCATCAATCTATCTATAGAAATAGACACTTACCTGTCAGCATTGGTGCTGTTTCAGCACTCGTGCTGATATGCACGGCAAATGCAACCATTTTGCATTGACAGGTGAACAGCTGGGGGAAAACTCAAGTTCAGTTTGCGTCAGGGCGTCTGCATGGATGCAGGGTCAAAGGCCAAAGGCCTGGCACGCTACCTCACCTAACCAGCTAAACCTACCCACCACCTGCACAAAAAAACAGAAAACAAAACCAAAAAACACTGACCACTGGCGGGACCTACACAGACCCTACCCAAAATATACCAGGATAGACCACCCCTATATAAAATAACCCTAGATACAACAGCAATTTATAAAATAGACCCCTGTTAAAAAAAAACAAATCTAAAAAATAAAGTGCAGTACCGTGTCTACACACCTGGTGGCGCTAGAGGCGCACCAAACCACCACCAGTCGACTAGCCATACATCAATTACTATATAAACCAAGTTTCGTACAGATAAAACACACCGTTGCAGATATATGGACAGTTAAGATTCGGCCAATCAGATGCCCTTTATGCAAATGAGGGTGGTTACTAATGAGGGTGAAAGTCGTTTTTACCTCCCTACCTAACCCTAACCCTAACTCTAACCCTAACCCTAACCCTAACCCTAACCCTAACCCTAACCCTAACTCTAACCCTAACCTAACTCTCACCCTAACTCTAACCCTAACTCTAACCCTAACCCTAACCCTAACTCTAACCCTTACCTGTCAGCATTGGTGCTGTTTCAGCACTCGTGCTGATATGCACGGCAAATGCAACCATTTTGCATTGACAGGTGAACAGCTGGGGGAAAACTCAAGTTCAGTTTGCGTCAGGGCGTCTGCATGGATGCAGGGTCAAAGGCCAAAGGCCTGGCACGCTACCTCACCTAACCAGCTAAACCTACCCACCACCTGCACAAAAAAACAGAAAACAAAACCAAAAAACACTGACCACTGGCGGGACCTACACAGACCCTACCCAAAATATACCAGGATAGACCACCCCTATATAAAATAACCCTAGATACAACAGCAATTTATAAAATAGACCCCTGTTAAAAAAAAACAAATCTAAAAAATAAAGTGCAGTACCGTGTCTACACACCTGGTGGCGCTAGAGGCGCACCAAACCACCACCAGTCGACTAGCCATACATCAATTACTATATAAACCAAGTTTCGTACAGATAAAACACACCGTTGCAGATATATGGACAGTTAAGATTCGGCCAATCAGATGCCCTTTATGCAAATGAGGGTGGTTACTAATGAGGGTGAAAGTCGTTTTTACCTCCCTACCTAACCCTAACCCTAAACCTACCATAAGTTTTTTTATTAAATTAAACCCTTGTTGGTATAAACCACGGCAGTATAGCCCGTTTGATTTGAACCCTGGCGATTGTAGCCCTATATTTTATTATTTTATAATTATATATGTCTCTCTATGTCAGGACCGCTCTCCTTTTTGGGCCTGGGGTTTCCTTTAGTGGTCAGTAGAAAGTAGGCCAGTGCATAGCCATTTCTGGGGCCTCAGGGTCCTAGATCTTGGATTTTTCATTCCCCTAACCTAACCCTAACTAACCCTAACCCTAACCCTAACCCTAATTCGGCCAATCAGATGCCCTTTATGCAAATGAGGGTGGTTACTAATGAGGGTGAAAGTCGTTTTTACCTCCCTACCCTATATGCCATTTTAACCCTAACCTAACCATAGCCCCAAACTAACCCTAAACCCAAACTAACCATTAGTCCAAAGACTACTTTCAATATTTAACACAAAACAATAAAAAAATATGAACAAACAGTCGATCAAACTCATCTATCCATCTATCCATCTATCCATCTATCCATCTATCTATCCATCCATCCATCCATCACTCCATCACTCCATCACTCCATCCATCCATGTATAACACAGGCCTAAAAACATTCACTTTTTCAAACAAAAACTTTTTTTTTTTTAACAAAAAGTTGTTTAAACTCATGTATCTATATATTCATCTATTCATCTATCTATCTATTTATCTATCTATCCATCCATCCATCCATCCATCCATCACTCCATCCATCCATGTATAACACAGGCCTAAAAACATTCACTTTTTCAAACAAAAACATATTTTTTTTAACAAAAAGTGGTTTAAACTCATGTATCTATATATTCATCTATTCATCTATCTATCCATCCATCCATCCATCCATCCATCACTCCATCACTCCATCCATCAATGTAACACAGGCCTAAAAAACATTCACTTTTTCAAACAAAAACATTTTTTTTAACAAAAACATTTTTTTTAACAAAAAGTTGTTTCAACTCATGTACCTATCCATCCATCCATCCATCCATCCATCCATCCATCCATCCATCCATCCATCCATCACTCCATCCATCAATCTATCTATAGAAATAGACACTTACCTGTCAGCATTGGTGCTGTTTCAGCACTCGTGCTGATATGCACGGCAAATGCAACCATTTTGCATTGACAGGTGAACAGCTGGGGGAAAACTCAAGTTCAGTTTGCGTCAGGGCGTCTGCATGGATGCAGGGTCAAAGGCCAAAGGCCTGGCACGCTACCTCACCTAACCAGCTAAACCTACCCACCACCTGCACAAAAAAACAGAAAACAAAACCAAAAAACACTGACCACTGGCGGGACCTACACAGACCCTACCCAAAATATACCAGGATAGACCACCCCTATATAAAATAACCCTAGATACAACAGCAATTTATAAAATAGACCCCTGTTAAAAAAAAACAAATCTAAAAAATAAAGTGCAGTACCGTGTCTACACACCTGGTGGCGCTAGAGGCGCACCAAACCACCACCAGTCGACTAGCCATACATCAATTACTATATAAACCAAGTTTCGTACAGATAAAACACACCGTTGCAGATATATGGACAGTTAAGATTCGGCCAATCAGATGCCCTTTATGCAAATGAGGGTGGTTACTAATGAGGGTGAAAGTCGTTTTTACCTCCCTACCTATATGCCATTTTAACCCTAACCTAACCATAGCCTCAAACTAACCCTAAACCCAAACTAACCATTAGTCCAAAGACTACTTTCAATATTTAACACAAAACAATAAAAAAATATGAACAAACAGTCGATCAAACTCATCTATCCATCTATCCATCTATCCATCTATCCATCTATCTATCCATCCATCCATCCATCACTCCATCACTCCATCACTCCATCCATCCATGTATAACACAGGCCTAAAAACATTCACTTTTTCAAACAAAAACTTTTTTTTTTTTAACAAAAAGTTGTTTAAACTCATGTATCTATATATTCATCTATTCATCTATCTATCTATTTATCTATCTATCCATCCATCCATCCATCCATCCATCACTCCATCCATCCATGTATAACACAGGCCTAAAAACATTCACTTTTTCAAACAAAAACATATTTTTTTTAACAAAAAGTGGTTTAAACTCATGTATCTATATATTCATCTATTCATCTATCTATCCATCCATCCATCCATCCATCCATCACTCCATCACTCCATCCATCAATGTAACACAGGCCTAAAAAACATTCACTTTTTCAAACAAAAACATTTTTTTTAACAAAAACATTTTTTTTAACAAAAAGTTGTTTCAACTCATGTACCTATCTATCCATCCATCCATCCATCCATCCATCCATCCATCCATCCATCCATCCATCCATCCATCACTCCATCCATCAATCTATCTATAGAAATAGACACTTACCTGTCAGCATTGGTGCTGTTTCAGCACTCGTGCTGATATGCACGGCAAATGCAACCATTTTGCATTGACAGGTGAACAGCTGGGGGAAAACTCAAGTTCAGTTTGCGTCAGGGCGTCTGCATGGATGCAGGGTCAAAGGCCAAAGGCCTGGCACGCTACCTCACCTAACCAGCTAAACCTACCCACCACCTGCACAAAAAAACAGAAAACAAAACCAAAAAACACTGACCACTGGCGGGACCTACACAGACCCTACCCAAAATATACCAGGATAGACCACCCCTATATAAAATAACCCTAGATACAACAGCAATTTATAAAATAGACCCCTGTTAAAAAAAAACAAATCTAAAAAATAAAGTGCAGTACCGTGTCTACACACCTGGTGGCGCTAGAGGCGCACCAAACCACCACCAGTCGACTAGCCATACATCAATTACTATATAAACCAAGTTTCGTACAGATAAAACACACCGTTGCAGATATATGGACAGTTAAGATTCGGCCAATCAGATGCCCTTTATGCAAATGAGGGTGGTTACTAATGAGGGTGAAAGTCGTTTTTACCTCCCTACCTATATGCCATTTTAACCCTAACCTAACCATAGCCCCAAACTAACCCTAAACCCAAACTAACCATTAGTCCAAAGACTACTTTCAATATTTAACACAAAACAATAAAAAAATATGAACAAACAGTCGATCAAACTCATCTATCCATCTATCCATCTATCCATCTATCCATCTATCTATCCATCCATCCATCCATCACTCCATCACTCCATCACTCCATCCATCCATGTATAACACAGGCCTAAAAACATTCACTTTTTCAAACAAAAACTTTTTTTTTTTTTACAAAAAGTTGTTTAAACTCATGTATCTATATATTCATCTATTCATCTATCTATCTATTTATCTATCTATCCATCCATCCATCCATCCATCCATCACTCCATCCATCCATGTATAACACAGGCCTAAAAACATTCACTTTTTCAAACAAAAACATATTTTTTTTAACAAAAAGTGGTTTAAACTCATGTATCTATATATTCATCTATTCATCTATCTATCCATCCATCCATCCATCCATCCATCCATCACTCCATCACTCCATCCATCAATGTAACACAGGCCTAAAAAACATTCACTTTTTCAAACAAAAACATTTTTTTTAACAAAAACATTTTTTTTAACAAAAAGTTGTTTCAACTCATGTACCTATCTATCCATCCATCCATCCATCCATCCATCCATCCATCCATCCATCCATCCATCCATCCATCCATCCATCACTCCATCCATCAATCTATCTATAGAAATAGACACTTACCTGTCAGCATTGGTGCTGTTTCAGCACTCGTGCTGATATGCACGGCAAATGCAACCATTTTGCATTGACAGGTGAACAGCTGGGGGAAAACTCAAGTTCAGTTTGCGTCAGGGCGTCTGCATGGATGCAGGGTCAAAGGCCAAAGGCCTGGCACGCTACCTCACCTAACCAGCTAAACCTACCCACCACCTGCACAAAAAAACAGAAAACAAAACCAAAAAACACTGACCACTGGCGGGACCTACACAGACCCTACCCAAAATATACCAGGATAGACCACCCCTATATAAAATAACCCTAGATACAACAGCAATTTATAAAATAGACCCCTGTTAAAAAAAAACAAATCTAAAAAATAAAGTGCAGTACCGTGTCTACACACCTGGTGGCGCTAGAGGCGCACCAAACCACCACCAGTCGACTAGCCATACATCAATTACTATATAAACCAAGTTTCGTACAGATAAAACACACCGTTGCAGATATATGGACAGTTAAGATTCGGCCAATCAGATGCCCTTTATGCAAATGAGGGTGGTTACTAATGAGGGTGAAAGTCGTTTTTACCTCCCTACCTATATGCCATTTTAACCCTAACCTAACCATAGCCCCAAACTAACCCTAAACCCAAACTAACCATTAGTCCAAAGACTACTTTCAATATTTAACACAAAACAATAAAAAAATATGAACAAACAGTCGATCAAACTCATCTATCCATCTATCCATCTATCCATCTATCCATCTATCTATCCATCCATCCATCCATCACTCCATCACTCCATCACTCCATCCATCCATGTATAACACAGGCCTAAAAACATTCACTTTTTCAAACAAAAACTTTTTTTTTTTTAACAAAAAGTTGTTTAAACTCATGTATCTATATATTCATCTATTCATCTATCTATCTATTTATCTATCTATCCATCCATCCATCCATCCATCCATCCATCCATCACTCCATCCATCCATGTATAACACAGGCCTAAAAACATTCACTTTTTCAAACAAAAACATATTTTTTTTAACAAAAAGTGGTTTAAACTCATGTATCTATATATTCATCTATTCATCTATCTATCCATCCATCCATCCATCCATCCATCACTCCATCACTCCATCCATCAATGTAACACAGGCCTAAAAAACATTCACTTTTTCAAACAAAAACATTTTTTTTAACAAAAACATTTTTTTTAACAAAAAGTTGTTTCAACTCATGTACCTATCTATCCATCCATCCATCCATCCATCCATCCATCCATCCATCCATCCATCCATCCATCCATCCATCCATCACTCCATCCATCAATCTATCTATAGAAATAGACACTTACCTGTCAGCATTGGTGCTGTTTCAGCACTCGTGCTGATATGCACGGCAAATGCAACCATTTTGCATTGACAGGTGAACAGCTGGGGGAAAACTCAAGTTCAGTTTGCGTCAGGGCGTCTGCATGGATGCAGGGTCAAAGGCCAAAGGCCTGGCACGCTACCTCACCTAACCAGCTAAACCTACCCACCACCTGCACAAAAAAACAGAAAACAAAACCAAAAAACACTGACCACTGGCGGGACCTACACAGACCCTACCCAAAATATACCAGGATAGACCACCCCTATATAAAATAACCCTAGATACAACAGCAATTTATAAAATAGACCCCTGTTAAAAAAAAACAAATCTAAAAAATAAAGTGCAGTACCGTGTCTACACACCTGGTGGCGCTAGAGGCGCACCAAACCACCACCAGTCGACTAGCCATACATCAATTACTATATAAACCAAGTTTCGTACAGATAAAACACACCGTTGCAGATATATGGACAGTTAAGATTCGGCCAATCAGATGCCCTTTATGCAAATGAGGGTGGTTACTAATGAGGGTGAAAGTCGTTTTTACCTCCCTACCTATATGCCATTTTAACCCTAACCTAACCATAGCCCCAAACTAACCCTAAACCCAAACTAACCATTAGTCCAAAGACTACTTTCAATATTTAACACAAAACAATAAAAAAATATGAACAAACAGTCGATCAAACTCATCTATCCATCTATCCATCTATCCATCTATCCATCTATCTATCCATCCATCCATCCATCACTCCATCACTCCATCACTCCATCCATCCATGTATAACACAGGCCTAAAAACATTCACTTTTTCAAACAAAAACTTTTTTTTTTTTAACAAAAAGTTGTTTAAACTCATGTATCTATATATTCATCTATTCATCTATCTATCTATTTATCTATCTATCCATCCATCCATCCATCCATCCATCACTCCATCCATCCATGTATAACACAGGCCTAAAAACATTCACTTTTTCAAACAAAAACATATTTTTTTTAACAAAAAGTGGTTTAAACTCATGTATCTATATATTCATCTATTCATCTATCTATCCATCCATCCATCCATCCATCCATCACTCCATCACTCCATCCATCAATGTAACACAGGCCTAAAAAACATTCACTTTTTCAAACAAAAACATTTTTTTTAACAAAAACATTTTTTTTAACAAAAAGTTGTTTCAACTCATGTACCTATCTATCCATCCATCCATCCATCCATCCATCCATCCATCCATCCATCCATCACTCCATCCATCAATCTATCTATAGAAATAGACACTTACCTGTCAGCATTGGTGCTGTTTCAGCACTCGTGCTGATATGCACGGCAAATGCAACCATTTTGCATTGACAGGTGAACAGCTGGGGGAAAACTCAAGTTCAGTTTGCGTCAGGGCGTCTGCATGGATGCAGGGTCAAAGGCCAAAGGCCTGGCACGCTACCTCACCTAACCAGCTAAACCTACCCACCACCTGCACAAAAAAACAGAAAACAAAACCAAAAAACACTGACCACTGGCGGGACCTACACAGACCCTACCCAAAATATACCAGGATAGACCACCCCTATATAAAATAACCCTAGATACAACAGCAATTTATAAAATAGACCCCTGTTAAAAAAAAACAAATCTAAAAAATAAAGTGCAGTACCGTGTCTACACACCTGGTGGCGCTAGAGGCGCACCAAACCACCACCAGTCGACTAGCCATACATCAATTACTATATAAACCAAGTTTCGTACAGATAAAACACACCGTTGCAGATATATGGACAGTTAAGATTCGGCCAATCAGATGCCCTTTATGCAAATGAGGGTGGTTACTAATGAGGGTGAAAGTCGTTTTTACCTCCCTACCTATATGCCATTTTAACCCTAACCTAACCATAGCCCCAAACTAACCCTAAACCCAAACTAACCATTAGTCCAAAGACTACTTTCAATATTTAACACAAAACAATAAAAAAATATGAACAAACAGTCGATCAAACTCATCTATCCATCTATCCATCTATCCATCTATCCATCTATCTATCCATCCATCCATCCATCACTCCATCACTCCATCACTCCATCCATCCATGTATAACACAGGCCTAAAAACATTCACTTTTTCAAACAAAAACTTTTTTTTTTTTAACAAAAAGTTGTTTAAACTCATGTATCTATATATTCATCTATTCATCTATCTATCTATTTATCTATCTATCCATCCATCCATCCATCCATCCATCCATCCATCACTCCATCCATCCATGTATAACACAGGCCTAAAAACATTCACTTTTTCAAACAAAAACATATTTTTTTTAACAAAAAGTGGTTTAAACTCATGTATCTATATATTCATCTATTCATCTATCTATCCATCCATCCATCCATCCATCCATCACTCCATCACTCCATCCATCAATGTAACACAGGCCTAAAAAACATTCACTTTTTCAAACAAAAACATTTTTTTTAACAAAAACATTTTTTTTAACAAAAAGTTGTTTCAACTCATGTACCTATCTATCCATCCATCCATCCATCCATCCATCCATCACTCCATCCATCAATCTATCTATAGAAATAGACACTTACCTGTCAGCATTGGTGCTGTTTCAGCACTCGTGCTGATATGCACGGCAAATGCAACCATTTTGCATTGACAGGTGAACAGCTGGGGGAAAACTCAAGTTCAGTTTGCGTCAGGGCGTCTGCATGGATGCAGGGTCAAAGGCCAAAGGCCTGGCACGCTACCTCACCTAACCAGCTAAACCTACCCACCACCTGCACAAAAAAACAGAAAACAAAACCAAAAAACACTGACCACTGGCGGGACCTACACAGACCCTACCCAAAATATACCAGGATAGACCACCCCTATATAAAATAACCCTAGATACAACAGCAATTTATAAAATAGACCCCTGTTAAAAAAAAACAAATCTAAAAAATAAAGTGCAGTACCGTGTCTACACACCTGGTGGCGCTAGAGGCGCACCAAACCACCACCAGTCGACTAGCCATACATCAATTACTATATAAACCAAGTTTCGTACAGATAAAACACACCGTTGCAGATATATGGACAGTTAAGATTCGGCCAATCAGATGCCCTTTATGCAAATGAGGGTGGTTACTAATGAGGGTGAAAGTCGTTTTTACCTCCCTACCTATATGCCATTTTAACCCTAACCTAACCATAGCCCCAAACTAACCCTAAACCCAAACTAACCATTAGTCCAAAGACTACTTTCAATATTTAACACAAAACAATAAAAAAATATGAACAAACAGTCGATCAAACTCATCTATCCATCTATCCATCTATCCATCTATCCATCTATCTATCCATCCATCCATCCATCACTCCATCACTCCATCACTCCATCCATCCATGTATAACACAGGCCTAAAAACATTCACTTTTTCAAACAAAAACTTTTTTTTTTTTTACAAAAAGTTGTTTAAACTCATGTATCTATATATTCATCTATTCATCTATCTATCTATTTATCTATCTATCCATCCATCCATCCATCCATCCATCACTCCATCCATCCATGTATAACACAGGCCTAAAAACATTCACTTTTTCAAACAAAAACATTTTTTTTTTAACAAAAAGTGGTTTAAACTCATGTATCTATATATTCATCTATTCATCTATCTATCCATCCATCCATCCATCCATCCATCCATCACTCCATCACTCCATCCATCAATGTAACACAGGCCTAAAAAACATTCACTTTTTCAAACAAAAACATTTTTTTTAACAAAAACATTTTTTTTAACAAAAAGTTGTTTCAACTCATGTACCTATCTATCCATCCATCCATCCATCCATCCATCCATCCATCCATCCATCCATCCATCCATCCATCCATCCATCACTCCATCCATCAATCTATCTATAGAAATAGACACTTACCTGTCAGCATTGGTGCTGTTTCAGCACTCGTGCTGATATGCACGGCAAATGCAACCATTTTGCATTGACAGGTGAACAGCTGGGGGAAAACTCAAGTTCAGTTTGCGTCAGGGCGTCTGCATGGATGCAGGGTCAAAGGCCAAAGGCCTGGCACGCTACCTCACCTAACCAGCTAAACCTACCCACCACCTGCACAAAAAAACAGAAAACAAAACCAAAAAACACTGACCACTGGCGGGACCTACACAGACCCTACCCAAAATATACCAGGATAGACCACCCCTATATAAAATAACCCTAGATACAACAGCAATTTATAAAATAGACCCCTGTTAAAAAAAAACAAATCTAAAAAATAAAGTGCAGTACCGTGTCTACACACCTGGTGGCGCTAGAGGCGCACCAAACCACCACCAGTCGACTAGCCATACATCAATTACTATATAAACCAAGTTTCGTACAGATAAAACACACCGTTGCAGATATATGGACAGTTAAGATTCGGCCAATCAGATGCCCTTTATGCAAATGAGGGTGGTTACTAATGAGGGTGAAAGTCGTTTTTACCTCCCTACCTATATGCCATTTTAACCCTAACCTAACCATAGCCCCAAACTAACCCTAAACCCAAACTAACCATTAGTCCAAAGACTACTTTCAATATTTAACACAAAACAATAAAAAAATATGAACAAACAGTCGATCAAACTCATCTATCCATCTATCCATCTATCCATCTATCCATCTATCTATCCATCCATCCATCCATCACTCCATCACTCCATCACTCCATCCATCCATGTATAACACAGGCCTAAAAACATTCACTTTTTCAAACAAAAACTTTTTTTTTTTTAACAAAAAGTTGTTTAAACTCATGTATCTATATATTCATCTATTCATCTATCTATCTATTTATCTATCTATCCATCCATCCATCCATCCATCCATCACTCCATCCATCCATGTATAACACAGGCCTAAAAACATTCACTTTTTCAAACAAAAACATATTTTTTTTAACAAAAAGTGGTTTAAACTCATGTATCTATATATTCATCTATTCATCTATCTATCCATCCATCCATCCATCCATCCATCACTCCATCACTCCATCCATCAATGTAACACAGGCCTAAAAAACATTCACTTTTTCAAACAAAAACATTTTTTTTAACAAAAACATTTTTTTTAACAAAAAGTTGTTTCAACTCATGTACCTATCTATCCATCCATCCATCCATCCATCCATCCATCCATCCATCCATCCATCCATCCATCCATCACTCCATCCATCAATCTATCTATAGAAATAGACACTTACCTGTCAGCATTGGTGCTGTTTCAGCACTCGTGCTGATATGCACGGCAAATGCAACCATTTTGCATTGACAGGTGAACAGCTGGGGGAAAACTCAAGTTCAGTTTGCGTCAGGGCGTCTGCATGGATGCAGGGTCAAAGGCCAAAGGCCTGGCACGCTACCTCACCTAACCAGCTAAACCTACCCACCACCTGCACAAAAAAACAGAAAACAAAACCAAAAAACACTGACCACTGGCGGGACCTACACAGACCCTACCCAAAATATACCAGGATAGACCACCCCTATATAAAATAACCCTAGATACAACAGCAATTTATAAAATAGACCCCTGTTAAAAAAAAACAAATCTAAAAAATAAAGTGCAGTACCGTGTCTACACACCTGGTGGCGCTAGAGGCGCACCAAACCACCACCAGTCGACTAGCCATACATCAATTACTATATAAACCAAGTTTCGTACAGATAAAACACACCGTTGCAGATATATGGACAGTTAAGATTCGGCCAATCAGATGCCCTTTATGCAAATGAGGGTGGTTACTAATGAGGGTGAAAGTCGTTTTTACCTCCCTACCTATATGCCATTTTAACCCTAACCTAACCATAGCCTCAAACTAACCCTAAACCCAAACTAACCATTAGTCCAAAGACTACTTTCAATATTTAACACAAAACAATAAAAAAATATGAACAAACAGTCGATCAAACTCATCTATCCATCTATCCATCTATCCATCTATCCATCTATCTATCCATCCATCCATCCATCACTCCATCACTCCATCACTCCATCCATCCATGTATAACACAGGCCTAAAAACATTCACTTTTTCAAACAAAAACTTTTTTTTTTTTAACAAAAAGTTGTTTAAACTCATGTATCTATATATTCATCTATTCATCTATCTATCTATTTATCTATCTATCCATCCATCCATCCATCCATCCATCACTCCATCCATCCATGTATAACACAGGCCTAAAAACATTCACTTTTTCAAACAAAAACATATTTTTTTTAACAAAAAGTGGTTTAAACTCATGTATCTATATATTCATCTATTCATCTATCTATCCATCCATCCATCCATCCATCCATCACTCCATCACTCCATCCATCAATGTAACACAGGCCTAAAAAACATTCACTTTTTCAAACAAAAACATTTTTTTTAACAAAAACATTTTTTTTAACAAAAAGTTGTTTCAACTCATGTACCTATCTATCCATCCATCCATCCATCCATCCATCCATCCATCCATCCATCCATCCATCCATCCATCCATCACTCCATCCATCAATCTATCTATAGAAATAGACACTTACCTGTCAGCATTGGTGCTGTTTCAGCACTCGTGCTGATATGCACGGCAAATGCAACCATTTTGCATTGACAGGTGAACAGCTGGGGGAAAACTCAAGTTCAGTTTGCGTCAGGGCGTCTGCATGGATGCAGGGTCAAAGGCCAAAGGCCTGGCACGCTACCTCACCTAACCAGCTAAACCTACCCACCACCTGCACAAAAAAACAGAAAACAAAACCAAAAAACACTGACCACTGGCGGGACCTACACAGACCCTACCCAAAATATACCAGGATAGACCACCCCTATATAAAATAACCCTAGATACAACAGCAATTTATAAAATAGACCCCTGTTAAAAAAAAACAAATCTAAAAAATAAAGTGCAGTACCGTGTCTACACACCTGGTGGCGCTAGAGGCGCACCAAACCACCACCAGTCGACTAGCCATACATCAATTACTATATAAACCAAGTTTCGTACAGATAAAACACACCGTTGCAGATATATGGACAGTTAAGATTCGGCCAATCAGATGCCCTTTATGCAAATGAGGGTGGTTACTAATGAGGGTGAAAGTCGTTTTTACCTCCCTACCTATATGCCATTTTAACCCTAACCTAACCATAGCCTCAAACTAACCCTAAACCCAAACTAACCATTAGTCCAAAGACTACTTTCAATATTTAACACAAAACAATAAAAAAATATGAACAAACAGTCGATCAAACTCATCTATCCATCTATCCATCTATCCATCTATCCATCTATCTATCCATCCATCCATCCATCCATCCATCACTCCATCACTCCATCACTCCATCCATCCATGTATAACACAGGCCTAAAAACATTCACTTTTTCAAACAAAAACTTTTTTTTTTTTAACAAAAAGTTGTTTAAACTCATGTATCTATATATTCATCTATTCATCTATCTATCTATTTATCTATCTATCCATCCATCCATCCATCCATCCATCACTCCATCCATCCATGTATAACACAGGCCTAAAAACATTCACTTTTTCAAACAAAAACATATTTTTTTTAACAAAAAGTGGTTTAAACTCATGTATCTATATATTCATCTATTCATCTATCTATCCATCCATCCATCCATCCATCCATCACTCCATCACTCCATCCATCAATGTAACACAGGCCTAAAAAACATTCACTTTTTCAAACAAAAACATTTTTTTTAACAAAAACATTTTTTTTAACAAAAAGTTGTTTCAACTCATGTACCTATCTATCCATCCATCCATCCATCCATCCATCCATCCATCCATCCATCCATCCATCCATCCATCCATCCATCCATCACTCCATCCATCAATCTATCTATAGAAATAGACACTTACCTGTCAGCATTGGTGCTGTTTCAGCACTCGTGCTGATATGCACGGCAAATGCAACCATTTTGCATTGACAGGTGAACAGCTGGGGGAAAACTCAAGTTCAGTTTGCGTCAGGGCGTCTGCATGGATGCAGGGTCAAAGGCCAAAGGCCTGGCACGCTACCTCACCTAACCAGCTAAACCTACCCACCACCTGCACAAAAAAACAGAAAACAAAACCAAAAAACACTGACCACTGGCGGGACCTACACAGACCCTACCCAAAATATACCAGGATAGACCACCCCTATATAAAATAACCCTAGATACAACAGCAATTTATAAAATAGACCCCTGTTAAAAAAAAACAAATCTAAAAAATAAAGTGCAGTACCGTGTCTACACACCTGGTGGCGCTAGAGGCGCACCAAACCACCACCAGTCGACTAGCCATACATCAATTACTATATAAACCAAGTTTCGTACAGATAAAACACACCGTTGCAGATATATGGACAGTTAAGATTCGGCCAATCAGATGCCCTTTATGCAAATGAGGGTGGTTACTAATGAGGGTGAAAGTCGTTTTTACCTCCCTACCTATATGCCATTTTAACCCTAACCTAACCATAGCCTCAAACTAACCCTAAACCCAAACTAACCATTAGTCCAAAGACTACTTTCAATATTTAACACAAAACAATAAAAAAATATGAACAAACAGTCGATCAAACTCATCTATCCATCTATCCATCTATCCATCTATCCATCTATCTATCCATCCATCCATCCATCACTCCATCACTCCATCACTCCATCCATCCATGTATAACACAGGCCTAAAAACATTCACTTTTTCAAACAAAAACTTTTTTTTTTTTAACAAAAAGTTGTTTAAACTCATGTATCTATATATTCATCTATTCATCTATCTATCTATTTATCTATCTATCCATCCATCCATCCATCCATCCATCACTCCATCCATCCATGTATAACACAGGCCTAAAAACATTCACTTTTTCAAACAAAAACATATTTTTTTTAACAAAAAGTGGTTTAAACTCATGTATCTATATATTCATCTATTCATCTATCTATCCATCCATCCATCCATCCATCCATCCATCACTCCATCACTCCATCCATCAATGTAACACAGGCCTAAAAAACATTCACTTTTTCAAACAAAAACATTTTTTTTAACAAAAACATTTTTTTTAACAAAAAGTTGTTTCAACTCATGTACCTATCTATCCATCCATCCATCCATCCATCCATCCATCCATCCATCCATCCATCCATCCATCCATCCATCACTCCATCCATCAATCTATCTATAGAAATAGACACTTACCTGTCAGCATTGGTGCTGTTTCAGCACTCGTGCTGATATGCACGGCAAATGCAACCATTTTGCATTGACAGGTGAACAGCTGGGGGAAAACTCAAGTTCAGTTTGCGTCAGGGCGTCTGCATGGATGCAGGGTCAAAGGCCAAAGGCCTGGCACGCTACCTCACCTAACCAGCTAAACCTACCCACCACCTGCACAAAAAAACAGAAAACAAAACCAAAAAACACTGACCACTGGCGGGACCTACACAGACCCTACCCAAAATATACCAGGATAGACCACCCCTATATAAAATAACCCTAGATACAACAGCAATTTATAAAATAGACCCCTGTTAAAAAAAAACAAATCTAAAAAATAAAGTGCAGTACCGTGTCTACACACCTGGTGGCGCTAGAGGCGCACCAAACCACCACCAGTCGACTAGCCATACATCAATTACTATATAAACCAAGTTTCGTACAGATAAAACACACCGTTGCAGATATATGGACAGTTAAGATTCGGCCAATCAGATGCCCTTTATGCAAATGAGGGTGGTTACTAATGAGGGTGAAAGTCGTTTTTACCTCCCTACCTATATGCCATTTTAACCCTAACCTAACCATAGCCTCAAACTAACCCTAAACCCAAACTAACCATTAGTCCAAAGACTACTTTCAATATTTAACACAAAACAATAAAAAAATATGAACAAACAGTCGATCAAACTCATCTATCCATCTATCCATCTATCCATCTATCCATCTATCTATCCATCCATCCATCCATCACTCCATCACTCCATCACTCCATCCATCCATGTATAACACAGGCCTAAAAACATTCACTTTTTCAAACAAAAACTTTTTTTTTTTTAACAAAAAGTTGTTTAAACTCATGTATCTATATATTCATCTATTCATCTATCTATCTATTTATCTATCTATCCATCCATCCATCCATCCATCCATCACTCCATCCATCCATGTATAACACAGGCCTAAAAACATTCACTTTTTCAAACAAAAACATATTTTTTTTAACAAAAAGTGGTTTAAACTCATGTATCTATATATTCATCTATTCATCTATCTATCCATCCATCCATCCATCCATCCATCACTCCATCACTCCATCCATCAATGTAACACAGGCCTAAAAAACATTCACTTTTTCAAACAAAAACATTTTTTTTAACAAAAACATTTTTTTTAACAAAAAGTTGTTTCAACTCATGTACCTATCTATCCATCCATCCATCCATCCATCCATCCATCCATCCATCCATCCATCCATCCATCCATCCATCCATCCATCCATCACTCCATCCATCAATCTATCTATAGAAATAGACACTTACCTGTCAGCATTGGTGCTGTTTCAGCACTCGTGCTGATATGCACGGCAAATGCAACCATTTTGCATTGACAGGTGAACAGCTGGGGGAAAACTCAAGTTCAGTTTGCGTCAGGGCGTCTGCATGGATGCAGGGTCAAAGGCCAAAGGCCTGGCACGCTACCTCACCTAACCAGCTAAACCTACCCACCACCTGCACAAAAAAACAGAAAACAAAACCAAAAAACACTGACCACTGGCGGGACCTACACAGACCCTACCCAAAATATACCAGGATAGACCACCCCTATATAAAATAACCCTAGATACAACAGCAATTTATAAAATAGACCCCTGTTAAAAAAAAACAAATCTAAAAAATAAAGTGCAGTACCGTGTCTACACACCTGGTGGCGCTAGAGGCGCACCAAACCACCACCAGTCGACTAGCCATACATCAATTACTATATAAACCAAGTTTCGTACAGATAAAACACACCGTTGCAGATATATGGACAGTTAAGATTCGGCCAATCAGATGCCCTTTATGCAAATGAGGGTGGTTACTAATGAGGGTGAAAGTCGTTTTTACCTCCCTACCTATATGCCATTTTAACCCTAACCTAACCATAGCCTCAAACTAACCCTAAACCCAAACTAACCATTAGTCCAAAGACTACTTTCAATATTTAACACAAAACAATAAAAAAATATGAACAAACAGTCGATCAAACTCATCTATCCATCTATCCATCTATCCATCTATCCATCTATCTATCCATCCATCCATCCATCCATCCATCACTCCATCACTCCATCACTCCATCCATCCATGTATAACACAGGCCTAAAAACATTCACTTTTTCAAACAAAAACTTTTTTTTTTTTAACAAAAAGTTGTTTAAACTCATGTATCTATATATTCATCTATTCATCTATCTATCTATTTATCTATCTATCCATCCATCCATCCATCCATCCATCACTCCATCCATCCATGTATAACACAGGCCTAAAAACATTCACTTTTTCAAACAAAAACATATTTTTTTTAACAAAAAGTGGTTTAAACTCATGTATCTATATATTCATCTATTCATCTATCTATCCATCCATCCATCCATCCATCCATCACTCCATCACTCCATCCATCAATGTAACACAGGCCTAAAAAACATTCACTTTTTCAAACAAAAACATTTTTTTTAACAAAAACATTTTTTTTAACAAAAAGTTGTTTCAACTCATGTACCTATCTATCCATCCATCCATCCATCCATCCATCCATCCATCCATCCATCCATCCATCCATCCATCCATCCATCCATCACTCCATCCATCAATCTATCTATAGAAATAGACACTTACCTGTCAGCATTGGTGCTGTTTCAGCACTCGTGCTGATATGCACGGCAAATGCAACCATTTTGCATTGACAGGTGAACAGCTGGGGGAAAACTCAAGTTCAGTTTGCGTCAGGGCGTCTGCATGGATGCAGGGTCAAAGGCCAAAGGCCTGGCACGCTACCTCACCTAACCAGCTAAACCTACCCACCACCTGCACAAAAAAACAGAAAACAAAACCAAAAAACACTGACCACTGGCGGGACCTACACAGACCCTACCCAAAATATACCAGGATAGACCACCCCTATATAAAATAACCCTAGATACAACAGCAATTTATAAAATAGACCCCTGTTAAAAAAAAACAAATCTAAAAAATAAAGTGCAGTACCGTGTCTACACACCTGGTGGCGCTAGAGGCGCACCAAACCACCACCAGTCGACTAGCCATACATCAATTACTATATAAACCAAGTTTCGTACAGATAAAACACACCGTTGCAGATATATGGACAGTTAAGATTCGGCCAATCAGATGCCCTTTATGCAAATGAGGGTGGTTACTAATGAGGGTGAAAGTCGTTTTTACCTCCCTACCTATATGCCATTTTAACCCTAACCTAACCATAGCCTCAAACTAACCCTAAACCCAAACTAACCATTAGTCCAAAGACTACTTTCAATATTTAACACAAAACAATAAAAAAATATGAACAAACAGTCGATCAAACTCATCTATCCATCTATCCATCTATCCATCTATCCATCTATCTATCCATCCATCCATCCATCACTCCATCACTCCATCACTCCATCCATCCATGTATAACACAGGCCTAAAAACATTCACTTTTTCAAACAAAAACTTTTTTTTTTTTAACAAAAAGTTGTTTAAACTCATGTATCTATATATTCATCTATTCATCTATCTATCTATTTATCTATCTATCCATCCATCCATCCATCCATCCATCACTCCATCCATCCATGTATAACACAGGCCTAAAAACATTCACTTTTTCAAACAAAAACATATTTTTTTTAACAAAAAGTGGTTTAAACTCATGTATCTATATATTCATCTATTCATCTATCTATCCATCCATCCATCCATCCATCCATCACTCCATCACTCCATCCATCAATGTAACACAGGCCTAAAAAACATTCACTTTTTCAAACAAAAACATTTTTTTTAACAAAAACATTTTTTTTAACAAAAAGTTGTTTCAACTCATGTACCTATCTATCCATCCATCCATCCATCCATCCATCCATCCATCCATCCATCCATCCATCCATCCATCCATCCATCCATCACTCCATCCATCAATCTATCTATAGAAATAGACACTTACCTGTCAGCATTGGTGCTGTTTCAGCACTCGTGCTGATATGCACGGCAAATGCAACCATTTTGCATTGACAGGTGAACAGCTGGGGGAAAACTCAAGTTCAGTTTGCGTCAGGGCGTCTGCATGGATGCAGGGTCAAAGGCCAAAGGCCTGGCACGCTACCTCACCTAACCAGCTAAACCTACCCACCACCTGCACAAAAAAACAGAAAACAAAACCAAAAAACACTGACCACTGGCGGGACCTACACAGACCCTACCCAAAATATACCAGGATAGACCACCCCTATATAAAATAACCCTAGATACAACAGCAATTTATAAAATAGACCCCTGTTAAAAAAAAACAAATCTAAAAAATAAAGTGCAGTACCGTGTCTACACACCTGGTGGCGCTAGAGGCGCACCAAACCACCACCAGTCGACTAGCCATACATCAATTACTATATAAACCAAGTTTCGTACAGATAAAACACACCGTTGCAGATATATGGACAGTTAAGATTCGGCCAATCAGATGCCCTTTATGCAAATGAGGGTGGTTACTAATGAGGGTGAAAGTCGTTTTTACCTCCCTACCTATATGCCATTTTAACCCTAACCTAACCATAGCCTCAAACTAACCCTAAACCCAAACTAACCATTAGTCCAAAGACTACTTTCAATATTTAACACAAAACAATAAAAAAATATGAACAAACAGTCGATCAAACTCATCTATCCATCTATCCATCTATCCATCTATCCATCTATCTATCCATCCATCCATCCATCACTCCATCACTCCATCACTCCATCCATCCATGTATAACACAGGCCTAAAAACATTCACTTTTTCAAACAAAAACTTTTTTTTTTTTAACAAAAAGTTGTTTAAACTCATGTATCTATATATTCATCTATTCATCTATCTATCTATTTATCTATCTATCCATCCATCCATCCATCCATCCATCACTCCATCCATCCATGTATAACACAGGCCTAAAAACATTCACTTTTTCAAACAAAAACATATTTTTTTTAACAAAAAGTGGTTTAAACTCATGTATCTATATATTCATCTATTCATCTATCTATCCATCCATCCATCCATCCATCCATCACTCCATCACTCCATCCATCAATGTAACACAGGCCTAAAAAACATTCACTTTTTCAAACAAAAACATTTTTTTTAACAAAAACATTTTTTTTAACAAAAAGTTGTTTCAACTCATGTACCTATCTATCCATCCATCCATCCATCCATCCATCCATCCATCCATCCATCCATCCATCCATCCATCCATCCATCCATCACTCCATCCATCAATCTATCTATAGAAATAGACACTTACCTGTCAGCATTGGTGCTGTTTCAGCACTCGTGCTGATATGCACGGCAAATGCAACCATTTTGCATTGACAGGTGAACAGCTGGGGGAAAACTCAAGTTCAGTTTGCGTCAGGGCGTCTGCATGGATGCAGGGTCAAAGGCCAAAGGCCTGGCACGCTACCTCACCTAACCAGCTAAACCTACCCACCACCTGCACAAAAAAAACAGAAAACAAAACCAAAAAACACTGACCACTGGCGGGACCTACACAGACCCTACCCAAAATATACCAGGATAGACCACCCCTATATAAAATAACCCTAGATACAACAGCAATTTATAAAATAGACCCCTGTTAAAAAAAAACAAATCTAAAAAATAAAGTGCAGTACCGTGTCTACACACCTGGTGGCGCTAGAGGCGCACCAAACCACCACCAGTCGACTAGCCATACATCAATTACTATATAAACCAAGTTTCGTACAGATAAAACACACCGTTGCAGATATATGGACAGTTAAGATTCGGCCAATCAGATGCCCTTTATGCAAATGAGGGTGGTTACTAATGAGGGTGAAAGTCGTTTTTACCTCCCTACCTATATGCCATTTTAACCCTAACCTAACCATAGCCTCAAACTAACCCTAAACCCAAACTAACCATTAGTCCAAAGACTACTTTCAATATTTAACACAAAACAATAAAAAAATATGAACAAACAGTCGATCAAACTCATCTATCCATCTATCCATCTATCCATCTATCCATCTATCTATCCATCCATCCATCCATCACTCCATCACTCCATCACTCCATCCATCCATGTATAACACAGGCCTAAAAACATTCACTTTTTCAAACAAAAACTTTTTTTTTTTTAACAAAAAGTTGTTTAAACTCATGTATCTATATATTCATCTATTCATCTATCTATCTATTTATCTATCTATCCATCCATCCATCCATCCATCCATCACTCCATCCATCCATGTATAACACAGGCCTAAAAACATTCACTTTTTCAAACAAAAACATATTTTTTTTAACAAAAAGTGGTTTAAACTCATGTATCTATATATTCATCTATTCATCTATCTATCCATCCATCCATCCATCCATCCATCACTCCATCACTCCATCCATCAATGTAACACAGGCCTAAAAAACATTCACTTTTTCAAACAAAAACATTTTTTTTAACAAAAACATTTTTTTTAACAAAAAGTTGTTTCAACTCATGTACCTATCTATCCATCCATCCATCCATCCATCCATCCATCCATCCATCCATCCATCCATCCATCCATCCATCACTCCATCCATCAATCTATCTATAGAAATAGACACTTACCTGTCAGCATTGGTGCTGTTTCAGCACTCGTGCTGATATGCACGGCAAATGCAACCATTTTGCATTGACAGGTGAACAGCTGGGGGAAAACTCAAGTTCAGTTTGCGTCAGGGCGTCTGCATGGATGCAGGGTCAAAGGCCAAAGGCCTGGCACGCTACCTCACCTAACCAGCTAAACCTACCCACCACCTGCACAAAAAAACAGAAAACAAAACCAAAAAACACTGACCACTGGCGGGACCTACACAGACCCTACCCAAAATATACCAGGATAGACCACCCCTATATAAAATAACCCTAGATACAACAGCAATTTATAAAATAGACCCCTGTTAAAAAAAAACAAATCTAAAAAATAAAGTGCAGTACCGTGTCTACACACCTGGTGGCGCTAGAGGCGCACCAAACCACCACCAGTCGACTAGCCATACATCAATTACTATATAAACCAAGTTTCGTACAGATAAAACACACCGTTGCAGATATATGGACAGTTAAGATTCGGCCAATCAGATGCCCTTTATGCAAATGAGGGTGGTTACTAATGAGGGTGAAAGTCGTTTTTACCTCCCTACCTATATGCCATTTTAACCCTAACCTAACCATAGCCTCAAACTAACCCTAAACCCAAACTAACCATTAGTCCAAAGACTACTTTCAATATTTAACACAAAACAATAAAAAAATATGAACAAACAGTCGATCAAACTCATCTATCCATCTATCCATCTATCCATCTATCCATCTATCTATCCATCCATCCATCCATCACTCCATCACTCCATCACTCCATCCATCCATGTATAACACAGGCCTAAAAACATTCACTTTTTCAAACAAAAACTTTTTTTTTTTTAACAAAAAGTTGTTTAAACTCATGTATCTATATATTCATCTATTCATCTATCTATCTATTTATCTATCTATCCATCCATCCATCCATCCATCCATCACTCCATCCATCCATGTATAACACAGGCCTAAAAACATTCACTTTTTCAAACAAAAACATATTTTTTTTAACAAAAAGTGGTTTAAACTCATGTATCTATATATTCATCTATTCATCTATCTATCCATCCATCCATCCATCCATCCATCACTCCATCACTCCATCCATCAATGTAACACAGGCCTAAAAAACATTCACTTTTTCAAACAAAAACATTTTTTTTAACAAAAACATTTTTTTTAACAAAAAGTTGTTTCAACTCATGTACCTATCTATCCATCCATCCATCCATCCATCCATCCATCCATCCATCCATCCATCCATCCATCCATCCATCCATCCATCCATCACTCCATCCATCAATCTATCTATAGAAATAGACACTTACCTGTCAGCATTGGTGCTGTTTCAGCACTCGTGCTGATATGCACGGCAAATGCAACCATTTTGCATTGACAGGTGAACAGCTGGGGGAAAACTCAAGTTCAGTTTGCGTCAGGGCGTCTGCATGGATGCAGGGTCAAAGGCCAAAGGCCTGGCACGCTACCTCACCTAACCAGCTAAACCTACCCACCACCTGCACAAAAAAACAGAAAACAAAACCAAAAAACACTGACCACTGGCGGGACCTACACAGACCCTACCCAAAATATACCAGGATAGACCACCCCTATATAAAATAACCCTAGATACAACAGCAATTTATAAAATAGACCCCTGTTAAAAAAAAACAAATCTAAAAAATAAAGTGCAGTACCGTGTCTACACACCTGGTGGCGCTAGAGGCGCACCAAACCACCACCAGTCGACTAGCCATACATCAATTACTATATAAACCAAGTTTCGTACAGATAAAACACACCGTTGCAGATATATGGACAGTTAAGATTCGGCCAATCAGATGCCCTTTATGCAAATGAGGGTGGTTACTAATGAGGGTGAAAGTCGTTTTTACCTCCCTACCTAACCCTAACTCTAACCCTAACCCTAACCCTAACCTAACCCTAACTCTAACTCTAACCCTAACCCTAACCCTAACCCTAACCTAACCTAACCCTAACCCTGGGACTCTACCCCTGGGACTCTACCCCTGGGACTCTACCCCTGGGACTCTACCCCTGGGACTCTACCCCTGGGACTCTACCCCTGGGACTCTACCCCTGGGACTCTACCCCTGGGACTCTACCCCTGGGACTCAAAAAAATACACTCAATTTAAAGAGATACAACAAAAAAAAGAGGAGCATGAAATTACACAAACTTAAGAAGGAATACAAAACTGTACAAAGTTAAACCACCAAAAAGTTGCAAGTAGTATGAATAAAGAGGCAAAAGAGGATGAGTGGTAGCTTGAGAGAGTTGTGGCAGAGGGAACCACCACAGAGGAGATAATGGAGGGAACAGTGGCAGGAGTAAATAAACCAAATAAACCAAATAAACCAAAACAGAATATAAACCTGACACGTACAGAATAAACCTGACAGAATGTAAACCTGCAGTCGATAGACTGTTGGGTTGCAGGTTGAAATCAACCCTGGACAAGTCCCACCCACCGAAGTACCACCCAAGTCCAACCCGCCCAAGATCCACATAAGTCCCACCCAAGTCAGACACACTTGGTTCCCATCCACCCCAGTCCAACTGTTGAACACTTAAAAAGAAAGTTCTCCACATTCATGAAAGTTCATGACAATGAATGAAGTACAATGTGAACACGATAGCCATTCCATCAAGAGGGAGAAAAAAAAATCAAACAGGTTAAATGAAATCGCAGCATCAGACACAAATACAAATGGGCACAAGAGCATAGAGAAAAATCACAAAGCAGAAAAAGGGCATAGTAAGACAGCCACTAATGCGAACACACAAAAGGCAGTCAGAGAATAAAAACAAGTGCATAGATATACAAAATACACAAACAGTAAAGACAAAACATTTTATGCAGTACAATAATTCAATTCAAAATACAACCTTTTTGGAAAAATAGCAATGGCCATAAAATAGTCGAGACAGGGCCACAAAACAGCAAAATGGCTAATAAGACAAGGAGCATAAATTAAAGATGTATGGAAGACATTAAACCATAAACAAAAAACAAAAAAAGGCTTAGAAATTTTTTTAAAAGACAAGAGGAGTCATAAATACCCATGCAAAGACATGAGATATGAATATAATAAATACAAAGATGGGAAAATGCGCAAATACAGAAAGCCCATTGTCTAATAGACAGACAAACAAATCTTAAAAGTGGATACACTAGGTGAAGTGAAGGCATAAATGCAAAAGCAACAATTTCAGGACTATGATGTTGTACAAAGCAAATTACTTGAAGGCTTTTTTATATTAGAACATCAAGTGTAGAGAATGATTAAAGGAGGCATAATAACGAACACAGATGGTACACAAAGACAAAGTCCTTATTAGAAATGGTTCAGATTCAAACACTAATTCTGAAGAGCTGTGGGATAAACACCATTCAAACTTTGTGTGGGATGTACTCAACCTTTTCCAGTAGCAATGAAAAAACAATTAAACAATTCTTCAGATTCACACATCGTTGGTGTATAAAACAAGCCACAATTAGACTAACAGGTAAAAGAAAAAAAATAACCAGTGAAGACCATAGAAACAGGAAAACAGAAAAATAGACAAACACAATATATGCCAAACCTGGATATCCATATTTAAGGTTCCGTTCTTCTGCGATGGTAGTTGTTGCAGCAAGGATGAGTTTGAACAGGATCTAGTTGCAACAGTAAAGCTTCGTAAATAAAAATAAACACTTAGGTGTAACGTCTGGGTGTAGTAGAAGGCACAAGACAAAGATCAGGGTAAATACAATCTTTACTGATACAAACTCAGGCAGGACAGACACAACCTCAACTAACATTAACGAGAACCAACAAGGGACTGAACAGAACAGGGAGTATAAATACACAGGATGAAATGAGGGAACTAACGAGACACAGTTGGAGGAAGATGAACTAATCAGGGACTAACGAGAACAGGTGCAGACTAGACAGAACATAATTGTGACAGAAGTTTAACATACAGGGACAGAACAACCAACTTAGAGGTGACAATGAACAAAGTATACATACAGAGACTAAATTATTGAGTCAAAAAGGGGCAGTTAGACACAATAGGTTGACAAGGCACAACAAAAATACAGGTCAGTTAGGAACAAGTAACGGTTTAAAATACAAAAAGGACTAAACAAAAGCATAAAAATATTAAAAAGGCATAATACCGTCAGTGCAAAGGGACAAAAAACAAAATGAGTATTAAGGGGGAAAAAGGGACAAAGAAACAAATCTTAAAGAGTACCAGTGGCCAAGCCATAAATACAAAAAACTGTGTGGGAAGGACATCAGACAAGACTGGACTATCTAAACAGCTGGAGGGGACCAACATTGGCAAATGGGAACACAATAAACCCCAAAACAGAACTTAAAACTACCAACTATTTTAAATTAATTTAGAAAATTTTAATAAAAGAGTTAAGGTTTACAAATAGAGTATTACAAATTACACAAAGGGGCATATGGGCACAAGTGCAATCATAAAAGTGATGCACAATTTCAGGGACAACATTAGCCAGGATGCCTAACATCGAGGGCAAAATGGCTTTTTAGTCTGATTAAATGTACACCCAGCAATGACATTAAAACACTGTATTCAGTCTGTATTACAATTTAACCCATTCTGATTCAACACTGTATAAAACTATGTATTTAAACGAAAACATTACACAGAAATTTTATTTATGACAATCAATAAATGATGTGCTCATAAATGCCTACAGGGTAAACTATGAAATGGTTCAATATTGCGAACAAATAAGTTCTTAATTCAATGTTGAAATAGATTAAAGCAATGTTTTCCCTCGGTGTTCAGCATCTTGCCTAGCCCTTTCCTCCAATCTGTGCAAATTGAATTTATTTAACTGTTAAATAAATTCACAATAAACTGTTATTAATCTATCAGAACTTAATCTACGTAGTTTCCATTAATCAGAAATTAAATTACATCGATGAATGATGTGCTCTTAAATTTGTCCTGTGCTAAAATAGCAATATTCAACAAGTTCTCCAATAACTCACCATTTTATCCATTGGACAATTTCTCTGCAACTTTCTAACATTTAAGTTAATTAACGCACAAATCTAAATTACTACACTGTTTAGTTTTAAATAAAAAGAACGCATGTTAACCTGTTGGTGCACACAGAATAGTCTCCTTAGAAATGCAAACTCAACTGAATGAATTCTGAAGAGCTATTGAATGAACAATACAAGCTTTGTGGAATGTAGTTGATGTTACTAACCCATTTCCAGAGACCATGAAGCATCTGAAAAAGCGATTCTGCTAATCTTCAGATTCACAGATCATTGGAGTAGAAGATCAGCCTTGTGTTCACTTAGAACATGGCAGTATATCCAGCACTGATGAAGACTAAAAAATGCAAAAATATGCATAAACAAATATGCCAAAACTGAACAGTTACCATCTTTAGTTTCTCTTAAATCCAGCCGTTTACATCCCTGTCACAACCAGCACTCTCTGCTCCAGTTTTGCGAACACATAAATCCTAAATGTTATTACATCCAAACACATTATGAAGTGTCTATATTTACATTATGTATGTATGTATGTTATTCTTTGCAAGTTCAGTTTGTGGGCATTTATACTCATGGGCACAACCATTGACAGGAATGAAAGTAATCAGGAATTAAATTCACCAAACAACCAAATCTCAATATGATAAGCTTTCTGTACATGCACTAATTCACAAATTATGTACAGCCATGTATGCATATTTTATCATTGAAAAACTTTTCAATTTTAAAACAAACATTCCCCTTTATCTTATACACTTGGTTTCTCCCACCTCCCATGATGCACCACAGCAAAGATATAAAAGTTAATTCCATAAGCTGTTCTGGTTTTTCAACTGGTTCTAGCAAGCTGTTGTACTGGGCAGCTTTCTGATTGTTTGGGCTGATTTTTATTGAATTGTGCAAAGTAAAATGAAAAAAAATGCTGTAGCAAATCTCATCTGATGAACAAAGATTTTCTATAATGTTTTAATTGAAATTTGAAAAGATCCATGATCTGCTTAATGTAAAAAGGTTGGGAATATTTAGATCTACGGTATTTATCTGTTTTTCATTCAGTCAGGCTGCTGTGATGATGCACACGTTTGCCTGAGTCTCCAGATCTGCTCTTCTGCCATGTGTTTTCTCTGCCAGGATTCATATGAAAGGTGGGTTGGAACTTTCTTTTAATTAATATATTTGATAAAGGGACATTTAGCCATGTTTCAGGCTAAGTACACAATGTGTTGTGGGTAAAATATAACAGAAAGCATTGAATTTATCGTGTTGATCAGGTGAGATTTTGATTGTTAATCATTCTCTTTCTATTCCCAGGGGCCTGATATGTAAATGTTGTGTACGCACAAAAAAGTCATTGAAATGTGCGTACACAATTTTCCATGCACATATTTCCGATTTATAAAAAATAACCCAGGCGTAAATATGTGCGCATCATACGGATACACTAGACCACGTGTACGCACTCCTTTACTGGAGTGAGCGAAGTAATGAAGTAAACAGAATGATTTAAACTCTGTTTGACATCTGATATACACATTTAGATTAAATATGCCACTCTCATTAATGGAGTTAAGGACTGAAATTTCCTGAAATCATTATCCAAAAGTAAAAAACTTTTTTTTTTTTATAGAAATATTTGTAGTGCATGTACTGAACACTTTTCCTGTGGCATGCTGTGTTTTAATATTTTAACCACAGCGAGGAGTGCTTGGCGTATGATAATTCTGCTTTGAATTATGTTCTAAATAGCAGAAATCTGTTACAGATCAGCCAGGCTCTCACACCAGCCAATCACAGCGCACTCCGTCACCTGAGTACTAATCACACACACCTGCACCTCATCATCACTATCATCACCAGCACAAGGGTTAGTTTTGCTACAGTGTCCACGACAGTGTTAGATTCCACCCATCTATTGTTTTTTTTGTTTTTGTTTTTGTTTTTTAACTAGGCTCTTTGCCTTATACAACGTTAGGAGGATTCCTTCCTATCGGAGCTACACAACTCCTGGTCCAAGCGCTTGTTCTGTCTAGACTGGACAATTGTAATGCTCTCTTGGCAGCTCTTCCAGCATCAGTCTAACCTCTGCAACTGATCCAGATGATGCAGCAAGACCTAAACTCACTGCTTCAGATCTATGTATCTCCAGAAGCTTGTGTTCTGCAAGTAAACATCGTCTTGTGGTACCATCATCCCAAAGAGACACAAAAACACTTTCACTGACCTTTACCTGGACTGTTCCCTGCTGGTGGAATGACCTGCCCAACTCAACACATTTTCAAGAAACTGCTAAAGATCCATCTTTTTCGTTAACTCTTGACCAATAATACTAAACCAGTGTTCTTCAACCCTGCTCCTGAAGGACCCCCAACACTGCATGCTTTCTTTTTCTCCCTAATCAAACACACCTGATTCAATTCATCAGCTCATTATCACATGGGTCACAAGAGTTTGATTAGAAAACGTGCAGTGTTGGGGGTCCTTCAGGAACAGGGTTGAAGAACACTGTACTAAACCTTTGTTTTAATTTTTTTTTAAAGTGCTATGTGTACTTTGCTAGACTAACTGAGACTTGTCACTGCACTTGTTGCTTCTATTGTTCTCTTAATTGGTAAGTCACTTTGGATAAAATGTAATTGTAAATGTATAAAAGCATACAGCAATTGCCTTTTAACGTGGATATTTTTACATGTTCTAAATTATATACTAAGCTTGTATTTCCTATCATTCAGCACTAAAAAACAAAACAAAATAGATCTTACTCTAAAATTGCAAAGATATTTTTATAACTTGAATGTAAATTTATTACACTATACACAACTAATGTTGATTATGTCAGGATAATATGTAATTACAGATGCTGAGTTGTGACATGGGAATGTGAAAAGGGTTAGGCTTTTATTATTAAAACAGAAGATCATACCAGATATCAGGTATGGAGTGTCTGACCCTTCCTGCAGACTTCAGTCCAAACACACTCGTAATCCTGAACACCCGGATTAGCTGGTTTAGGTGTGTGGTTGGCAACCTTTGGTTTATAAGAATGAGCTGTAGTGCCATTATACTAGTGCCCACATGGTGGCAGTATTGTGTTGTATTTTTAGACCAAGGGAACGTGAGTGTTCAACCCTGCTTCTGGACACACACTGTCCCACAAAGTGTACTTCCAGCCTTCAACCAACTGCCCGGAGACAATAATACCTATATCAGCTGGTTCAGGTGTGTTAGATCAGGACTGGAGTTAAACAGGAGAGGGTGGAAGACCTCTCTTCTACAATACAACATTGACATAGACAACAATTAAAAGATTTTTGATCTAAAAATCCTTAACAAAAATGTTTCTCCAGCTCTATAACTGTACTTTAAAATATATTTAGTATCTTGGGCTGATATTATTCTACCTGCCTTGGGTCAGTATCCCGAGGATATCCAGCTTCGGTCCTTCCATGTGTTGCTAACCCTGAGGACTGAAGCTGAAGATTGTGCGAGCGAATAACCGCCAGTGTCTGCATCCTTCAGACGGTCCGCAGATCAACTATTCAGATCACTATTAATTATGACTCTGTTACAATATGATGTTCTGCAAAGCTGCTTTGAAACAATGCATATGTTATACAAATAAATATTGAAAACATGCTAAAAACAATTCTGAGGAGCTAACCCTGGGAGAGCGTGGGGTTTGAAGTCTGTTCACACCAAGACAAATAATCTAAGGGAAAATTCAGTGCGATAAACATTTTAATTTGAATGGTTAATGGATCTGTTCAGACCAACGCAAACATTCACATGCCATCAATGTGATAGAATAGTTTAAAGGAGAGGCGTAATATATATATATATATATATATATATATATATGAAGAGTTCAGATGCAAAAGCCTCTAAATGCCATCTGAAATTTTCTCATAGAATGATCATTTTTATCAAGCTCGTATATTTAAATTCAATAATTTCACTTAAATGGCAATGAAGATTACCTATTAACTGTCAATTAAGTGAAATTACTTAACTTAAATATACAAGCTTGATAAAAATGATCATTATATGAGAAAATTTCAGATGGCATTTAGAGGCTTTTGCATCTGAACTCTTCATATATATATATATATATTTCCAAATCACACTGCAAAAAAAAACTGTCCAACCAATAAGATTAGTGCTTTTGATCACATGCTGCGGTCACATAGAGGTACTACCTGCTGGTGCTCACAAATATTTGTTAATTTAGGACTATTTTGCTAAGCGACAGTGAATAGTAACAGAGAAAGCAGAATTCATGCCTTTTCTTGATGATCTTTACACATCTACTGAACGGAACTGAATGAACACTGAACTGACTTCAGATTCACAACGAAACTATTGTCTTTTAGAGCTGCTTTAAAACACAGAATGTATCTGTTTGCATCAATGAATCATTATTTTCCTGTTATCCCTGTAAAGTAGTTTTAAAACAAGCTGGAGTGTATAAAGCGTTGAATAAATAAAGGTGACTTGACTTCTCGTCTCTGTACTCTGTATTTTGTGACGTTCGATAAACTTCATAGCGAATACAGTGAGGTCACGTGTGTTTTTGGTGACCTCTGATTGGTTTACACCCATTAGTAGCGCTGAACACTTGTGATCTGATCACAGACATGACACTTATTAACAGGTGGAAAATGGTGCCTTGTCAAGTCAAATGTATTTATACAGCGCTTTACACAATGCACTTCGTTTCAAAGCAGCTTTACAGAAAGCCATACTGTTACAGTGGGGAGAACAAGATTTTGATACACTGCCGATTTTGCAGGTTTTCCCACTTACAAAGCATGTAGAGGTCTGTCATTTTTATCATAGGTACTCTTCAACTGTGAGAGACGGAATCTAAAACAAAAATCAAGAAAATCACATTGTATGATTTTTAAATAATGAATTTGCATTTTATTGCTTGACATAAGTATTTGATCACCTACCAACCAGTAAGAATTCCGGGATTCTTTAAGAAGCCCTCCTGTTCTCCACTCATTACCTGTATTAACTGCACCTGTTTGAATTCGTTACCTGTATAAAAGACACCTGTCCACACACTCAATCAAACAGACTCCAACCTCTCCACAATGGCCAAGACCAGAGAGGTGTGTAAGGACATCAGGGATAAAATTGTAGACCCGCTCAAGGCTGGGATGGGCTACAGGACAATAGGCAAGCAGCTTGGTGAGAAGGCAACAACTGTTGACGCAATTATTCGAAAATGGAAGAAGTTCAAGATGACGGTCAATCTCCCTCGGTCTGGGGCACCATGCAAGATCTCACCTCGTGGGGCATCAATGATCATGAGGAAGGTGAGGGATCAGCTCAGAACTACACAGCAGGACCTGGTCAATGACCTGAAGAGAGCTGGGACCACAGTCTCAAAGAAAACCATTAGTAACGCACTACGCCGTCATGGATTAAAATCCTGCAGCGCACGCATGATCCCCCTGCTCAAGCCACCGCATGTCCAGGCCCGTCAGAAGTTTGCCAATGACCATCTGGATGATCCAGAGGAGGACTGGGAGAAGGTCATGTGGTCTGATGAGACAGAAATAGAGCTTTTTGGTCTAAACTCCACTCGCCGTGTTTGGAGGAAGAAGGATGAGTACAACCCCAAGAACACCATCCCAACCGTGAAGCATGGAGGTGGAAACATCATTCTTTGGGGATGCTTTTCTGCAAAGGGGACAGGACGACTGCACCGTATTGAGGGGAGGATGGATGGGGCCATGTATCGCTAGATCTTGGCCAACAACCTCCTTCCCTCAATAAGAGCATTGAAGAAGGGTCGTGGCTGGGTCTTCCAGCATGACAACGACCCGAAACACACAGCCAGGGCAACTAAGGAGTGGCTCCGTAAGAAGCATCTCAAGGTCCTGGAGTCGCCTAGCCAGTCTCCAGACCTGAACCCAATAGAAAATCTTTGGAGGGAGCTGAAAGTCCGTATTGCCCAGCGACAGCCCCTAAACCTGAAGGATCTGGAGAAGGTCTGTATGGAGGAGTGGGCCAGAATCCCTGCTGCAGTGTGTGCAAACCTGGTCAAGAACTACAGGAAACCTATGATCTCTGTAATTGCAAACAAAGGTTTCTGTACACTGCAAAAAAAAAATTACATCCCCAAGTCAAAAATTTCTAGTGACTGGTCACATCTACATTTTTCAATTAGTCTGACGTATTATTTCTCATTGAGCCAATGTTAACAGACTATTGCAACAAGAATTACACTTGGGCCAATTTAAAAATTTAGATGTGACCAGTCACTAGAAGATTTTGACTTGGAGAGGTTAGAAATTTTTTTACAGTGTACCAAATATTAAGTTCTGCTTTTCTGATGTATCAAATACTTATGTCATGCAATAAAATACAAATTAATTACTTAAAAATCATACAATGTATTTTCTGTGATTTTCAACTCACAGTTGAAGAGTACCTATGATAAACATTACAGACTTCTACATGCTTTGTAAGTGGGAAAACCTGCAAAATCGGCAGTGTATCAAATACTATTGCTATAATGCCTTAACATTGAGCAGTTCAATCAGGAAGAACTAGAACGTCACTTCATAATGCTTTAATCCCGCAGTCAGAGGCGACTGAGATTTCTCCACTTGCTAAACAATTTTAACAATGTCAACATAAACATGAACAAGCAAGTGTCTCTGATTGACGGAAGTGTGGATGTAGATTATCTCAGGTTACACGGCAGCAGTTCAGTCTTTGTGAGGAACTCAAATGTGGAAGAAAGGAAGGTGCAGTCAATAATAGTAGATTTACAATGGCCACTTTGTTCTGCAGCACAGAATGTTGGGAATGGGAATTTTGCCTGTGCGAAGCTGGATCAAGGAAAGTGAGAAGGGAAGGAAAAATTCATTGACTTAATGTATAGAGTATGAAAAGTGTTGGCGGTTCTGACAGCAGAACTGTGGCTAGAGTTAAACTACGAAAGTGTGTGTGAGTCCCGAACAGTCCTAGGAAGTCTATTCCAGAGTTTAGCTCGTAGTTTAGCAATATGACAGACAGATCACTATCAAACATAACAAATCAGTAGAAATACAGCAAAACCACATCCCTGAAGATGGTCTGGATCGTTAGGGTTAGGGTCGAGGTTTACAGACACGACACCAATCCAACAAACTGAACCTTTTATTAGGAGGTTCTTATTTCAGTATAAATCATACTACACATTTCCTTTAGAAAAATCGTTATGTACACTACAGTGCTGACGAATCAAACAGAACCAAAGAAACCCTTGATATAAATAAGCTCTATGGAAAAGCCTGTAGAGTCTTTAAAACAATTGTCATCTTACAAAAAATATATATGTTCATGTCAGCTCTAATACGACTAAAGCCTACAACTGAAAATATATTATTCAAGGACCTGTTTGGATTTGAAGAATTTTCTCAGTGCAGCCGAGTCGAAGTGCTTGGATATTTCACAGTTACGGACAGGCACTGAGGAGCGAGTTACGAGCTACATTTGCCATGTTGACAACCAGTAACAGGAGAGAGAGAGAGAGAGAGAGAGGGAGAGAGAGGGAGAGAGAGGGAGAGAGAGGGAGAGAGAGACACAGAGGGAGAGAGAGAGAGAGAGACACAGAGGGAGAGAGAGAGAGAGAGACAGAGAGAGACAGAGAGAGAGAGAGAGAGAGACAGAGAGAGAGAGAGAGAGAGAGAGAGAGACAGAGAGAGAGAGAGAAGTTCAGCAGAAGTTGACTGTATAAAAGAAGTCTTGGAGACGTGCCGCCGTTTCTTTCTCTGCTCTTGTCAGATCGATTAAAAAGAAAGTAAAACCGACAGTAGAAATAAACGTGATTAAATGAAGCGCCGTTTAAAAACCGTTCTGTACAAATCAGTATAAAAAGTCTTTGTGTGGTTCATGCGGGTGTGGCCGGACGGCCTTCGGGTGCAGAGAGTCTTGGGGGCGGGCCGTTCTCAGAGGGGGTGTGGCCAGGGGCGGAGCCGGCCAGCTGAGTGACAGTCCAGAGCTCAGTTTGGGGCCGGGTTTGGTTATTAGTGTGGAGTGTGTGTGTTTGGCTGTGTTCGCAGAGTGTGTGGGTTTGGTTGTGTTACTAGTTTGTGTTGGTTTGGTTGTGTTACTAGTTTGTGTGTGTTTGGTTGTGTTGGTACTTTGTGTGTGTTTGGTTGTGTTAGTACTTTGTGTGTGTTTGGTTGTGTTGGTACTTTGTGTGTGTTTGGTTGTGTTGGTAGTTTGTGTGTGTTTGGTTGTGTTGGCAGCATGGCTAGGTTTAGTAGGTGTTGAGGGTGTGTGTCCCGGTTTGGGGACAGAGGAAGAATGGAAATATCTGGGTGCTGAGGGGGGTGTGTGTTTGGTTGGTGCCGGCGTGTGTGTGTGTTTGGCTGGCGCCAAGGGGGGTGTGTGTTTGGGTGGTGCCGGCGTGTGTGTGTGTTTGGTTGGCGCTGAGGGGGGTGTGTGTTTGGTTGGCGCTGAGGGGGGTGTGTGTTTGTTTGGTGCGGGTGTGTGTGTGTGTTTGGGGGGTGCCGAGGGGGGGGGGTGTTTGGGTGGTGCCGGCGTGTGTGTGTGTTTGGGTGGTGTCGGCGTGTGTGTGTGTTTGGGTGTGTGCGCAATGGCCGTGGAGTTGCGTGACGTGTGTGAGGGAGCGCTGGGACATTCGGATACGTTGAGCACTTTGGGTCGCCCGTCAGATGAGGAGACAAGAGGCGGAGTCAAGCTGGGGCTTCTGGGAAGGGCTTTGGGCCTCTCAGCCTGTAGCTCCGCCCTCTCCATCTTCATGGGTGTTACATACGGCGAGTCTCGCGCGGGTCTGCAGTCGTGGGTCGTGTTCGCAGCTCTGATGCTCTCGTCACTCGGCTCTGGCTTGATGACCTGCTTCAGCTCTTCTTCCTCCTCGTGAGCCTCCTCTTCCTCGGGCTCCTGATGATACTGTCTCAAGCGCACATGCCAGGCCAGGCTGCACACGGCCGACACACTCTTGAACTGGTGAACCACGTTGCGAGGGATAAAGTAGATGTCGTTATCGTAGAGCTGGATACGAGCGTAGCGGATTCCCTCTCGCCTCAACTGATTGAGTTTAGCATCATCGACCCACTGCACACACTGCAGAGAGAGAGAACATCAGGACACACTCATTAGACTTCATTGGAAACTCCTCTGCTTTAACACACACACACCAAATATTCCCGCGCAGAAGTACAACACCACACATCATTCCAGGATATCCCCCTATGGGCATCACACTATCTGTAGCTGAATAAACAGAAGATTGAAACGCTTTGATTAATCTATTAAATGTTGTCTGTTGTTGGACTAGAGGTTCATAAATGCTTCTCGTGTTTGGAAAGATGTTTGACACATGTTTTTTCAAATGCATGTTATAAGCGGCTCGAACTCGCAGTGCTTTCAGAGTGAGCCGCGTTTACTGAGCCGTACGTCACTGACAAGCTGCACATAACTAATGATCACAGCATTTGCCATTTCATAATCGAGATAAGCCAAATCGGTTTAAGCGCGATTTCATTTAAATTGCAAAGTAATATTACAGCGACCGCAGACGTGTTGTGTTTGGCAATTTTAGCTCTCTTGAACTGCTGCCATTTCTATTGATGGACCGGTGCAGGTCGAGATCTTTTGGTCTGTTTTTTCTAACAAGATCTGGCAACACGAACGAGTTAAGGCTCGTAAAGGCTCTCCACAAAGTTCTTTTTTGTTATTCATTTGAGGGTAAAAAGAAGTCGGAAATACCTTTGCAGCAATTTACTGTTAGCGAACATCCCGACAAAACAATACAGTTCACGAGAGAGTTACGTGGTTTTCGCGGGAGTCGTCTATTCTCACCTAATCTTACGCTACATCACATGTCTAACGTTGGGTCAGAGGTCATCATTCCGTCAGAACTCTTGTTTTTTTTTTTACATCTATGCATTTAAGAAAATTGAGTTAATTTTGTAGATTTCAATTATGAATGAACAAAATACTGTGTGGTATCATAACACTTCAGCTAGTATAGTATCGTAAGGTGTTTATGGTATCGTGACACTTCAGCTAGTATAGTATCGTAAGGTGATTATGGTATCGTGGCACTTCAGCTAGTATAGTATCGTAAGATGTTTATGGTATCGTAACACTTCAGCTAGTATAGTACCGTAAGGCGTTTATGGTATCGTAACACTTCAGCTAGTATAGTCAGGGTATCTGCACCATTTTTAAAGTCAAATTTAAGGCTTTTTAAGACCTTTTTAAGACCTTTTTAAGACCTGAAGAAATCAAAATTAATACCGTACATTAGGGGTGCACAATATTGACAAAAATATGTCTAGATATTTTCAAAGTTTTGTTGATAATAATTAGATGATATTTTACTGATTGTGTTTTTGTACTGGTATCCTGGCTGGTTTAAGCCTGTTGTTGACAGCAGACCCATGAAGATATTCATATTTTTTATATTCTATGCAGTGGTCAGTTCACAGCAGTGACCGAAATTAAATTTTTTATTAAGGGGCAATATTTACCACCTTAAATTGATTTCCAGGGGCATTTTCACCTATATAAGGACATTGTTTCTAAACGTATTTAGAGGTATGCATCACCTTTTATGTCAAATTCTAACATTCAAATTAAATTATATTAGAATAACACAGTACCAATGTCAAAATAAATCATTAAATTAAATTCCATCCTTGCAGTGCAGAGGTGACACAGAAGCGGCATCAAAACTGGCATTAGCCTACTGTAATTTACACTTAATTTACAATTGCATAAATAAAGCTATTCAATATTTAAACATGAAATGATTTATAATTTTAACGTTTTAATTAAAGGATACTTTAAATATGAAACTAAAACCACCAGTAGGTAGCGGCAAGTCACTGTCTTAATAAGCGAGTTGTTGGAGTCAACCGATTTGTTCAAAACAAGTGATTGTTCATTGAATCGTTAAAATGATTCGTTCAAAACGCGGATTTCAGTAAAAAAATAATCATCGCTGTCTGTTGGACTACGGCTTCATTATGAAATTCTCGTCGGCGATTTAAAGTGAAAATTGATAATATTGTGTCCAAAAAGTAACTCACAATGTTAACTTTGTTGTTAATTTAACTGTTGTATAAAATAAATAGCACATTTGCAATTGTGTACAGGAAAACGGCACTCTTGCTCATGTGATATGATATTCTAATATCACAACATAATATGATATAAATATAAGACAAAAACTAATTTGGGCACATCTATAACTGCACTGACACATCACGCAGTGAAAGTAAGCATGAGAGAAACGCGATGTCAGCTCGCACTCGCAGTGCCTCGTACATAGTTAAAACAATGATTACAATATCATCATAGTTCATAGACAATATTGCACACTCCTAAGCACATAAAGAATTAACTTACAACTGAACTGATATTTACTGGTTTTCTTCTCTCCTCTCGCGTGCAGGAGACAGATGTAGGCTAATATGCTGCCGTAAGTGACGCGAATTGTCACGTGAACAAGCAAATCCACAAAGATAGAATTAAAAAAATAATACGTAGGCCTACGCTAATTAGATAGTTTTAATTTCGAAAGCATTTAGATAAGTCTAAGTCAAAGTGTCATCTAAAATTTAAGACCTTTCATAAGTAAAAATAAGACATTTAAAAAAAAAAAAAAGACTTTTTATGGCCTTAAATAAAAAAAAAATCAAATTTAACACCTTTTAAGACTTTTTAAGGATCCGCGGAGACCCTGACAGTATCGTAAGGCGTTTATGGTATCGTAACACTTCAGCTAGTATAGTATCGTAAGATGTTTATCGTAAGATGTTTATGGTATCGTGACACTTCAGCTAGTATAGTATCGTAAGATGTTCATGGTATCGTGACAAGCCTAGAAGGAAGTACAACACACAGTCAAAACATTCAAGACCAAACCTCTTTCACCAACACCAGTGCTGTGACTGCGAGCAGATCATGTGATGAGCGCAGGCGAGGGTTTTAACAAGAGGAAGTATATACCCAGCACAGGAAGTATATACCCAGCACAGGAAGGGACCTCACCTGAGACAGGGGCGGCTCGTACAGGTCCAGTTGCAGCCGCTGAACCACATCAGGGAAATCAGCCGCATGGAAACAGATCACGTCTTTGGTGATGCGTGGAGGCTCAGCACTGCAACACACACACACACACACACACACACACACACACACACACACACACACTGACATCACTGAGATCAGCAGCTCACGATACACATCACACCGGTAAGGTGTTTCATAAGCCTTCCAGATGAGTGTGTGTGTGTGCTCACCCTTCCCCGCAGCGCACAGCTTTCAGCACTCCCACAGCTGCAGTGGTCTGGCGCTCAAACCCTTGGCCGATGTGATCAGCGTGAGCTCGGGTTCGGTCCTCAAACAGCATCTCTCGCGGCTCACTGGCTCGAGGAAGATACTGCAGATTCTTTATTTCATTGGTTGACCTGTAAAAAATTATTAATTATGATTGTTTTCAGCGTCAATACATAACAAATGACACAAAAACACAGTCATTGATCCTGGAGAATCACTGACACTCAGCTCTACACGTGTGTGTGTGTGTGTGTGTGTGTGTGTGTGTGTGAGTGAGTGTGTGTGTGAGTGAGTGTGTGTGTGTGAGAGTCTGTCTGAGTGTGTATCTGTGTCTGTGTGAGTGTGTGAGTGTGTCTGTGAGTGTGTGTGTCTGTGTGAGTGTCTGAGTGTGTATCTGTGTGAGTGTGTGTGTCTGTGCATGTATGCGAGTGTGTGTGTGTGTGTGTGTGTGTGTGTGAGTGAGTGTCTGTGTGAGTGTGTTTGATGTTGATCTGACAGAACTGTTGCTGCTCTGTGTTCATGATGAAGATGTTGATGAAGTTCTGAAATGATATCAGGAAGGTTCTGATGTGTGTGTGAAACTGCAATTCGATACAGAAACACACACACACACACACGCGCACACACACACGCACACACACACACGCACACACACACACGCACACACACACACACACACGCACGCACACACACACACACACGCACACACACACACACACAGGAGTGAAGCTTTGTTACCGTTTCCGTTTGAAGGGAGACTTGGGCATGTCCGTGACGGGGATCATCTGCTCTCCGGGCCGAACCCACATGATGGGGCCATCGTCACTGTCAGTCGGGCTCTTCAGCTTCAGACTGGAGAACGTCCCCCACGGCAGCGTCCGCTACACACAAACACACACTGATCAACACGCTAACCCTAACCCAGACTGGAGAACGTCCCCCACGGCAGCGTGCGCTACACACACACACACACACACACACACACACACTGATCAACACGCTAACCCTAACCCAGACTGGAGAACGTCCCCCACGGCAGCGTGCGCTACACACACACACACACACACACACACTGATCAACACGCTAACCCTAACCCAGACTGGAGAACGTCCCCCACGGCAGCGTGCGCCACACACACACACACACACACACACACACACACACACACACACACACAGATCAACACGCTAACCCTAACCCAGACTGGAGAACGTCCCCCACGGCAGCGTGCGCTAAACACACGCAGAAATTCAACCTCACAAAACACTGATCAATAAGCTGCTGTCAAAGGAAAAGTGTGTGTGTGTGAGAGAGAGAGGAAACACACCTGCAGGAAAGGCGAGTCCTCCAGCATGCTGAGGAACTCTGGGAAATAATCTCCCACCTCCTCGTCCACGGCTCCCACCAGACTGATCTGCCTCATGGCTCCGGCTCGATATGTGCCGTGGGAGTAACTCCTCCTCACCTGAACATACACCACATAACACACTCTCATCGGTCATGGTTTCTATGTTATTTGTATAAGTTCATAAAAATATCCAAAGCACCATCAAGTATAATTGAGCAAAGAAACTCAGCAGCTGTGAACACACAGCAGAATTACAATTGGTATGAAATGTTTTGACATAATTATTGTGTTCAAGCACTGAAGAGCAGCGTAAAGTCATGTGACCAGGGGAATGTGAAGTGAGCAGTGCATTATGGGATTGATGACATCAGTCCAGGCATGTCCAGGCTGCTAATGCCTACAGGACTGACTCATCTGTGCTTGAACAAACACTGCTCTCTCTCTCTCTCTCTGTGTGTGTGTGTGTACACAACCGTTTTATGGAGGTCACGTTTCTATTAATGCTACAAACGGAGGAGGAGCAGATGTTGTTTCTAATGAGATGATCCCAAACATCAGATCTCATGGGTCAGTCACAGTGTGTGTTGTGTCTGTGATATCACATCTATTGATGACACTCAGTGTTTCAGGTGAAGCGTGACACATAATCTAACACAATAGCGGTTCCTATCCAACTATTTTTATGTGTATTATGGGATACTGCACAAAAAATGCTGGATGGAAACATAAACATGCATAAATTCAAAATATGAGCATGAAAAAAGTATGCGCTCAATTGAGTCTTTTGATCCGATAAGAAAATATGCACATTAACTACTATAGAAACACATTTACAGAATAGATTCCTCGATGTGCTTCAAAAAAGACATTGACTTTGTGATGGGAGGCATAATTGGACCAACCAGCGGATCGATCTCGCTACACCTGACAAACAGTTACGCTACACCGTCAGGTTACACATGACAGAGAGTTACGCTATACCTGACAGACAGTTACACTACACCTGACAGACAGTTACACTACACCTGACAGACAGTTACGCTACACCGTCAGGTTACACCTGACAGAGAGTTACGCTATACCTGACAGACAGTTACACTACACCTGACAGACAGTTACGCTACACCTGACAAACAGTTACGCTACACCGTCAGGTTACACATGACAGAGAGTTACGCTATACCTGACAGACAGTTACGCTATACCTGACAGACAGTTACACTACACCTGACAGACAGTTACACTACACCTGACAGACAGTTACGCTACACCTGACAGACAGTTACGCTACACCGTCAGGTTACACCTGACAGAGAGTTACGCTATACCTGACAGACAGTTACACTACACCTGACAGACAGTTACGCTACACCTGACTAGGGATGGGTATCGTTAAGGTTTTAACGGTATTACTACTCTTACCGATACTCCTTATCGATCCGGTACTTTAACGGTTTTCTTATCGGTTCTTTTTGTCATATTAAAAAAGGGGGAAAAATTATTTAGAACATAATTAATATTGCTTTATATTTTGAAATGTAAAATAAATATCTATAGCAAAAGAAAAAGCAATGCTTTAACAACACAAATAAAACATATGTTATGCAGAAGGGTGCAGGCTTTTGTATTTTATATAGACAGACAGGACGCCAAAAACAAAGTACAAACACATGGTCAAACAAAAAAAAAAGTATACAATAAAACAAATATACAAATTATATACCCAGTGCTTTAATTTCAGTAATGTCCACTGACATTACTGTTCAGGAGTAATATGGGTTAAAAAGACATCTAATAAAGTCAGATGTAAAATAACACTGCATAGTTTATCATAGATAGATTAAAGCTTATATCATTCAAGAGCTGTGACTGATTTTCTCTTTGCCTTTTGTTGTTTGATTCACATTAATTGAGCAATCGTCAGCAGGATTAGACTGCTGCCTCTTTAAGACCAAATGCAGATCTATACCTCATATTTTCTCCCAACTATTTACGCCGATTTAAGACATAAACTGTATTTAAGTGAATAAACTGTTTAAGTGAATCTCCAAGATGGCCATTTTGACATATTTGTGTAGGCTATTTGATCATTTAGATGCGCACACGAAGCCCAAAATATACGTTGCTTGTCTCGTTGCGATGTGTTTCGGAGCGTGCGCCGCATTTTGGAACAGCGTCTATTGCGTAAATTTTGGTACTTTTAATAGCCTTTTATTATCAAACGTGTCCCGCAGTTTAGCAACAGTATAGACTACATTTTACAACGATCACGATCGTGCAGATTCTGACGTTACTTTTGGGTTTTAGGGAGAAATGACAGCGCACCGCTGTGAAGGGAAGGAAGTTGCGCTGGAGAGAATGTGGCTTTAGTTTTTAATGGTTACACCTCAAATATCTTCTTTTTTATAATCATTGGAAGCCAAAATCTAAATCTAAAATAAAATTAGTTTAATATCAAAGATCTAAAGTGTAACCTTTTGAACGTTCTGTCCTCATCGTCACTCATTAAGCAGGGCTGTTGTGTTGCGCGCGCCGTGGCTTTGCGTGAAAGATCGCTCTCTCTCTCACACACACTCTCTCTCTCTTTAGCAAAAATGCATCACAGACAAATGGTTCAATATTTATTCGCAAGATAATAATTTCTTAATAGCAATAATAAATAGCACGTGTACTTTCATAATTTCTCCAGTACCGACAGCAGAACCGATAACGTCCGAGCTTAACGATCCAGCGGTCTTTCAAAATTCAGCACCGGGGCCCGTTTAATACCGGGTTTCGGTACCCATCCCTACACCTGACAGACAGTTACGCTACACCTGACAGACAGTTACGCTACACCGTCAGGTTACACCTGACAGACAGTTACGCTACCCCTGACAGACAGTTACGCTACACCTGACAGACAGTTACGCTACACCTGACAGACAGTTACGCTACACCTGACAAACAGTTACGCTACACCGTCAGGTTACACCTGACAGAGAGTTATGCTATACCTGACAGACAGTTACACTACACCTGACAGACAGTTACGCTACACCTGACAGAGAATTACGCTACACCTGACAGAGAGTTGTTATGCTACACCTGACAGACAGTTGTTATGCTACACCTGACAGACAGTTGTTATGCTACACCTGACAGACAGTTACGCTACACCTGACAGACAGTTGTTATGCTACACCTGACAAACAGTTACGCTACACCGTCAGGTTACACCTGACAGACAGTTACGCTACACCTGACAGACAGTTACGCTACACCTGACAGTTACGCTACACCTGACAGACAGTTACGCTACACCTGACAGACAGTTACGCTACCCCTGACAGACAGTTACGCTACCCCTGACAGACAGTTACGCTACACCTGACAGACAGTTACGCTACACCTGACAGACAGTTACGCTACGCTACACCTGAAAGACAGTTATGCTACACCTGAAAGACAGTTACACTACACCTGACAGACAGTTATGCTACACCTGACAGACAGTTACACTACACCTGACAAACAGTTATGCTACACCATCAGGTTACACATTAAAGACAGTTACGTTACACATTAAAGACAGTTACGCTACACCTGAAAGACAGTTACGCTACACCTGAAAGACAGTTACGCTACACCTGAAAGACAGTTACGCTACACCTGACAGACAGTTACGCTACCCCTGACAAAGAGTTACGCTACACCGTCAGGTTACACATGACAGACAGTTACGCTACACCTGACAGACAGTTACGCTACCCCTGACAGTTACACTACCCCTGACAGACAGTTACGCTACACCGTCAGGTTACACCTGACAGACAGTTACGCTACCCCTGACAGAGAGTTACGCTACCCCTGACAGAGAGTTACGCTACCCCTGACAGAGAGTTACGCTACACCTGACAGACAGTTACGCTACACCTGACAGACAGTTACGCTACACCTGACAGAGAGTTACGCTACACCTGACAGAGAGTTACGCTACACCTGACAGAGAGTTACGCTACACCTGACAGAGTTACGCTACACCTGACAGTTACGCTACCCCTGACAGGACAGTTACGCTACCCCTGACAGACAGTTACGCTACCCCTGACAGACAGTTACGCTACCCCTGACAGAGAGTTACGCTACACCTGAAAGACAGTTACGCTACACCTGACAGACAGTTACGCTACACCTGACAAGACAGTTACGCTACCCCTGACAGACAGTTACGCTACCCCTGACAGACAGTTACGCTACACCTGACAGAGAGTTACGCTACACCTGACAGAGAGTTACGCTACACCTGACAGAGAGTTACGCTACACCTGACAGAGTTACGCTACACCTGACAGTTACGCTACCCCTGACAGGACAGTTACGCTACCCCTGACAGACAGTTACGCTACCCCTGACAGACAGTTACGCTACCCCTGACAGAGAGTTACGCTACACCTGAAAGACAGTTACGCTACACCTGACAGACAGTTACGCTACACCTGACAAGACAGTTACGCTACCCCTGACAGACAGTTACGCTACCCCTGACAGACAGTTACGCTACACCGTCAGGTTACACATGACAGACAGTTACGCTACCCCTGACAGACAGTTACGCTACCCCTGACAGACAGTTACGCTACACCGTCAGGTTACACCTGACAGTTACGCTACCCCTGACAGACAGTTACGCTACCCCTGACAGACAGTTACGCTACCCCTGACAGACAGTTACGCTACACCTGACAGACAGTTACGCTACCCCTGATCTGCGCTTCAAAAACATGTTGTAAATATACATCAATGACGCTCTTCAGCGAGCGCTTGCACAGATACACACGGGGAGCGTTAGAAAGCAGGCGTATATCAGCAGATCGGTCCTGCTTTCAAACACTTCCGTGCGCTGATCATTGTAGCCAATCACAGACATATCTGATGAGTGCGTGAACACAATGGCCAATCAGGCATTTACGATTCTGTTCATTTTCCGAAGTTGGTACCAAAGTAGGTACTTTTGTCAACACTAGAGCCTCGGGTATAAAACCTTGTGTAGATTACATCCTGATAGAGCATGTAAGCACACATCAATTGCAGTTTTTATTGAATCAGACCCTGTGCAAAGTGCATATATAATTACCAATAGCAGAAGCTTTAGCATGTGATGTTTTTTATCAATAATGTGTGCAAGGAAAATGGCATATGCCCTTTATCCATGAGGTCCCTAATCTGTCATTAAAGAGGAATGATGTTTTGTTCTCCTGTATCGAATCTCTGCTGCAGCTAAACCTACAAACACCCACCAGTGCAACACAACCTGTCACGTCTACTAACCTGAGTGTGAAAGTTTGCCATAGTCGTCGTCTCGATGTCCTTCTTCCCCAGGATTTCCATTTTGACGGGCGAGTTGGGGAACTTGCAGGAGAAGTACTCGAGGAAGTCTGGGAGATACGAGGCGGCCCCATGGATCACGCCCATCACGTAGTTGGCAGAGCCGTCCTGGTCCTCGCTAAACGACAGGGTGACGAACTCCTGCGCGAACCTCTGCATCTGCACGGGCGTCAGGACCGAGAGCTCCTTGCTGTAGGCGTGCAGAACCAGGGCACCTCCGTTGGGCTGGTTCTCCACATGGACCAGACAGCCGAACTCCAGCCGGTCCAGCCCGGGCAGTGTAGCGGGTTTATCCGGGCCGTCTGTGGCGCTCAGACTCTGAGAGCAGATGTTCTTCAGGCTCGGTGTGCTTCTGTTCTCCGGTGTCGGGCTACAGGAGCTCACAGAGACGCTCTGCTGGACCGGGGCCGGTGGCTGGAACTCGGACTCAGAACTAACCGTCTGGCTGGACTTGCTGTACATCTTGGGCCGCTTTCGCTTTTCACCTTCTTTATGTTTCTTTTTCTTTTTCTTCTTGACCTTTTTCATCAGCAAGTCCTCAGCAGAATTTATCTTCGGCTTCTCTCCGTCACCTACAGCACAGGAGAAAGGTGATTAACTTCACAAACATCCTCAGAACAAAAGAAAAAATGATTTCACCCCCAACAAATAGCAGAGCTGATAAGGACCGGAGCAGAGAGTGATGCATCTAATCACTCGTTCACAGTTCAGGGTCAGTTAACCCTTTAGAACCGGCTGTGTCGACGCCGACACACACCAGCAAGCTGCATTCACTTTACCGTAACTCTTCAACCGTTTGCACTATCAAAACCATTCAAATTGCCCCTGACAGTAGACAACATGCGCTTTTCGGCAATATACGGCTCATTACGGTAATTTCATGCTTTCCATCAGCAAATGGCAGCAGCTTTCTGGCAGAGCGGAAAGGAAGGATTTGAACAGAGATACGAAGCGCAGCAGGTTAGAGTGTTTAGGATTGCATAAAATAATAAAAGAAACGAACAAATACATGGCGAAAGAAGTGTTAGACAGCAGAAGAGGGGATTGGGATGATTTTTAATGAAACTTGGGAGGCGGATAGCAGTTACTCTTTCACGTATCTTAGCATGTGGTGTATGCATGCATTTGAGTGTGTGCGCGTGTGTATGAAAAAAAGTGTCCTAAATGAAAACTGCAACCCAATGTCACAAAAAAGACTTGTATATGTGTATTATAGGTCAATTTTCAAATTTAAAGTTCGTGATTTTTCATTTTTTTCTAAATAAAAATCAGTAACTTTATTCTCTTTTTAAAATTGTCTATTTAAATTATTTACTAACTCACCACACATAATAATGGTCAATAACTGTAATTTGTTGAAAGCTATTTTTTTTTCTAAAATAGATGACAGCTTGCACATGAAGATAGCACATTGTTCTAGTAAAAAAAATATATATATAACCAACTAGCCAACTAGCAAAAACAACAAATTAGCAACAAATAGTTTTTTTGCACATTTGTCTCCGAGATCTACAATCTACAACACTGAATTGGGTGTCGCTGTATATGTGTGACATCAAGATGATGATTTTATTTGTCTCTTAAGGTACTCGACTACAAAATGATTCTAAGTGGCCATTCCATTCAATAATAAACATATAATACATTATTAAAATCAAAAGTTGTAACTGTATTATTTAATGGACCTGAGCTGACATTCTTCTGTAACAAATGTAGATATTGCTCATTGTTAATGTTAGTTAATACATTAACTAACGTTAACTAATGGGCTCTATGCGAAACTTACTTCCGCATTCTGCGAAACAGGTGTCACCACATCCGGTTCAGGTCCGCTGTACCGCGCTACGTTGGATATGGCACTGTTTTACTCTAGATGCCTTCAGGAATTACCCAAAATGAGCATAACTGATGTCCATTGCATATGCAGGTTGACATCTAAAACTCCTGCCACCAAAATGGACAAGGGGTTTAAGCTATACGCCTCCTCATACATATTTGACTATGAAGGTTTGTATCTGCTAGCGATAGCTCATGTTAGCATTCCCGAACGGGAAGAATGCAGTTTGTAACTATGGTAGCTAAACTAACGATAACATTGAAGTGGTGGAAACTCACGGTGGAGTTGAACTTCCCTGACATCGCGTATTGAGGATTATCTGCTTCTGGTACTTTACTGGCTTTGACATTTTCTTCTTGTCACTAACATTCAGATGTTAAAATCAAATAAAACGGCAACAGTAAAAAGGGCTAACTAGGTTAGCTAGGCCAAGTCAATAGCTGTCACCGACTCGCCGTTAGTACCAAACAGAAGCAAACCGGAAGTCAGGAGACCTGTTTTCCGGTTTGGTCACGTGACGCTCGGCATAAAGCCTATTGGACCTTATTCTAAAGTGCTACCCATTTGTTCTTTAATTATTTTGCAATTTAATCTGTTTGAAACCTTTTAACTTTATAAAAAAAAAAAAAAAGTGTATTGCTTTATTGTATTTATGTGTTCCGAGTTCTTTTTGTCATGAGAAAAAAAAGTTATTAAACCTGTTATAATATGACAACACTTTTTTTGCAACTTATTTCAATAACGAGATAAAAGCTTCAGCAATTATCGCAACATGAAAACTTGATAGCGCCCCGTGCCTAATAGTAATACAAACGTCAAAAAAAAATGTTTTCCAGGGATGCAAAAACAATTCAAATGTATCCAAGGTGCTACTTTATTTAAATAATGTAAAGCAATTAGTTAGTTTGGTCATCAGTTGGGTTAGGGTTAGTTAGGTCATCAGTTGGGTTAGGGTTACTTAGGGTTAGTTTGGTCATCAGTTGGGCTAGGGTTAGTTAGGTCATCAGTTGGGTTAGGGCTAGGGTTAGTTAGGTCATCAGTTGGGTTAGGGCTAGGGTTAGTTAGGTCATCAGTTGGGTTAGGTTTAGTTTGGTCATCAGTTGGGTTAGGGCTAGGGTTAGTTAGGGTTAGTTTGGTCATCAGTTGTGTATAAACTATCGTGTAGTGTGTTAAACAGTCTAGGGAGTGGCTATGAGAAATGTGTTTTAAGCAAGCACAGATGAGAGTTTAACAACTGACAGAAAGGAAAGGCACAGGTGAGAGTTGATGTGACAAACTGTACACTGCCAAAGTCTAATCCATCAAGCTCACAGAAGTCCAACAAACAGCAGTAACTGCAGCCGATGATGATGCTGATGTTAGTCCATCTCCTCCATATGACCCACTATTAACCTCATATCAATGTCATGATTACAGCAAATCATTATTTAAAACATTAAGTTCATATCTTCTTACTTGAGCTTTTAACAACACCGCTGTGCTGTACCGAAGTTTCAGTCCTTAGACTATGACGGTGCAAGTTATAGACACAAGCATTTTTCTAATTTAGTATAAATTAGTTCTAGTTTTAACCTATTACTCTAGTGGTCTTGACTGCATTTGTGCCACACACACATATATATATATATATATATATATATATATATGTCTGTTTTGAAAGAATATTTCTGACTGCTTGAAAAACAACAACAATGAAATCAAGATTATGGTTCCACATGTCACTCACAGTCAATTCAATCTTACAAGTGGATCTCATATGCTAAACAATAACCAAATAATGTTATTTAGAATATCATTATTACTGATGATAACAATAACAAACTTCAGTTGTGAATATGCATCTTTACACACTGTCATAAAACAAGACCAGTAAAGAGACTGAGGTATAGATCACACAAGTGAGTCGTGGTTCAGTGAGTCATCTATGAACTCTGAACGATTCACTGACCGAGTCTGATGTCAAATTGTTGTTACACCTTTTATTCACATTTGCGCACATTTTAATAATAATATTTTTGTGACACCTGAATGTTTCAGAATACCATTTCTTAAATAAGCAATAAAGTACGGGAGGTCTGATTATCGACTAGGGCTGTTGGAACGAATTCCGAAATTCTAATATAATTCGAATATTAAAAAAAATCAATACTATTCGAATGCTGAAGTTCCTATTTGCAAAAAAAATGTGCAATCTTGTCTTTCTCGCCGCCTTGGCTTACACGCATGTGAAAATTAAATGCTTTTGTTTCGTCTGATGAACAATAAAGTTTTTGAATCGTAACCCAATTGTGCACGTTATCCACGCTGTATCATCATAACAATACTGTCAAAAATCGCGGAGAGAAATGTCTCCACGGAAACGGAGATTTACATTTACATTTATTCATTTAGCTGACGCTTTTATTCAAAGCGACTTACAAATATGTCAGAGGTCGCACGCCTCTGGAGCAACTAGGGGTTAAGTGTCTTGCTCAGGGACACATTGGTGTCTCACAGTGGATTCGAACCCGGGTCTCTCACACCAAAGGCATGTGTCTTATCCATTGCCCCACTACCACCCCTGGAGATCACCACTCCTGACAATTTGATTCACAGTCCACACTACAACGTCAACACGGCGTTTCCAAATGTATCCACTTTGGAGTGCGTTTTCATTAATAAGAACGCCGTCTCAGTGTGGACGGAAGGCCAAAACGGAGAGAAAAATATCCGTTATTTGTTATGACAACGTTACACCCTGACAAGCTAGGCGATCTGTACGAGGAACCGCCGCTAAAACAGGCAAGAATTACTTCCTCTCTCCTCATCACGGGGCTTACCAGCTGTCTGCCAAAAGGCGATAACAGACAAACTGACACGGTTTATCTGTGAAGATATGAGACCGATCAACATCACGCATTGGCGATCCATAAGACAGTGTAATGTCGTAAATATTAATAATAGGATGAATTTGAGCATTATATATTCGAATATTATTTTAATATTAAATAAAATAAGGAATGGAATTCGAATAGTATTATAGAGGAAGATTGACAGCCCTATTATCGACTGCATCACATCACTAACCCTAACGGTTGATCTCGATCAAGCCGAGCTCCAATCACACCAGGGCACAGGAACGGCTCCACGATTTTAGCCAAAAATGACATCGCCATCTCTTTGAAAACACCAGATATGATCATTCAGGCATAAAAGGACAAAGAAAGCAGAACCTGCAGCCAATAGAAAAGGTTCACACTTGCTTCTTTCTTTCAAACAGAACAGAATAAAAAACGCTGGTCCTTTTTTTAATCATCATAATGTGTCTTCGTCGAAATTATATTCACTCTTCACATTTGTTGTAATAACTTTTTTACAACAAAATGAAGCATCACTGAACTGAAGCTGGACTGTGACGCTATTTTCTTCTGGAAACAAACTTTGTTGCATTATTTTCCTGTTATCTCTGTAAAGCTGCTTTGAAAGAATCTGTATTGTAAAAAGCGCTTTATAAATAAATGTGACTTGACTCTGTTGTTTTTAGGAACCCCTAAACCTGCAGCCCAGGTCAAAGGTGAAAGGTCACACACACAGAGCTGACAGACGTTCAGGTGTGGGTGTTTGATGGCTCACCTTTCTGCAGGATCTTCACCTCTCCATTCTCTCTCTTCATCTCCGTCATCAGCTTATGTTTTCTTTTCTCCTTCATCTCTCTCTCCTGCTCTTTCTCTCTGTCCTTCTCTCTCTCTCTCTTTTTCTCACGGTCTCTGTCTTTAGGTTTCTCCTTGTCTTTAATGGTGTGTTCTGTGGGAGAAAGAAACACACCAGAGGGTTAAAGCATTCACTGATGCCGAAGGTTTGTCTCATTCCCGAATCCAGCTCAAAGACACAGAGTTCATGAATCCGCCTTCAGTGAGAAGTCCTCACCAGCCAATCACACAAGTCCTCAACAGATTATCAGTCTTCTCCACTATACTTTCATATACCAGGATAAACTGTCTTAAAAATCAGGTATGAACATTCCTTCAACTTCTTTATGCACAAGATAATTCTTATTTTTGTCTTTTGATTCTTCTGGTCAGTTTTAACCAGGTCACAATCTTGAGGATAAATTTCAGGGTCTAATAATGTTGCCATAAAGACAAACCGTGGGGGAAACATGACACTAAAGCACAAAAAATGAGAGAGAAAGTTCAAAGTGTTCATTCTGTCATATTTTTCTTAACCTCATTTCACTCCAAACCTGTATGACTAAAGACATTTTAAAGAACATTTCAACTTTTTTTGTCAGTACAGTGGAAGTAAATGGTGTCTCATTGACTGATGAAAAAAGAGTCACACAAGTTTGGAGCGACATGACAGCGAGTAAACGATGACAGAACTGTTTCTTTGAAGAAATACAGCTTCTTCTGAGAAGCTTTACAGTGCATTTACTGCCTTTGTCAATAACATAAAACTGAACTTTAATGAGTTAGTCTGAGTAACGGGTTCCCAACTCTATCCAGGACAGACTGAACGTGTCTTCATCACACAGATGGGTTATAGCTTTATTAGTGCTGATCATGTGTGTAACAGGCCTGACACAAACACACAACTGCAGTAAGACATGCATGTATGAGTGAAGTAACGTTACAGCATTATATTTATTAAAGTAACAGAACATTACTGTCACAAACACTGTTGCAGATCAACTTCACCGCAGGTTCACTGAAATCATGTTTCTGCTGTAAATTAATGTTTCCCAGGCTGAATACATCGTTAATAACACGTCCGAGGTGGTAATGACATTTCAGCAATAATCCAGTATTAGAATCATGATCGTTCGTTTTGATGTCTGAATAGATATTTCAAGAATGACAGCAGTTTACTGTGTTTATTACTACAGGTAATTATTCTAACGTTCTATAGATTGAGTTGATATTTGGATATTAACATATGTTTCCGATTATGTTCGGTGAGTGATTCTCTCAGATTTGATTAACACAGCAGATATTTTATAACGCTATTATGGACTAATATGCTCGTTCTGCGGCGGGTCACATTGCAGCTGCACGCGCTCCGTCACCGCTTGGGTCGCGCGCCGATGCTAAGCTAACTAGCGCTGTCGGATGTGTTCGACACACAAATAAACACACACGCGTTCACAGAGGCACAATAAACACATCATAAACACACACACATACACACACTCGCACAGATCACATCTAGCGAACCAACGGCCCGTTATCAGCCACAAATAGCGCCCGAGCGAAGCGGCTGTCGATACCTTTCTGCGACAACTTCAGCTCTCCGTTTTCCTTCTTCACACTGAGGTGATTTTCAGCCGCCAGTTTGTGTTTCTTCCTCTCTTTTTCTCTCTCTTTGCCTTTCTCTTTCTCTCGGTCTCTGTCTTTCTCTGTTTTTGTTTTTTTGTTTTTCGGTTTGCTGCTGTAATTCTGCTGCTCCGTGCCTCCGTTCATCTTCTTGGCTTTAAATATTTTCTCCTCTTGTCGGATTTTCTTGGCCGGTGGAGGATGATGATGGTGCTCCCGGTTCTGGGACGCTGGTTTCGGTTCAGTGGGTTTGTTGAGCTGAATGAACTCCGCCATCTTTTCTCTATTTACTCTCTCTCGAGCTGCTGCTGTTTGTGTAAGAGGCACGGGAGGGGCGTGGCCTGGTATTGATTGACAGGAAGAACGTACTTGTGTGGGGCGTGGCCTGGCATTGATTGACAGCGAGAGCAGCTTTTTAAAGCGGGTGGACATGAGAGGTGACGTCAGCAGCTTAGTCACTGTATTCATTTGAATAAGATCCATGAACCCATTTATTATTATACTTTATACTAGCATTCAAACCCTTTCATGGTGAAAACAGTTTCAAACTTATATATTATATCTGTGGTTTCAAATACCATTTACAAATTTATTCTAAATTCCACTCGAAATGTTTTAAAATGCACACATGCTGTTTCCGATGAGCAAGTGTGAAGTTTAGATTAGTCTGAGATGAGCAAATTTTGCGTAAAACCAATCACTATTGACCACTGCGATGTCATACTGATTCTGTTACAGTACTCTCGCGAGAGCTAGCAGTTTCATACGCAAGCGTGGGTTTTTTTATTTGCAACATTAGAGCTGTATCGCTTAACAACACTGACTGCACTTAACCAGCTGGAAAAAGCTCCAGTGGTGTTGAAATCTGGCATAGAACGTAGCTGGTATAAACCTTAATTGAACAAATAATAATCAATTAAAAAGTATCTAACATCGGTAAACGCCATCTACTGCTGAGATGGAGGGAATAAGATCCATAGACAGTATATAAACTGGACACAGCGACCCCATAGGTTTCAACGGAGAGAAGTGAAGCAAATTAGAAGCACTCACTTCCTGATGGCTGAGCGTACTGCGCAGACTCAAACTGAGCTTGACGACGTGGATGTGACGTGAGCAGCCTGCCTGACAGTTGTACGTTTTCTAGTAGCTGTGCCAAGAGAAATCTGAATAATTCTCTTCCAAATCTCGCAGAGACGGAGAGCGTGAGTAGGAGCTGTCCATGAGCTAGGAGCAGGAGCAACGTCATGACTCTCTATGTGCTTCTCCTTTGACTTTATGCCTCCACGTCCCCCCGATTGACTGCGAGCTTCTCTTCCTGTCTCTACGGTAATTTCCAGAGAGTCGCGTGGTTATGACGCAATCGTTAGCCTACTTTTACAAAAACGGCTTCTACGGGGCCATAACGTAAGATACAAGGTAATGGAGCCTTTTATACATTGTCGTGTTTCTTTAGAAATAAACAATGGACAGATTGAGTCTTTAAACGCCTCAGATGTAAAGTTATTCGCTGTCAAAGTGATGCCAAAATGAATGGGAGTCAATGGGATGCTAACAGCAGGTGAAGGCTTATTAGCCAATGGCGGCTCCCGGGGGTGGTACAGAAATCGAGCGCTCGATTACCCCCTGATAAGATCGGCACAATCCTCACAGTGCATTATGGGTATTATTGAGCTTTTGAATGTAGGGCTGCACAAAACTGGGGAAAAAAGTTACTTTTTTAGAATAATCATATTTTATGCTAATATTCTTCATGAATTTAGAGTTTGACTAACAAATGCATGTTCCAAATGCCGATGCGCCAAACTAAATCTGTAGCCGACGCTCAACACTAAATCTGTAACCGACGCGCCAAACTAAATCTGTAGCCGACGCGCCAAACTAAATCTGTAACCGATGCGCCAAACTAAATCTGTAGCCGACGCTCAACACTAAATCTGTAGCCGATGCGCCAAACTAAATCTGTAGCCGACGCTCAACACTAAATCTGTAGCCGACGCTCAACACTAAATCTGTAGCCGACGCTCAACACTAAATCTGTAGCCGATGCGCCAAACTAAATCTGTAGCCGACGCTCAACACTAAATCTGTAACCGACGCGCCAAACTAAATCTGTAGCCGACGCGCCAAACTAAATCTGTAACCGATGCGCCAAACTAAATCTGTAGCCGACGCTCAACACTAAATCTGTAGCCGATGCGCCAAACTAAATCTGTAGCCGACGCTCAACACTAAATCTGTAACCGATGCGCCAAACTAAATCTGTAGCCGACGCTCAACACTAAATCTGTAACCGACGCTCAACACTAAATCTGTAGCCGATGCGCCAAACTAAACCTTGTAGCCGACGCTCAACACTAAATCTGTAGCCGACGCGCCAAACTAAATCTGTAACCGATGCGCCAAACTAAATCTGTAGCCGACGCTCAACACTAAATCTGTAACCGACGCGCCAAACTAAATCTGTAGCGATGCGCCAAACTAAATCTGTAGCCGATGCGTCAAACTAAATCTGTAACCGACGCTCAACACTAAATCTGTAACCGACGCGCCAAACTAAATCTGTAGCCGATGCGCCAAACTAAATCTGTAGCCGACGCTCAACACTAAATCTGTAACCGACGCTCAACACTAAATCTGTAGCCGATGCGCCAAACTAAATCTTGTAGCCGACGCTCAACACTAAATCTGTAGCCGACGCGCCAAACTAAATCTGTAACCGATGCGCCAAACTAAATCTGTAGCCGACGCTCAACACTAAATCTGTAACCGACGCGCCAAACTAAATCTGTAGCGATGCGCCAAACTAAATCTGTAGCCGATGCGTCAAACTAAATCTGTAACCGACGCTCAACACTAAATCTGTAACCGACGCGCCAAACTAAATCTGTAGCCGATGCGCCAAACTAAATCTGTAGCCGACGCTCAACACTAAATCTGTAACCGACGCGCCAAACTAAATCTGTAGCCGACGCTCAACACTAAATCTGTAGCCGACGCGCCAAACTAAATCTGTAACCGATGCGCCAAACTAAATCTGTAGCCGACGCGCCAAACTAAATCTGTAACCGATGCGCCAAACTAAATCTGTAGCCGACGCTCAACACTAAATCTGTAGCCGACGCTCAACACTAAATCTGTAGCCGACGCTCAACACTAAATCTGTAGCCGACCCTCAACACTAAATCTGTAGCCGACGCTCAACACTAAATCTGTAGCCGACCCTCAACACTAAATCTGTAGCCGACGCGCCAAACTAAATCTGTAACCGATGCGCCAAACTAAATCTGTAGCCGACGCTCAACACTAAATCTGTAGCCGACCCTCAACACTAAATCTGTAGCCGACGCGCCAAACTAAATCTGTAACCGATGCGCCAAACTAAATCTGTAACCGATGCGCCAAACTAAATCTGTAGCCGACGCTCAACACTAAATCTGTAGCCGACGCTCAACACTAAATCTGTAGCCGACCCTCAACACTAAATCTGTAGCCGACGCGCCAAACTAAATCTGTAACCGATGCGCCAAACTAAATCTGTAGCCGACGCTCAACACTAAATCTGTAGCCGACCCTCAACACTAAATCTGTAGCCGACGCTCAACACTAAATCTTTAACCGATGCGCAGCGCTTCAGCTCAGGCGGCGTCCGGTCAGTGCAGCACCAGTGAAGATGAACACACCTGTTATCAACACAACAAAATTATAAAATGCAATTATACAATATACCAATCATATCAACACCAATGCTAAAAACAGGGCATATCTACAACTTCATAAATAAAAACTATATACAAATTATGCATAATAAATTACTATATACAAATTATGCATAATAAATTAGTCAAAGAACGGATTGAAATTTTTATTTCCTGTTAATGTATTACGTTTGTAACCTACTACTATTTTTAATTGCTTAAAAGTATTTTTGGTCACACTATATATTATGTGTCCTTTACTATGTACTTGCATCCAAAAATAAGTACAATGTACTTATTGTGTTCATACTGTATTGTAATACAATTTTGTTGCTATTAAGGAATACACGGGTAAGGCTAGGAAAGGTTTGTTAATGGGGAGGGTTAAGGTGTTAGAAGCTCAAAAGTGTGAATATAGATCTAATTACAGAGATTAATTACAGCTGTAATTACATGCAGGTATTTTAAAATATAGGAGTACATTGTTAAAAACTTGTACACAATGAGTGCATTGTATCAAATGATTAATTTAAGTGTTTGTACAAAGTAGTTAAAGACACCTAATATAAAGTGGGGCTGTAGTTTTTGATGCTCATTTACAGTTATGAAGTTTCCATGATTAATACATTTATGAAATATCATATTTTTATTGAATATTTTAACCCTACACACAAATTATGGGAAAAAAATTATCTTTGAATTTTATATGAATTTAATGTCCATATTCCAATATACTAAAACTTCCAAATTATATCAAAATAGTTTGTTATAAAGTTATAAAACTGTGCTGGCGTGGCTCTTCTCCTGCTGTGCAAAATAAAAGCTTAAAACAGAACAACCATAACATTTTGTTTTGGTCTTTAAGCTGAGATTAATTGTAAATATATTGGATGACCTGTTGATTAAATCATACATGTGAGAACAGGATTGAATATTCAGTTCATTGTAACAGAGCACGAGGATCCGCTGGCCTTTGCTGCTCTACGAGAGTTCTGCGACTCAACGCTCTTTTCCTGCTCTCGTCAGGCACTCGCTTCTCAAACCAGCCTCTTCTCTCTGACATGAGAGTGTGTGTGAGAGAGTGAGTGAGTGTGAGTGTGTGAGAGAGTGAGTGAGGGAGTGTGTGTGTGTGTGTGAGAGAGAGTGTGTGAGAGAGAGTGTGGGAGAGAGAGTGTGAGTGAGAGGGAGTGTGAGAGTGAGTGAGTGTGAGAGAGAGTGTGAGTGAGTGTGTGTGAGTGAGAAGTGTGAGTGTGTGTGTGTGTGTGTGTGTGTGTGAGAGAGTGAGTGAGAAGTGTGAGTGAGTGAGTGAGTGAGTGAACTGACCCAGGACGGAGCGCCGCTCATTCATGCATTGACACACACACACACACACACACACACACACTAACACTCGTGTGGGACGAGGCTACAGTTTGAATGATCAGTGCATCAGGAAAAATTGTGACAAATGTCAAATCGCTGCAGCATGTGCAAGAAAACCTTCAGATCGAATTCAGACACTTGTTTACGAAAATGCGTTACAACTGTGTGTGAAAGCAGGAGGTCACTGAGTCTGAACATCACGGATCCGACATCAAACATTAACTGTAGAAACCTCAACGTGAGATATAACCCAGGCATTTAATTCACACACACACAGAGCTTGTATTGACAATAAAACAGCGGAAGGCAGATTCCGCGTAATGTTTTTACTGACACGGTGATTGATTGACAGGTCTGTGTTGGAAGGTCGAGTAAAATCCCAGAGGTTTAAATGCGACTGTGCAACTTGCACACATTCTCTCTCTGTGTCTCACTCGCACACATTCTCTCTCTGTGTCTCACTCGCACACATTCTCTCTCTGTGTCTCACTCACACACACACTCACACACACACTCACACACACACTCACACTCACACACACACTCACACACACACTCACACACACACTCACACACACACACTCACACTCACACTCACACACACACACACACTCACACACACACTCACACACACACTCACACACACACACACACACACTCACACACACACACACACACACACTCACACACACACTCACACACACACTCACACACACACTCACACACACACTCACACACACACTCACACACACACTCACACACACACTCACACACACACTCACACACACACTCACACACACACTCACACACACACACACACACACACACACTCACACACACACTCACACACACACTCACACACACACTCTCACACACACACTCACACACACACTCACACACACACACACTCACACACACACTCACACACTCACACACACTCACACACACACTCACACACACACACTCTCACACACACACACACACACACACACACACACACACACACTCACACACACACACACTCACACACACACTCACACACACACACACTCACACACACACTCACACACACACTCTCACACACACTCTCACACACACTCTCACACACACTCTCACACACACTCTCACACACACACACACACACACACACACTCTCACACACACTCTCACACACACTCTCACACACACTCTCACACACACTCTCACACACACTCTCACACACACACACACTCTCACACACTCTCACACACTCTCACACACTCTCACACACTCTCACACACTCTCACACACTCTCACACACTCTCACACACTCTCACACACTCTCACACACTCTCACACTCACACTCACACTCACACTCACACTCAGTAAAAGAAAAGGCACAGGCGAGCTGTCAGGGTGTCGTTTGTGAAGTGAGAAAATGGCATATACAAAAATAACCTCTAGAATACAATTTACAAAAAGCATTAATACAATCTCCAGCCCGCGGCGTCTGAAGTGGCCGATACACACCTGCCGAACAAACGGGAAGAACGGCGGGATGAAAGAAAACACAACCCTGAAAACGCTTGTTCTAACAGGAGGGCAAATAACTTACAGTTTGAGGTTCACGTAACGGGTTCATGCACAGATGTCTTACATCGCATTAATATATTCAGTGATAGTAGATTTGCATCATCATTATTTACTGCTCGCCTGGACACGCCGAAGACAGCGCTCAGCGTTCATGAGTTCACAGTCAGAGACTAAAACTAGCAGGAGATGCACAAGTGACAGTGGCGGTCCGGGACAGGAGGAGTAAGGCATGTTTCTGGTCCCAGCGAGAGCTTTAGCACAACACAGTCAATCCATGGCAGCGGCAGCACTACAGCCGTGCATCATGGGAGATTATCTTGGGAGCTTTCTGATTGTTTAAGTCAGAGATGAGGGCGCAGAGTCTTCGACATCCATCACTGATAGAGAGTGTGTGTGAGGAGAGTCTTCGACGTCCATCACTGATAGAGAGTGTGTGTGAGGAGAGTCACGTCCACTCCGACGGAGGATCCCGAGGGCCTTTGGGATGAGAGCAACGGCTGCCAAATCCTGGCGGACACACACACACACACACACACGGATGAGAGAACCGGCAATACACACACACACACACACACACGAGGAGCTCTCATCTGCTCCGTCACTCACCGATCTCAGTCTCGGTCCTCTTCTCGGTCTTCCCGTTCTTCTGCTCGGCATCTAGAGAAAGAAAAACAGAGATGCATCACGAACACTCAGCCAATCAAACGCCTCCGTCATGATGGGAGAAACGTGTCTCTCTGGCCTGTGTTTAGCAGGAGATTCGGATGAGTTCAGACGCCACTAACGTGTCATATCATCATCAGGAACCCAGCGCAGTGAGGAGCAGTGTCGAGGTCCATACTTTTTAGGCACCGCCTGAATTGCCTCCATACCAGCGGGTATCAAAAAATGTCTTGTCGTTCAGTACCAAATTTCGATGCCTAAGGGGTTAATCTCGTCAGCGCCAGTGAGCTAATGAGCATGATTGGCTGTGGGAGGCATTGAGGTAAAACACTAGTTTACGCCAGTTACGCCCAGAGACGAGGCTGTAGTGTGAAGCCTCTCAGACATGAGAAACAGGCCTATAGAAGCTTGAAATGTCTACTTTTAAAGGAGCATTTCTCTCTATAGTTCACTACACTACAGATGATGAGTCAGCAAACCTCAACATCCTCTCTGCAGCAACACTGACTCAGAAAACACTAGATTATTAATAAACAATTAACATCTTCTTGCTTTTTCCTCGACACATTCATAATAAAAAAATAAAAGTCTCCAGGAAGTTCTTTCTGTACAGTTAGGGTTACTTCCTGTTTCTCTACCTCCATACACATGTTCTGAGTGAGAATCATTTGCCAAACCTGGCCAATATCAAACAATATCATGTGCAATACTGTGTAGTGCGACGCACCGGTGTGTGGAGGAGCAGCAGGAGTGTGTGTGTCTCCGGATCCCTGTGAAGGAGAGAGCAGACGGTTACAGGTGTGTTTCAGAGCCGGCTCCAGCAGAAGGACAGGTGTGTGTGTGTGTGTCTCAGCTGTATGTGTGTGTGTGTGTCTCAGCCGTGTGTGTGTCTCAGCCGTAGAAAAAAAAAAAAAAAAAAAAAAAAAGATTCTTAGATGCATCGCGATTCGGACGTGGACGATTCTGAATTGATTCACAAATGTCAAAAATCGATTAAAAAAAATAATATTTGTCCCTAATAACGTAATTTTGACGGAATGCAAAAGGCGGAACTCTAAAGCGGACGTGAAGTGCGTGTGCAGTCCGTGGCGTGCACATAACAGAGACGCATGATGGCTAACATATGGCAAATTGGCAATTTCATTGAGACCTATTTAGTATTTTTTCTATGAGAGCTGCTTTCACATCAATATGCTGTAAACCGATCTGTTATACGTACGTTATACTGCCCTCCACAGTCACAGTGTGTATCAGTGCAATGCCAGATGTTCATTCACCCTTTTTGTATAAGCTGTTTTTGATTGTGGTATACAGCAAACTTTTCACATCATAACTCTTTATTATTTAGTTGTGTATAAGAGCGGCTTTGTATGTTATTAATTATTCAGAATATGCGTCCACAAGCATGATGTTTGTATGAGAGCTGCTGGTACATCATTCTATATTTTTGAACAAAAACTGTTTGCGATTTTGCTACAGCAAAATGTTTTGTTTTGTTTTCGTCTGAAGGATTATATTGCTCATTGGAAATAAGAGGATGTTGGTTAGAAGTCTATTATTATGACCGCCGCTAGCATAGCTAGCGAAAGCGGTCATATAGGGATTGTCAAAGGTTATTATTATTTTTTTTTCGTCATCTACTGAATTTTTCGTCAACGATACCAGGGACACCGAAACACCGGGGAACATGAAATTTGGTGGGCATGTAGCCCCACTAGACTTTTACGGAAAATTTTTGTTTGGTCCCCGGGGGCCACTCCCCCCCCCCCCGCGCTGGGCCCCCCCAAACCCAAAAAATGCAGTTTTTCCTAAATAACTACCTGAACCGTGGCACCGAGGATGAAGACATTTTTATGGTATGTTGGTCTTAAGGGCCCACATCAACCTAGCCCATAATCACTCATTTGTGATTTGCGCCCCTCCCATAAAAAATGAAAATGCAATATTATTCTGCTTTAACCGCCCCTATCTTCAGTTGAGATGTTCAGAACTGCACCATATTTCATGTGTATGATTAACTTGACATCCTCTGGGGGTATGCTAAGTTTCGTAGAATTTCATCCATGGGGGGGTATAAAATAAATTAATTTATGTGCACATTTAGTGACTGTACACTCATCGGCCTGTAGATGGTGCTGTTGAGCGAAGGGTTGCTGGTTTAGGATGATACTGTCACACACACACACATGCAGGAATACAAACAAACGCAAGCATGCACACACACTGACATCCACACGCACAGACACACACCCATACAAATCCACATGCACAGACACACACACACAAACACACACGCGCACACACATGTACGCACGCATACATACACGCACAGACACACACACACACAGACACACACATACACGCACACACAGACAGACATGCACATACTACTACTTTTTTTAGGTATATACATAAACACGCAATACAGCCAAATTGCTCCACGTCATTTATTTTTGTGGAAAGCCAGTGCAGGCCTGAGCGGCGGTCATATTTTGTACCGCCATGCGGTACATCTAGTTAAATGCTAGAGAATCAGAATATGCTGAAGTTTGTATTCATTTACTGTACGCTGCTAGTACAGGCACACATTTATTTCTGTTGGTTCTTTCTTTGCAATGTTGGGACATATGCTGGCAAATGTAACCTTACAGTTGACTTGCCAAATCACTTCCATTTGTTTTATTAATAAAATGAACATAGGAAGTATTGGAAGTAAATTCTTTATGGGTCATCATAAATACTTCACTTTAAAAGTACCAAGTAGTCAAAAAAAGCATCGATAATCGTTACCCTCTGAATCGTAATCGAATCGTGAGGTGCCTAGAGATTCCCACCCCTACTCAGCCGTCTGTGCGTGTGTCTCAGCCGTGTGTGTGTGTGTGTGTCTCAGCCGTGTGTGTGTGTGTGTGTGTCTCAGCCGTGTGTGTGTGTGTGTGTGTCTCAGCCGTGTGTGTGTGTCTCAGCCGTGTGCGTGTGTCTCAGCCGTGTGCGTGTGTGTGTGTGTCTCAGCCGTGTGTGTGTGTGTGTGTGTCTCAGCCGTGTGTGTGTGTCTCAGCCGTGTGTGTGTCTCAGCCGTGTGTGTGTGTGTGTGTCTCAGCCGTGTGTGTGTGTGTGTGTGTGTGTCAGTCGTGTGCATGTGTCTCAACCGTGTGCGTGTGTCTCAGCCGTGTGTGTGTGTGTCTCAGCCATGTGTGTCTCAGCCGTGTGTGCGTGTCTCAGCCGTGTGTGCGTGTGTGTGTGTCTCAGCCGTGTGTGTGTGTGTCTCAGCCGTGTGTGCGTCTCAGCCGTGTGTGTGTGTGTGTCTCAGCCATGTGTGTCTCAGCCGTGTGTGCGTGTCTCAGCCGTGTGCGCGTGTCTCAGCCGTGTGCGCGTGTCTCAGCCGTGTGCGCGTGTGTGTCTCAGCCGTGCGCGTGTGTGTGCGTGTCTCAGCCGTGTGCGCGTGTTTCAGCCGTGTGTGCGTGTGTGTGTCTCAGCCGTGCGCGTGTGTGTGTGTGTGTCTCAGCCGTGCGTGTGTGTGTGTGTCTCAGCCGTGTGCGCGTGTCTCAGCCGTGTGCGCGTGTCTCAGCCGTGTGCGCGTGTCTCAGCCGTGTGCGCGTGTCTCAGCCAGGTGCGCGTGTCTCAGCCGTGTGCGCGTGTCTCAGCCAGGTGCGCGTGTCTCAGCCGTGTGCGCGTCTCAGCCGTGTGTGTGTGTGTGCGTGTCTCAGCCGTGTGCGCGTGTTTCAGCCGTGTGTGCGTGTGTGTGTCTCAGCCGTGCGCGTGTGTGTGTGTGTGTCTCAGCCGTGCGTGTGTGTGTGTGTCTCAGCCGTGTGCGCGTGTCTCAGCCGTGTGCGCGTGTCTCAGCCGTGTGCGCGTGTCTCAGCCAGGTGCGCGTGTCTCAGCCAGGTGCGCGTGTCTCAGCCGTGTGCGCGTCTCAGCCGTGTGCGCGTCTCAGCCGTGTGCGCGTCTCAGCCGTGTGTGTCTCAGCCGTGTGTGTCTCAGCCATGTGTGTCTCAGCCATGTGTGTCTCAGCCATGTGTGTCTCAGCCATGTGTGTCTCAGCCATGTGTGTCTCAGCCGTGTGCGCGTGTCTCAGCCAGGTGCGCGTGTCTCAGCCGTGTGCGCGTCTCAGCCGTGTGCGCGTCTCAGCCGTGTGCGCGTCTCAGCCGTGTGTGTCTCAGCCGTGTGTGTCTCAGCCATGTGTGTCTCAGCCATGTGTGTCTCAGCCATGTGTGTCTCAGCCATGTGTGTCTCAGCCATGTGTGTCTCAGCCAGTCTCAGCCATGTGTGTCTCAGCCATGTGTGTCTCAGCCATGTGTGTCTCAGCCATGTGTGTCTCAGCCATGTGTGTCTCAGCCGTGTGTGTGTCTCAGCCGTGTGTGCGTCTCAGCCGTGTGTGCGTCTCAGCCGTGTGTGCGTCTCAGCCGTGTGTGCGTCTCAGCCGTGTGCGCGTGTGTGTCTCAGCCGTGTGCGCGTGTGTGTCTCAGCCGTGTGCGCGTGTGTGTCTCAGCCGTGTGCGCGTGTGTCTCAGCCGTGTGCGTGTGTGTGTCTCAGCCGTGCGCGTGTGTGTGTGTGTCTCAGCCGTGCGCGTGTGTGTGTGTGTGTCTCAGCCGTGCGCGTGTGTGTGTGTGTCTCAGCCGTGCGTGTGTGTGTGTGTCTCAGCCGTGTGTGTGTGTGCGTGTCTCAGGCGTGTGCGTGTGTGTCTCAGCCGTGTGCGTGTGTGTCTCAGCCGTGTGCGTGTGTGTCTCAGCCGTGTGCGTGTGTGTCTCAGCCGTGTGCGTGTGTGTCTCAGCCGTGTGCGTATGTGTGTGTGTGTCTCAGCCGTGTGCGTATGTGTGTGTGTGTCTCACCTGCGGCTCGTCTGAAGCGGCTCCGGCCGGCGGCTCGTCTAAAGCGGCTGGAGGAACAGGTAAAGACACACACTGTTATAACATGAGCTCTGATGATGCATTATTCCCCACTGACGACGTGTGAAGCTGCTGATGAACCTTTAAATGACCATCAGTGATCAACTCACCGTAAACTCAACAAATCAACATCAGACACACACGCTGCTGAGATTCACCCCAGAAACACACACACACACACTAAACCACTGGGAACGCTGGGAAACAAGCTTTCATTCTCCATAAAAGCAGCTGCTGTCTTTTATATTCTATAATGATTACGTCAGTCGCTGCGGGGCGTAACGGAGAGCTGAGATTCACTGTGTGTGAGCGTGTGAAAGAGTGTGAGTGTGTGTGTGTGTGTGTGTGTGTCATTACACTGATGTTCACCTAGAATCACAAGAACGAAACTAACAGTTAATTAAGTGACAGCAGTAAATCTCCACTGTCTGAACTCTGAGCAGCGTCACAGGATCCTCTTCACGACTGAAGCAGGAAGTGATGCGCTGAACGTGTGACTCAGAGCCTCTGCTGCCCTCGTGTGGCTGGAGAGAGACACGCACCTGTGGCCATTAGGAAGGACTCAGCGGTTCTCTCAGGAAGAGGAGGAGGAGAATCGTCACTGCCGTCACAGTCTGAGGCAGAAAGAGCACCGTTACCAACCACAGCACACACTCTCACACACAATCAGACCATCCCGAGCATTTACCCAGTGTAGCGCAGCACCAACCCCAGACACAAGCCCCGATCAACCCATGAGAGTCAAGAACACCCTCCCATCATGCCTTCAGCCCCACACCCTATTGATTGACTAACCTTAGTAGGGCTGTCACTTTTTATTCGAATATGCATTCGAACATGACGTGAAATATCCAAAATCGAACTATAAATAAACTGTCCGGTTTTTAAAGTGCAATGTTTTGCGCATTTTTTACAGTCTATGATTAGACCGTTTAGTTTTTATTTTATTGTTTGCCATCTCATCCAGTAGCGGCCGCTCTAAACGTATTGTAGTGTAGGCCCATGACCAAATCAAGCGAATAATAGCCAATAGCCAGCTTGTTTTGAAAATGGAAGATAACGACAAGACTAAAGAGACTGCGCTGTAATTCCTGCTTATTACACACACACACACACACACACAAACACACACAACCCACAGAAAAGTGTCAGTATCGAGCTCTCTTTCGGGCTTGAACAAACCACAACACACAAGTTATGCCAAATGTCTGCTTTGTCAAGTGTCCTCATAAGAGCAGTCTTAAATTATTTAAATAAAGTCTTAAATTAACGTAGAGATGTGAGAAAATGCGACGCGTGTCAGATCGCGTCTCTGTCCACAGCGGCTGGTCTTAAAGTGTCATTAATGTTAATCAAAGAACAAAGGTAAGAGTGTAAATTACTCACTCAGACCCGACGCCAGGAGGATTATTATACCGGTAGCCTAATCATCATGAATGCACTCCGATATCTTTTAACACATCTCCGGCGAACGGCTTTTCCACGCAAAAGAAAAACTCTTCATGAAGCGCAGTGAAATTCAGCGACCATGTGGCGTTTCCTGTTGGATCAAGGTTGTTCATTAACTTAATTTTACTCGTAGATATTCGAATATATATTCGAATACATTGCTTGATATTCGATATCCGTTCGAATTAGATTTTTCTCAAAAGTGACAGCCCTAAACCCTAGACAGGCAGCAGCTCAGAGGCAGAAGAAAACTGCATTTGATCAAGTGACCTGAAGACACCAGGAGCATCTCTGTACACATACACATACACATACACATGCATGCACACACACACGCACGTCCACTTCCTTAAGACCGACACTCTTAAGACCATCAAACTTGGTCTCATTCTGTCTGTGAACTCTGACACACACACTACTGCCACTCATCACGTCTGTGCGACATCACTGGCCACTAGTCTGATCAAATGAGAGTCACATGACTGGAAGGAAGTGAGAACCAGGAAAGGAAGCAGACGGATGAGTGTGTGAGGAGACGAGGGATCACACCTGACGCGGTGTGTGTGTGGAGACGAGGGATCACACCCGACGCGGTGTGTGTGAGGAGACGAGGGATCATACCTGACGCGGTGTGTGTGTGGAGACGAGGGATCACACCTGACACGGTGTGTGTGTGGAGACGAGGGATCACACCTGACGCGGTGTGCGTGTGGAGACGAGGGATCATACCTGACAAGGTGTGCGTGGGGAGACGAGGAATCATACCTGACACGGTGTGTGTGTGTGGAGACGAGGGATCACACCCTACACGGTGTGTGTGAGGAGACGAGGGATCATACCTGACGCGGTGTGTGTGTGGAGACGAGGGATCACACCTGACGCGGTGTGTGTGTGGAGACGAGGGATCACACCTGACGCGGTGTGCGTGTGGAGACGAGGGATCATACCTGACAAGGTGTGCGTGGGGAGACAAGGAATCATACCTGACGCGGTGTGTGTGTGTGGAGACGAGGGATCACACCTGACAAGGTGTGCGTGTGGAGACGAGGGATCATACCTGACGCGTTGTGTGTGTGAAGACGAGGGATCCTCCTGAGGCAGTGTGTGTGTGTGGAGACGAGGGATCATACCTGAGGCGGTGTGTGTGAGGAGACGAGGGATCACACCTGACAAGGTGTGCGTGTGGAGACGAGGGATCATACCTGACGCGTTGTGTGTGTGGAGACGAGGGATCATACCTGAGGCGGTGTGTGTGAGGAGACGAGGGATCACACCTGACAAGGTGTGCGTGAGGAGACGAGGGATCATACCTGATTCGGTGTGTGTGTGGAGACGAGGGATCACACCTGACAAGGTGTGCGTGTGGAGACGAGGGATCATACCTGACGCGTTGTGTGTGTGGAGACGAGGGATCATACCTGAGGCGGTGTGTGTGAGGAGACGAGGGATCACACCTGACAAGGTATGTGTGTGGAGACGAGGGATCACACCTGACGCGGTGTGTGTGAGGAGACGAGGGATCACACCTGACAAGGTGTGCGTGGGGAGACAAGGAATCATACCTGACACGGTGTGTGTGTTGAGACGAGGGATCACACCTGACAAGGTGTGCGTGTGGAGACGAGGGATCATACCTGACGCGTTGTGTGTGTGGAGACGAGGGATCCTCCTGAGGCAGTATGTGTGAGGAGACGAGGGATCACACCTGACGCGGTGTGTGTGAGGAGACGAGGGATCATACCTGACGTGGTGTGTGTGGGGAGACGAGGGATCATACCTGACGCGTTGTGTGTGTGGAGACGAGGGATCATACCTGAGGCGGTGTGTGTGTGTGGAGACGAGGGATCATACCTGACGTTGTGTGTGTGAGGAGACGAGGGATCATACCTGACGCGGTGTGTGTGAGGAGACGAGGATCATACCTGAGGCAGTGTGTGTGAGGAGACGAGGGATCATACCTGAGGCAGTGTGTGTGTGGAGACGAGGAATCATACCTGAGGCAGTGTGTGTGTGGAGACGAGGAATCATACCTGAGGCGGTGTGTGTGTGTGGAGACGAGGGATCATACCTGAGGCGGTGTGTGTGTGGAGACGAGGGATCATACCTGAGGCAGTGTGTGTGAGGAGACGAGGGATCACACCTGACAAGGTGTGCGTGTGGAGACGAGGGATCATACCTGACGCGTTGTGTGTGTGGAGACGAGGGATCATACCTGAGGCAGTGTGTGTGTGGAGACGAGGAATCATACCTGAGGCGGTGTGTGTGTGTGTGGAGACGAGGGATCATACCTGAGGCGGTGTGTGTGTGGAGACGAGGGATCATACCTGAGGCGGTGTGTGTGAGGAGACGAGGGATCACACCTGACAAGGTGTGCGTGTGGAGACGAGGGATCATACCTGACGCGTTGTGTGTGTGGAGACGAGGGATCATACCTGAGGCGGTGTGTGTGAGGAGACGAGGGATCACACCTGACAAGGTGTGCGTGAGGAGACGAGGGATCATACCTGACGCGGTGTGTGTGTGGAGACGAGGGATCACACCTGACAAGGTGTGCGTGTGGAGACGAGGGATCATACCTGACGCGTTGTGTGTGTGGAGACGAGGGATCATACCTGAGGCGGTGTGTGTGAGGAGACGAGGGATCACACCTGACAAGGTATGTGTGTGGAGACGAGGGATCACACCTGACGCGGTGTGTGTGAGGAGACGAGGGATCACACCTGACGAGGTGTGTGTGAGAGGAGACGAGGGATCATACCTGACAAGGTGTGCGTGGGGAGACAAGGAATCATACCTGACACGGTGTGTGTGTTGAGACGAGGGATCACACCTGACAAGGTGTGCGTGGAGACGAGGGATCATACCTGACGCGTTGTGTGTGTGGAGACGAGGGATCATACCTGACGTGGTGTGTGTGGGGAGACGAGGGATCATACCTGACGCGTTGTGTGTGTGGAGACGAGGGATCATACCTGAGGCGGTGTGTGTGTGTGGAGACGAGGGATCATACCTGACGTTGTGTGTGTGAGGAGACGAGGGATCATACCTGACGCGGTGTGTGTGAGGAGACGAGGATCATACCTGAGGCAGTGTGTGTGAGGAGACGAGGGATCATACCTGAGGCAGTGTGTGTGTGGAGACGAGGAATCATACCTGAGGCAGTGTGTGTGTGGAGACGAGGAATCATACCTGAGGCGGTGTGTGTGTGTGGAGACGAGGGATCATACCTGAGGCGGTGTGTGTGTGGAGACGAGGGATCATACCTGAGGCAGTGTGTGTGAGGAGACGAGGGATCATACCTGAGGCAGTGTGTGTGTGGAGACGAGGAATCATACCTGAGGCGGTGTGTGTGTGTGGAGACGAGGGATCATACCTGAGGCGGTGTGTGTGTGGAGACGAGGGATCATACCAGAGGCGGTGTGTGTGTGTAGAGACGAGGGATCATACCTGAGGCGGTGTGTGTGAGGAGACTCTGGCCAGCGATGGACATCGTTGTGACCCTGCGTGGGAGTCGATCGCTCTGCTGCACCACTGGTAATGCTGAGATCCCAGAGAGAGTGTTGTCAGGGGAGTCGGAGTGCAGTGGGTTGGTGAAGCTCAGCGCAGCTCTGGCGGGAACCGCAGGACTGGGCGATCGCTCGGCTCTGGCGGGACTGGACTGGGCCGGACTCCTCTCGCTCCTCAGAGACAGGTGATCGGGACTGGACCGGGCTGGATCCCTCTCGCCCCTCAGAGGCAGGTGATCAGGACTGGACCGGGCCGGACTCCTCTCGCCCCTCAGAGGAAGGTGATTGGGCCGTGGCGGGTCGCTCTCCTCACACTGGGAGCTGCTGCTGGTGTCGGAGCGCTTGAAGGCGTGCGACCGCTGAAGAACGCTGTTCCCCTCGAAGCTGATTGGGCCCTCCTGCAGCGGGACTTTCTTGATCTCGATGCTCAGCTTGCGCTCGGGACGCCGGTCCTCGGGGGGGGACGCTGGCCTGCTGCTGTAGTTCTCGTTGAGGTCGGGCTTCTGCTCCAGCACGTGCAGGATGGGTTTGGGATGGTAGCGGTCGTTGTCCTGCCGCGCTTGTGTGACCGTGGGGAAGGCGGAGGGCGGAGACGGCGTGAGGATGGGCGGCACCGGGTGCGGCTCCGGAGGCTGCAGAATCTCCTCCTTCACGTCACCCTCCAGATTACTGAGAGGAAAACATGAGCTTTATCTCTGATCACATGGGTTACATCAAACATGTTCTCAAAATATTTCAAATTAATCAAAAACAAAAACACACATTGTTTGAAACAAGTATCTTCAGTTTCAGACGGTCTGAAGTTCATGGGTCGATTCTTACCTGCGGATACGGGGCGGTTTGGGAGGCGGCGAATCCCATCGTTCTTCGTCTGAATTCTGACCGAGTTTTTCTGGGCTGCCCTCTTCCTGTGGTTGGAGAGAGAGTGTGAGTGTGTGTGTGAAAAGGAATAAGTGGGGATTGCTTAGGTAGCTAGCTTGAAGCCAATGGAACTGTCGGTAAGAACAGGTCCAGTCTAGTCAACTCAGGTATGGAAGTCTTTAATACACATCCAAGCAGGTATTGTATGTGTCTGTATGTATGTGTGTGTGGTTTATGGTCATTTACGCACACGCAGGAAAAACAAAGAAAGGAGAAAAAACTCCGTCCTCTGTGGAAAAGCTGTGGGCACAGGTGCAGCTAATAAAGCCTGATAGGGTCCTAATTGGCTTGATCGGGTGGGTGGAGCTAGAGGTTAACAGGGAAATTAACAGGCTAAGAGGGGTGTGGCACTTGCTTTGAGGGTGCAGCTTAGGGCATAGACATGTATAGAAAGGCTAGATGGCTCAAGGCGGAGTCAGCTGTGTCGTCACTAGGCGGCCATCTTAGGTCAGGAGACTGCGCTGCTGCTCCCTGCTGCTGTGGACGGAAGGTGAGTGACATACGCCAACTAAAATGCTCGTAACTTGCTGAATTCTTGACGGATTTACAAACGGTTTGGTTTATTACAAACCTTATTAACGTGGCTATGATTTGTGCTGATGCCGTTTGTGGCTATAATTTTTCACAAGTATGCAGTTAAATAGCCGCATCCCTGACGTTTATGACACACCAAGCCGTTTGAAAATCGGTTGAAAATTGAGCAAAATATAGTTATTTCAGCACTACATGCACAATAGACTTTAATGTTATAACTGGACGAGCGGTCCTGTCCTAAGATGGCCGCCGTGTGACGTCGTCGGGTCCCATTGGCTCTCAGCGCCGGTAAGCTATCTAGCCTTTCTATACATGTCTATGGCTTAGGGACACAACAACTTCTCAACAGCCGCCCCCAAATCTGTATGGCAAATTTGACAAATCAGGGGGGATCAGATATGGCCGGGAGAGGGATGAGGCGGGACACGGGCCTTGTAGATGTCCTGTCATTGACTTGGACATCAGCAACCCTACAACGGCCATCCTTGCTGGGATGAAGGGAGATAACTTTACCCACTGACCATTGGGATCTGGGAAGTTGAGGATCTAGAATCAGAACATCAGTGTTAGGTTGCAGGTTAGGATGGTCTGTGTGCCACTTCTGTCTGGACTGAAGAGAGGGAAGGTAATTTCTGAGGAAATGGGCCCAAAAATGATCAGAAAGGATCTGACTGTGACACCATTGACGGCGACTGTGCAGCTCAGAGTCTGGATGTGTTACCAGAGGAAGGGAAGCATCATGCCACCCCAACAGCAGCAAGTTAGGGATCACAGGGTCAGGATCAGCAATGTCAAATGACACAGCCTATGGGAAGGAATCGTTGTTTTTTGGGAGAAACGCGGGACCTCGCCATGAGGAAGGACACAGTCCCTTGCTGCTGATCATCTTCTGCGCGCATGTAGGCAACCCCACCATAGGACTTCTCTGATGCATCACAGAAGATGTGAAGGTCTTGAGTGGCTAAAGAGGTGTCTACTGACTTGAGGTGTGAGGCAGCGAGGCAAAGTGATGGTGGAGAGGTTAAGGAGTTCATTTTCTCATGAAAGCCAGGCTTCTAAGAGATCACGTAGGAGATTTGGGTCATCCCATTCTCATGCCTTTCCCCATAAGTGCTGGACGTACTGGCTAGCAAGAACTCTGTAAATATGGTGCATAGTTGGAGTGGTAGGTTCAATGGCTCTGTGCCTGTATCTGAGGGTATCTGTATTGCAGTTCCAGAGGAGGCCTAGAGTAGACTCTAAGGGGTTAAAGGAAAGGATGGTGTGATAATCAGAACTCAGTTTGTTCTGACCTGGCTTCAGGAGGTAGGTCACAGATGACCTGAGGATCATTACTGCCCCATTGTCTGATTTCGAAGCCACCAGAGGAGAGGGTAGTGTGCAGGCTGTAAAGGAGATCTCTACGTAGAAGTTATTGTGCATAGAATGGTGAATGTACTCATCTGCCTGAGCATCTTTGATGATCCTCTGGAGAATGTAAATGGCACAGCAAGGGCTTGAGGTTGTGCCAAAGGGGATAACTTGCCATTCATACACAGTTGGAGGAGCATCACAGTCCAGGTCACACCAGAGGAATCGCAGGAGAGGTTTATCCTGGGGTAACGGGCACATGGAGAAACATTCATTTAATGTCTCCACTGATTGCAGTCTTGTGCTGCCTAAAACGGAGCAGAACTCCAAGGAGGGAAGGCCCGAGGATTGGTCCAGGATGTAACTGTGAATTCAGGCACTAATTTCGGTAGGAGAAGGAACAATCAAACAATGCAATCTTTACCATTGTGATGCAAAATGTGGTGGGGTATGAACTAGGACTCAGGGGCATCTTCTATATCAGATGATAATTTCTTGACACACCCAGCATTAACTAATTTCTGGATCTTTCTGGTATAGGTCTCTGCCTGTTGTGTGTTATGAAGTAGTCGCCCTTTCACAGCTGCGGAGACAGGACATAACTGCCTTCTGGGGGGCCAGGGGTCTACACTGAGGAGAGGTGCCGCATATTGTAGGACGCCATCAACAGGTGTTCTGATGGTTTGTCTCTCAAGCTGGTGCATTGCCTCTTGATCCTGTTTGGAACGAACCACAGCTTTAATGCTTCTCCGGGGTAATGCATCCAGCTGCCAGAGTTTCTGTACATTATGGTGGATGTCTTCAGGTGGGCATTTAAAGGAGATATAGTGAGAATAAGTAGAGGCAAAGCTAGAGAGATCTTTTGCAGAACCCTGCAGTATCCAGCCGAGCCAGGTCTTGATTGCTACAGGGGCTCCAGGAGAGCCTAAATTCACAGGTTGTGTAGGGATGATAAGGTGTGTATGATCAGCCCCTAGAAGGAGCAGGGGTCTTACTTTATGAAGCTGTTTGAGAGGTCCTTCAAAGCAAGCTGTCTAGGTTGACCATAACGCTCATCTAGGGCTCGTATAGCTTGAGTGTAAGGATCTGGAGCATAAACAAACCAATGCAAGTCTCCTCGCCAGGGGCCTGTACCATGAAGCCGGTTTAGGTGGCTAGCCAGCTATGTTTCAGTTAAGTTTCCGCCAACCCTGGGTTTTAGGTACTATGAAAGTAGCTTGGCTTGAATCGGTGTTCGTTGCCATGGTATCTTACGCTGCACGGCTAACCTGCTCCGGGGCAGGTTATGTTCTGGATTCAAGATCTCAGACTGAAGTTTGACCAATCAGCTGAGAGCAAAGAAACATAGGTGACGTAACTTATTCCCAGTGTCTGTTGCAATGACTTCACCTTTTCTTCCAAATCCTGTGACATCTCAGCGCAAATTGTTTGACGAGCACTTCGTAGAGAAAGAGTTTTTAGCCAGACAAAATCCCCTTGCCTTTCCTGATAGTTATTTGTATGAAAGATGGTGGTAGTGGCGGTAGTGGATGGGGTGGTAGTGGCGCAGTGGATAAGACACATGCCTTTGGTGTGAGAGACCCGGGTTCGAATCCACTGTGAGACACCAATGTGTCCCTGAGCAAGACACTTAACCCCTAGTTGCTCCAGAGGTGTGCGACCTCTGACATATATAGCAATTGTAAGTCGCTTTGGATAAAAAGCGTCAGCTAAATGAATAAATGTAAATGTAAATGTAAAGATACAGATTTTCCGCGGAAGGAATGTCTTATCTTTACGAACTTCTTGAGCCGCACATAAAGAATTTAACACATCGAATTCATGCACTTACTGTACCGCAAATATTGCGTTACGTTTTTTTTGTTGCAAGTGGTACATTCCTGCACGGTGGGTGACGCACAGAAGCTAGGGGAAAACACGGTTTGTCGAACCATTCGTAAGGTGGTCCTCACTCTGCAGGAGTACATGAATAGTTTCATTAATAGTGTTCCCCGGACATTTATCGGCCATGTCCATAAAAAAGGGCTTTTATAAAATTGCCGGTAAGATATATTGATAGGGTGGCATCACATGAACACATTTTATTTTATTTTTTCAAAAAGCAAATTGCACAAATGTACTATACAATATAATACATGTTAAGAATTATTTAAAATCTTTATTATTATTCTGTTAATCTTATGATAGGATTCCCTAGCTTTCTTAGTAGTACAAATACGTTCTATATTTATGTAAAATTATGTATGTATGTAGCCTATGTGTAATATAGCCTATAGCCTATTTTTATAATTTATAAAAAATGTGCATGTATAATTTTTTATATATTATAAAAATAGGCTATAGGCTATATTACACATATAGGCTACACAATACACATACATACATAATTTTACATAAATATAGAACGTATTTAACTTACACATTAACAATCAGCAATCTTTCTCCAACAGTCTTCTCTTGCTTTGGCAGCAGAGACCGTATTGTTTCGAGCTTGAAATACATATTTAAATTCATCGTAATTCTGAATGATTATCTCTTGCTCCTCCGCGGGAAAATATATCGCTCACGCTCTACCCGCGATTGGTTGTTCAGTGTCGACGTCACTCTTTTATGTGCACGCGCGCGTGGAGTAATCATAGCTTGAGGATCAAAGCATGAGTTGACAGAGAAAGTTGATGAGCTGCATCATGGTACCAATAAAGCCTGATTGCATCGGTTTGGTTTTGTCAACTCAAAACTAATCCTGTAACCCTGAGTTTGTTCAGCTACCTTCATGGTACAGGCCCCTGGTCTACCTTTAGATTATCCAACAGGATGTGGTTATAATTCTCTGGTTCTCTTGGATCTAACAAGTTGGATTGGGCCATATTTAGCATCATGTACTGGCTTTCATCCTCCCTTGTGAGATCGGGGAAAGAAGGACCTTCTACCCTCCTATAGTTTAACTGTAGGGGGACAATAGGAGGAACTAGCTGGCTTAGAGGGGCAGCCGATGTCAGGTGGTGGGACTGCACAATGAAAGGCTGGTATTCTGGCTGGACAGAATAGGACAAAACACCAGGCATAGGTTGATGTGGCAGTGTATAGGCTGGGTGCATGGGGTTATACGAGGCTGGTACTTGAGATGTGTGAGCTGCAAGGACTGTGGGTTAGGATGGTTGAGAGTGGCACGGCTGACAGGAGGAGGAGATGGAAGAGGACGGGGGCCTAAGTTCCTCTGTAGTCTGACGGGCTTGTGGTGATACTGCTGGTTGAAGGTTAAGATTATCAGGGAAAGGGGATGGTAAGCAAGACAAGAGTGCAGTCTGAGTATCAGGAATGGGAGCTATTGGAGAGGTATGTGGGGGTTCAACATCAGTGGTTTGCACTCTCGCAGATAGGACAGGTGAGTAAGGGTGTGGATTGTCCTCCTGAATGTCTCCCTCCGTGGGCAGTTCCAACGCTGGCTCTTCCTCAGACTCATCCTCTTTCCAGGGTTGATAATGAGGACCAGTGTCAGAAATATCTGCAGGATGAAGTGGCTGTTCCGGTGCTTCTGCTGTCGGTTGTGACCGCTGATGATATTGCAGGATGAAATCATCATAACGTGCGGGGAGCTGGGCTCATGCTGACACAATGAGGGCAGGGAGTAACTAGACATATCCACTGATCATCAATGACCTCCGGCTCGAAGGACCATAAAAAGGAGTAAGGGGGATTGCTTAGGTAGCTAGCTTGAAGCCAATGGAACTGTCGGAAAGAACAGATCCAGTCTAGTCAACTCGGGTATGGAAGTCTTTATTACGCATCCAAGCAGGTATTGTATGTGTCTGTATGTATGGGTGTCCGTCTGGTTTATGGTGAATTACACACACGCAGGAAAAACAAAGGAGAAAAAACTGCAACAGAGGGAAGAAGCTGTGGGCACAGGTGCAGCTAATAAAGCCTGATAGGGTCCTAATTGGCTTGATCGGGTGGGTGGAGCTAGAGGTTAACAGGGGAATTAACAGGCTAAGAGGGGTGTGGCACTTTCTTTGAGGATGCAGCTTAAGGCGGGCATACACTGTGTGATTTTCGTCCGATTTTGAGCCAAATTCTGACTTGTGCGACTCTTTTTCGGGTCGGGCCGATTTTCAGCTGTGTCGTTTGTCGTGCAGTGTACAGGGGAAACGAGAGGCGATTAACCTCTCCCGACTGGCAATCGGATGGTCGGAAGAATTTCTGGCAAGTCAGAAATTTTGGTCGCTCCTCGTGACTATATTGCACTGTTGAAGCAGAGCTACGAACCGATTGCCCTAAACTCAGTGTTTTTCCCCTCACTGCGCCTGCACGAAAACAAAAGTTTATCCAAAATGAAAAGAGGGAGATCTTAATTTCTGTAGCTATCAAACTAGCTACAAATTACTGTTGCTTACCTCCAGTTCGTGTTGCAAAATGGATAAACCATATTACCCACGTCTTCCAAGCCACCTGTGATGTAGCGACACCGTGCCTCTTATTAATTTGTTAAACAATGTCCATGTTAAACAAACTGTTTTTGAAATAAAGCTGTTTTGGCTAATTATTGCAATGTTTGGATTAATAATAACTTAATAATTTTAATTATAGGCCTATAATTCATTGTAATCGACCTAAATCATCTTACTATTGAAGCTGATGCTTGTTTTTACAATATCTCTGGATACATGATATCGTCTATTGGCGCAACCCGGCACGGGGGTTTATCGTGCATATTTCACATGTATAGTGTGAGCAGTCGCAGCTCGACGTTCGGACCATATAGTGTGAGCACATAAATCCTGAGCTTTAGCTTTATGTCGCATGCAATCTACTCGTTCAGTTTGAGTTGGTCCCTTGCTGAAATCGCACAGTGTATGCCTACCTTTAGGGACACCACAACTTCAACAGTGTGTGTGTGTGTGTGTGTGTGTCTCACCATTCCATCTGTGAGCTCAGAGTTAGTCGGACTCTCCAGAAGCATCAGCTGTTTCTCAAAGAGTTGTGCAATGGCTCGATGAACCAGCTCGTACTGCTCCTGTCATACAGAGGAAGGTCAGAGGCGTGAACGCAAAGTCTTTATTTAATACACTGAACCTGTAAGTTATTGTGTGTGAGGTGTTTATTTACTTTGGTCTGAACTGCAGAATGCCGCTGCGTCCTCATCTCCTGAATCAGCTGGAACACGTTAAAATCTTCAGGAATTCTCTGCAAAAAAACACAGTGATGTCATCACTTCAGCGGTGGGACTCAAGTGTGTGCGTGAGTGTGTGTGTGTTTGTGTGTGTGTGTGTTACCCCAGCTTTCAGCAGGTTCCAGGTGTAGTCGATGGCACAGATGGCTCCTGTTCGCCCACAGCCAGCGCTGTCAACACAAACACATGCAGTCACACTTATCACACACACTCATTTCATATCAAACTAGTACACACATTATACAGCACAGATCAGATGGCCATCGCTCGCTCTTCTCACTCATCCGCACCTGTTCATCATCATCATCACTAACAGACTCAGATCAGTTTCTTCCCATCAGCTCCTGAACTCAGACTCTAATATGATATCACCTATTCTGAGCCCATAAACGCCTGACTTAAAATAACAGTGAAATCACAATGGGCAATGTTTATTCTAGATTATTTATTGGTGCACATCATCATTAGTGTTAATAATCTTAAATCAGAATATCTTCCTCTTGCAGCATCCTTCTCTGATGATGTGGGCGGGGCAACCTGTCACTCACATGAGATCAGCCAATAGCAAACCACAACCGTCCAATCAATTCCACACAGACACAATCAAGCCCTGCCCACATTTGTTCATTTCAGAAACGTTTCACTCGGATATGAGACACAATAGAGGAGAAAATACCAGCGCAACTTCTGTTTCATGCCGTCTTTAACCTAAACCTCAGCCTGTCATTAATTTGTGATTATTACCTATCAGAACGAAGCCAGAGAGAGTCACCGCTACCGTTCATCATAAGAGCGTGTGTGTCTCTGTCCGACTGAGGAACGTCCACATCGGCTCGCAATCGTTACCAGAGGAAATCAAGACTGCTTGAGGTTCATTAAGAATATATTAGAGGTCTTTCTGAACACAAGACCAGACACGAGCAGATCGGATACCTGCAATGGACACAGATGGGAACGTCGTCATGCTCCTGATATTCCCTCATCAGAGCGATCATATCCAAGATGGAATCGAATGATGACGGGACGTCGTGATCCGGCCAGTTCACATAATGGAACTGAGTCACTCGACGGGTTTCCTGACAGACGAGAGAAACACAGACACTGACAGTTACAAAAACTGAACTGATACAACAGACAGCCCTTCCACACAGAGATTCCAGAACATATACGGATAATGTGTCCCGTGATCGTTTGATTTTAGTTCATTCACACTGCCAGTGATTTTCCGGAACCTGTGAGTATGTTCACACACATCCCGTAAAGATCCCGTGAAGACACGTGGAGTCAGGATGTCACTGCGATGGCACGTGCGTTAGGGCTGTCAGAATGGCTGAAAAGCTAAATTCGAATTTCTTTCTTAAAGCCCATGTTGCAGGTTTTTTTTATTTTTTTTTATTAATATAACCTTGTATGAAAATACCATATGAAAAGTAAATGCAGGATTAAAAATTGTTTTGCAAGACATAAGGGCACAAATTTTATAGAAAACGTGACAGTTTCCTTGACCGTGTTGAAAAAACACTTATTTTTTTTCACCATCGCGTCATATGACGCCACATGAGGGAGTCGTTCGCCGGCTCTGCGTTCGCTCAGTGTGGAGTAGGTTGGTATTCAGTTGGAGCGGTCATGATTCAGTGTGTTTTCGGTGCTTATTGTATTTCAATTAATCATCGTCGTGGTAAATGATTGTGAATTATGGCCTGTCAGGGCATCGAGTCCACAGGTTTCCGAATAAGAAAAAAGACGGTGCGATCTTCCGTGCGTTTTGTGCAGGGTAAGAGACGGGACTTCACTTCTGCTTTTGCTTTGAATAACGCGATAGCGTGTAGCGTTCACTATAGACCGAATGATTATAATCCCGGTGATATGTGGACACTGTCCCGGCTCCTTCATCGGGTCGCCCGGTGACGGTCCGCCGTCAGCATGTGGTTCGGCCGCCGGCGGGAAACATGACGCTCACGGATCCGTCAGACATCACTTATTGTACATCTGTTTTACAAAATGTGCCTGTCTTAATTTTGTCTTAAAAACTTGTAATGCATTTATGTGTTTGTTATTAGTCTGCAGCCAACACTTATTATTATTATTATTATTATAAATATAATATATTATGTTCTATAATTCATTTTCAATCTGTACAAACCGACTTTAATGTTTGTGTTGGCTGTTTCTACATATAAAGTTTTTATACAGTAAGACAGTTGTGATTGTGATCATTTTTTGTATTCATCGTCACCAAATGGGTCAATTCAAAGCCTTTATTAAGTCCCTCTTCCTCTGGAAACTGTCTCCTAATGGCTGACACACATAACACATGCAGGTAAGGGTCTAAATACTAGCTTTGCTATTGCCTGATACATGATGATAATAATCTGTACAGTATTGTGATCTGAGCATAGTGTTATACATATCGTCAGGCTAACGTGAATACATCTATAAGCTAACACTGTTCTCTTGCCCTGTTCTCCTCACACCACAACTCACCGTTGTTCTGTCTGACCCTGGCCTGTCCTGCTCACTTGGCTTCATATCAGGCTCATAATTATATGATATCATCATATATATCAATTATATGAATTATATATATCATACGAGTAAACATTTAGGCTACAATTCCCCCAGCTTTCCGAGCTGTCATTGCGATCCATTGCTTTCCTATTGTTTACTTTGACCGCTCTCCCTCATGTTGCGTCACTTCCGGTTCGGCGGTTTTCAAATGCGGAAGTAAAATTCTCACAAAAACGATTCCAGAAGCCTAAATAGCGTTTTATAAGTATATGTTTATATTTAAATCTAGTTCCTACATTATTTTTCTATACATTGGCTTACTGGGTACTCTAACCTGCAACATGGGCTTTAAATATTAGCAAAATTCTAATTATATTCAAATTCTAAAGGCAACACTTAACGTTAGAGGAAAAAAGCACTTTGTCTCCTATGCCCACAAGAGGGCGCAAGCGAGCGCAATAAACAAATATAAACCAAATCAAGCATCCCATCTTTTATTGAAATGAAATTCATTTTTTATAGTGCCTTAACTTTTCAAACAATTGTTCTTAAATAAAATATAATTTCCTTAATGACAATGTGCATGCAAGGACAATTAGGCTACAATAGTGCATAAAACTGTGTTCGAGCATCAGTAACTGAGAACACACACTTCAACAGGAGTGTAATGAACTACATCAACACAAAATAGCAAACTGCCATTCAGAAACACTCCACTTGTACTCACTACATCTACATATGATCTGAGCGAGTGCTGGGCGCTTCTGTTGACAGTGTTTCCAGCTGACGAACACACACGCTCAGCTCTGACCCCAGCCTGGTCAAGTATGTCTTTATGCCACCAAACGAGAGGGGTTTTGTCAGCAGGAAGCCTTCTCACACCATTTATCAAATAAACAACACACTACTGTATAAGCTAACAGAAAAAAACCTGCGTCAGTGACATCATCATCATGTCTTGCGCACCTCCTGACACACCAAACATTTGAATGCACGGTTTTTGCATTCGAATGTGTGGTGTGTTTTTTTTCTACGTAATTCAAAATTCACATAATTTTTTGACAGCCCTAACGTGCGTCATCACTACGACACACCCCTTACAGCATTGGTCCTGGCTTTTGTTCACACAGGGCGCGTTCCAGGACTGATCCCGGCAATGTTACTAGGTCCCCATCCCGGCATCAATCCCGGGACATGTTTGCGTTCACACAGAAGGCACTCTAGCAATTTGACGGCAATTTCCCGGGATCAACGCGCTGTGTGAAAGGGGCTGTGGAGAGAGAGACACACACACACACACACACACACACACACACACACACACACACACACACACACACACACACACACACACACACACACACACACACACACACACACACACACACACTCACCTGATCAAACTCCACTGTAAGTGTCCGGATGAAATAATCCGTCCTTGGCTGCTCAGACTCCTGAAAAACAAATGTTTGTCTTTACTGATTCCTAACGGCTCGTCCCAAATGAGATTTAGTTTTTAGAAGGTTGTTCATGTGGCATTTTAAATGAAGCCCATATCAGACACTCTGATTACGCCTGAATTACGTTCTCAGATCTACATGAACCTAATGTAAAGAGCACAAACACACGAAACTACTCGCACATAAAAAAAAAAAATCTTTAAATTAGATAATAGGAACTAAATTTGTTAACAAAATTTTTTTATTTATACTTAACTGTTTTCAACCATATTGTGCCTAATTTACTAGACAAATGGTGAAAAAATCACAATAAATCTGACCGCTGCTCACAGTGAAGAACATTGAGGGAAAAATCTGATACATATTCAATTTAATCCCACATGTGAAAGTTCCTCAGATCACGTTGGGAAAAGTAATGTGGACTCACACACGAGATCCTGAAGGGGCCGAACGTCATGGGCTCGTCTCCGAACACGGGGAAATAACGCTCACACTTCTTCTGCAGACGAAAGGGAGTGAAGAACATGTTTGTGTCTGTGAACTAGTGCTGGGGAAAAAATATCGATTTCTCGATTTTAATCGACTCATTTTTTTTTTCAAACCAATATCGATTCTTAAATCCCAATAATCGATTAGTCTATCCTGTTTTCAGTTGATGAATGAGTCGTAGCCAATAAATCATTGTAGCCAATAAATCCCAATAACAATGTGCTTTGTTACGTCTGATATGAAACAAAGTCTCATATTTCAAATTATGTCCATTTTATTACGAAATTCAAGAAAATTATATATATATATATATATATATATATATATATATATATATATATATATATATAAAAATTATAATTATTTATATTTTTCAATATTTCATGCATGTTTGAATAAATCCGAAGTTTTTTTTTTACACAATTTAAATGTTTATATTTCAAGAAATGAATTGGAGTAGAATTATGTAATTGTCAAGGAAGTTTTATAAATTTATTATTATAAAAACTTCATTGAGTGTAATTTAAGTGTTTGTATACAAAACAGTTCATTTTAACCTTCAGTATTATAGTAATGTACCGACTGACTCCCATCTAGAGTTTACAGCATTAGTTGGGAGATTTTTTTTCCTTGAGAACATTTTCCATGTACTGTATCTGATAAACATCCAAAATAATCTATATGGAATTGAGTCAAAATCGTATCATGAGATTTGTGTCAATACCCAGCTCTACTGTGAGCCTGAGCTTTTATGACTGAACACAGAATCCACACTGAACTCATCCTTACCCGTCCCATCTCAAACTCTCGACACGCCATTGTGATAACCTGCAGAACAGAAGGCATGCGTCACTTATGAGAACACTCACACTGTCACTGTCTCACTCACTCACTCACTCACTCACTCTCACACTCACTCTCTCTCTCTCACTCACACTCACTCTCTCTCTCGCACTCACTCTCTCTCTCGCACTCGCTCTCTCTCTCGCACTCGCTCTCTCTCTCGCACTCGCTCTCTCTCTCGCACTCGCTCTCTCGCACTCGCTCACTCTCTCTCTCGCACTCGCTCTCTCGCACTCGCTCTCTCGCACTCGCTCTCTCGCACTCGCTCTCTCGCACTCGCTCTCTCGCACTCGCTCTCTCGCACTCGCTCTCTCGCACTCGCTCTCTCGCACTCGCTCTCTCGCACTCGCTCTCTCGCACTCGCTCTCGCACTCGCTCTCGCTCTCTCGCTCTCTCGCACTCGCTCTCTCGCACTCGCTCTCGCTCTCTCGCTCTCTCGCACTCGCTCTCTCGCACTCGCTCTCTCGCACTCGCTCTCTCACTCTCTCGCACTCGCTCTCTCGCACTCGCTCTCTCGCACTCGCTCTCTCGCACTCGCTCTCTCGCACTCGCTCTCTCGCACTCGCTCTCTCGCACTCGCTCTCTCGCACTCGCTCTCTCACACCTCGCACTCGCTCTCTCGCACTCGCTCTCTCGCACTCGCTCTCTCGCTCTCTCACACTCGCTCTCTCGCTCTCTCACACTCGCTCTCTCACACTCGCTCACTCGCTCTCTCACACTCGCTCTCACACACTCACACACTCGCTCTCACACACTCGCTCTCACACGCTCGCTCTCTCGCGCTCGCTCGCTCGCTCTCACACGCTCGCTCTCTCGCACTCGCTCGCTCGCTCTCTCGCACTCGCTCGCTCTCTCGCACTCGCTCGCTCGCTCTCTCGCACTCGCTCGCTCGCTCTCTCACGCTCGCTCGCTCTCTCACGCTCGCTCGCTCTCTCACGCTCGCTCGCACTCGCTCGCTCTCTCGCACTCGCTCGCTCTCTCGCACTCGCTCGCTCTCTCACTCGCTCTCTCACACTCGCTCTCTCACACTCGCTCTCTCACACTCGCTCTCTCACACTCGCTCTCTCACACTCGCTCTCACACACTCGCTCTCACACACTCGCTCTCACACACTCGCTCTCTCACACACTCGCTCTCTCACACACTCGCTCTCTCACACACTCGCTCTCTCACACTCGCTCTCTCACACACTCGCTCTCTCACACACTCGCACTCACTCTGTCACACTCACTCTGTCACACTCACTCTGTCACACTCACTCTGTCACACTCGCTCTCTCACACACTCGCACTCACTCTGTCACACTCACTCTGTCACACTCACTCTGTCACACTCCACTCACTCTGTCACACTCACTCTGTCACACTCACTCTGTCACACTCACTCTGTCACACTCACTCTGTCACACTCACTCTGTCACACTCACTCTCTCACACTCACTCTCTCACACTCACTCTCTCACACTCACTCTCTCACACTCACTCTGTCTCTCACACTCACTCTGTCTGTCACACTCACTCTGTCTGTCACACTCACTCTCTCACACTCACTCTCTCACACTCACTCTCTCACACTCACTCTCTCACACTCACTCTCTCACACTCACTCTCTCACTCTCTCACACTCACTCTCTCACTCTCTCACACTCACTCTCTCACTCTCTCACACTCACTCTCTCACTCTCTCACACTCACTCACTCACTCTCTCACACTCACTCTCTCACACTCACTCTCTCACACTCACTCTCTCACACTCACTCTCTCACACTCACTCTCTCACACTCACTCTCTCACACTCACTCTCTCACACTCACTCTCTCACACTCACTCTCTCACACTCACTCTCTCACACTCACTCTCTCACACTCACTCTCTCACACTCACTCTCTCACACTCACTCACTCACTCTCTCACACTCACTCACTCACTCTCTCACACTCACTCTCTCACACTCACTCTCTCACACTCACTCTCTCACACTCACTCTCTCACACTCACTCTCTCACACTCACTCTCTCACACTCACTCTCACACTCTCTCTCTCACACTCACTCTCACACTCACTCTCACACTCACTCTCACACTCTCTCACACTCACTCTCACACTCACACTCACTCTCACTCACTCTCACACTCACACTCACACTCACACTCACTCACTCTCACTCTCACACTCACTCACTCTCACACTCACACTCACTCACACTCACACTCACTCACACTCACTCACACTCACTCACACTCACTCTCACACACTCACTCTCACACTCACTCTCACACTCACTCTCACACTCACTCTCACACTCACTCTCACACTCACTCTCACACTCACTCTCACACTCACTCTCACACTCACTCTCACACTCACTCTCACACTCACTCTCACACTCACTCTCACACTCACTCTCACACTCACTCTCACACTCACTCTCACACTCACTCTCACACTCACTCTCACACTCACACTCACTCTCACACTCACTCTCACACTCACTCTCACACTCACTCTCACTCTCACTCTCACACTCACTCTCACACTCACTCACTCTCACACTCACTCACTCTCACACTCACTCACTCTCACTCTCACACTCACACTCACTCTCACACTCACTCTCACACTCACTCTCACACTCACTCTCACACTCACTCTCACACTCACACTCACTCTCACACTCACTCTCACTCTCACTCTCACACTCACTCTCACACTCACTCTCACACTCACACTCACTCACACTCACTCACACTCACTCACACTCACTCACACTCACTCTCACTCACTCTCACTCACTCTCACTCACTCTCACTCTCACACTCACTCTCACACTCACTCTCACACTCACTCTCACACTCACTCTCACACTCACTCTCACACTCACTCTCACACTCACTCTCACACTCACACTCACTCTCACACTCACTCTCACACTCACACTCACACTCACACTCACTCTCACTCTCACACTCACACTCACACTCACACTCACTCTCACACTCACTCTCACACTCACTCTCACACTCACACTCACTCTCACACTCACTCTCACACTCACTCTCACACTCACTCACACTCACTCTCACACTCACTCACTCTCACACTCACTCTCACACTCACTCTCACACTCACACTCACTCTCACACTCACTCTCACACTCACTCTCACTCTCACTCTCACTCTCACACTCACTCTCACACTCACAACACACTAGAATCACTCACCGCAACCCTGTATTCCCAGATCATCCTCCAGAAGTCCAGCACAGTGTTGGGAGCACAGTGTTGGGCAGCGGCCCCTGAGTGGCGATGTAGGCCTTCGGCCCGTCTATTCCCTGCACACACACACACACACCTGATCAACCACATGCGATCTACAGTCTCCACGGCTTCATCAGACTGTTTAAGCGAGACTCTAGTTGATGTTTATGTGTGTCACATCAGGGCAAAGACAAGAAACACTTCAGTTCAAGAGTCAAGAAAGCAAACAGCTGTTGAATGGAGAGTAACTACGATTGTGCTGATATACGTGTCTGCATTCACACACACACTCACACACACACACACACACACACACTGAGGGGCGTCTGCAGAGACAGGAAGTCTTCAGTACCTTGATGAAGTTTGCATTGATGTAATCTGTGTCCTGGTTGGATGTTTTTAACGTCATCTTCACACGACTGTGGTCGACTGACGTGCGAGAGAAAGACAGTGTCAGCAGATACACACACACACCCTCACACACAAGAAACAACAACACAAGCCTTCCTCACACTATCGTCATCCTCATCTTTATCTCTGTTCATGAACAAACATCACTCGTGTGATCTCAGACGGACACATGTTAGCACTGGATCATGAACGTTTACTCACACGGCAGAATGTCCTTGTATCGGTTCTTCTTCACGTTTTCCTCCTGTTCTCCTACATTTGTGGGGTAGATTTTCTCTGTTCTGTATTTGGTTGATAATCGGCGTAATCTCTGCAAAAGACACAGAACAGCTTTAACAGAAGAAAGATTGTGTAAAGCCACAGACATTTACATCAGAGGAAACGAGTTCAGCGCTTCAGACGCAGGAGTGAGTGCGAACAGAACCGAGAAACAGAAGTTACTGTGGAGATTCTCAGATCAGCTGCAGGTTTGGACCATCAGCACTTTATTAGAGTGAGAATGTAAAACTAAGTGTGTTTGTCATGTTTATGTGACACATCCACATCACACATCCGCACAACATCCAGTCATATATAGTAGATTCCTTTGTCAATAAACCACTAGTTCACTTGTGAGCGACAAGCATGTTCAAACATCATGTCTGTCTTTCTCCTCCTCCATGTGGCTCATCAAACATAGGAAGCTGTGTGTGTGTGTGTGTGTGTGTGTGTGTATACACATGTGTGCGTGTGGGCTGCAATACTTCCTTTCCTGCCAGTGTTGGGGAGGAACAATGGCCGACATGAGACAGTTCTGCTGTCAAGTCAAGTCAAGTTTATTTGTATAGCGCTTTTCACAATACAGATTGTATCAAAGCAGCTTCACAGTATTAAATTAAAATAATACAACAAAGTTTGTTTCAAGAGGAATTTATTGATTGATAAAATTAGATTAAATATCCCCAAAATATCCCCAACTGAGCAAGCCAAAGGCAACAGTGGCAAGGAAACGAAAAACTCCATCAAGTGACCTAATGGTGTCCTAAAACTCCATCAGGTGACCTAATGGAGAAAAAAAACCTTGGGAGAACCCAGGCTCAGTCGGGGGCCAGTTCTCCTCTGGCATTTATGAGCTAGAGGCCGGATTGTAGTTTGAACTGTAGGATTATAAGAATGCCTGGCTGAAGAGATGCGACTTTAATCTAGTTTTAAACTGGGAGAGCGAGTCTGAGCAACGAACAGTATCAGGAAGACTATTCCAGAGTTTTGGAGCCAAATGTGAAAATGCTCTCCCTCCTTTGGTGGTTCTGGATATCCTAGGTATGACCAAAAGCCTTGAATTTAGTGATCTTAAAGAGCGCGATGGATTATAGGGCGATAGAAGATCCGTTAAATAGACTGGAGCTAAGCCGTTTAGGGCTTTATAAGTCAGTAGCAATACCTTGTAATTAATACGGAACTTTATAGGTAACCAATGCAGTGATGATAAAATCTGTGTTATATGATCATATTTTCTTGATCTCGTAAGAACTCTAGCGGCGGCATTTTGGACTAACTGTAGCTTGTTTATTGAGGATGCAGGACAACCAGCTAATAAAGCATTACAGTAATCCAGTCTCGAGGTCATGAATGCATGAACTAACTTTTCTGCATCAGAAACTGATAGCATATTACGTAGCTTAGCAATGTTTCTAAGGTGGAAAAAGGCTGTTTTTGTAACATATGAAATATGATTTTCAAAAGACAGGTTGCAATCGAGTATAACACCCAGGTCTTTTACTGTAGAGGATAAAGTAACAGGACATCCTATGATGTTAAAGTTGTATCGTGCTGTGTTGTCTTCTCATTGGTCCATTTCCTGGTCAACCAGTCAGAGCCGACACCCACATAGCAGACAGGCATGTCACATCACACAACACACACGTTTATCTGTCTCAGACTTCTATTGATGTAATATGTCTGTAACCACTGCAGACGAACCCACAACAGAAGTGTGTGATGATGGAGATCACTGACCGCTCTGCTCAGGTTTACATCAGTCCATCTATTACTGTGCCATAATCCACTCACAACAAACCACACATAAAGTGTGATTACATGAGACTAGTTACTCTAAACAAGTTTATAATGAATCTCTGACAGCAGCAGTGACTCAAAGCCCCTCCCTCACACCTCACTCTGCGTCCTGATTGGCTAAGCTCTAAAAGGCTGTGACACACCTCCACATCCGGCCTCTAGCTCATAAATGCCAGAGGAGAACTGGCCCCCGACTGAGCCTGGGTTCTCCCAAGGTTTTTTTCTCCATTAGGTCACCTGATGGAGTTTTAGGACACCATTAGGTCACTTGATGGAGTTTTTCGGTTCCTTGCCACTGTTGCCTTTGGCTTGCTCAGTTGGGGATATTTTGGGGATATTTATTTAAATTTTATCAATCAATAAATTCCTCTTGAAACAAACTTTGTTGTATTATTTTAATTTAATACTGTGAAGCTGCTTTGATACAATCTGTATTGTGAAAAGCGCTATACAAATAAACTTGACTTGACTTGACACACACACACAAGACAGATCTTCACACAGATGATTCAACATCCCTGAACACTCATGGACACGTCCAGCAGATACTGAGACTAACCCATTACTGAGACGAGACTAACCCATTACTGAGTCTAACCATAGACTGTAAAAAATATGGACAAAGAGTCTGTGACGTCACCCATAGACTTTCTAAAGAACGGGTTTGAAGCCGTTTATGGGGGGTATGGGCGGCGCCATCTTGGAAAATCTTGGGAAATCCTAACCCCGCCCACCTTCTGACGCAGCGCACGTCACTCGCTCGCTCTGCTACTTCGGTTATCTCTGTGTATATTTAGGCAACGAAATATGTTATAAAACACCATACTAACTCTTTTCGTTTTCATTTAAAGAAATCTTAAACATTATAGCCACACAAATGTGGTTCAGGCAACGCGTATTGATTATATTCACTGCACATAACGTTTGCTTATTTATAAAAAAACAAACAAAATATAAAACACAAACCTGCCTCTTTTCGTTTTAAATATAATATAAAAATATTAAACATTTTAATATGGTCCAGGCAATATGTGCATTTGTACTAAACAACAGATGTTGCAGTAAACAACATTACAGATCATATTCGTTGTATTAAAATTTAAAATGACAAAACTCAACCCAGTCTCTTTTTGTTAAATTTCAGTTTTATCAATATTAGCTATTATAAAAGCAGTGTTAAAGCCACAATATGTAACTTTTTTGCTTTAAAAATAGCAAAAATCACTATATCTATGTTATATATATATTTTTTTTTTGTGTACTTACATTATCCCGACTGTTTCCAACAACTTTCAAACCAGGAGAAATTTGTAATTTAATTCGAGAAACGTCCCGTTTCTTTATTTCCATTTTGTCGCCGTCAATGGCGTCATATCCGCGTTGTCCCTGGTTTCCGCTCGTACTGCCATGCTACCGAGCTATGAACCAGAGCCCTCTGATAGTAACCAAAGCGATTGACGGTAGTTCGCAATGTCTATTTGCACGCTGTTGTTGTTTCGTTCAAACATTATAGACCATGGCAAGCAGACTTTGGATACAAAAGGATAACTAAAACGAGAATCAATATCAGCGCGGTGTTTTCGAGATGCCTAGAGCTCCCATAGACAGTATATAAACGAGAGCTCCACGTCCGAGACTTCGACCACTTCTACATGTACTTTATTAAACAGGTGACCACATTTACATAAAACTAATCAATGTTATATAGCTCAACATGATGAAATGTTAGAATATGATCTGTATGTTATTCTAATGTTGATCTAGCTTACTGCTAGTCTCATACAGACAAACTAACAGATACATTTCAACACATTCAAATGCAGTTTTTGTGTGATAGTGTAATGTTAGACCAAGTGAAACAACGCTGCGTTACCTCACAAGTTTAATTTGTCTAATAAACTGACCTGGGACTGTGAGTAGTAATTCTGCACTCGCGTGTAATGTAATGCTGGGTACACACCAAAAGATTTTTTACATCTTATAAGATTTTCAAAATGTGACAGACCACAAACATGAGGACAAAAAATCCTAGATTTAAGCGTTTTGCTTCAATAGTGTGTGGTGTGCGATGATGTGACAAAGACAGCACACCACACACAAACAGATTTTCAACCAGAGTCTCGACTATGAACACAGGAAATCTCGCAAAATATCGTGAGACTTCAGAATAAGCATGACGGACGATATGCAGGAAGAAATTGCGATAGTGTTTGGAATGATTTTCACAGAAAATTCACGTGAAAAAACCATTGTACCTACCATTATATATAACCTTTTATACAGAAATATATTCATTCTTTATTGTCTTTATTTATTCTTTATTGGATTTATTGTCTCTTTAGAAAAAGTTATTTAATCCCTCTAGTCTATAGAACCTCACTGAACCCTTAACACTCAGCTTTTTTATTTTTTTTATCTTTTTTATTTTTATTTTAAGAATTATACAATTACAGTCAGGGGGGTACAAAGAGTAAAGCCGATAAACAAACATAAAAAGACATACATAAACAGTGACAAACTTAAAAGTTAAACAAAAATTTGAAAATGTTTACAGATTGAAACGCACTTTGCAGCTTTCTTATTTTTCAAACCCAATATTGTGTTTAGGTATTGTAAAATTTCTGCTCTTAAAATGAAAAACAAAGGCTTGTTTCCTCGAAATTTACACTTATGAATACTAAATCTTAACATTAAGCTTCCTGCAAGTGTGTGTGTGTGTGTGTGTGTGTGTGTGTGTGTGTGTGTGTGTGTGTGTGTGTGTGTGTGTGTGTGTGTGTGTGTGTGTGTGTGTGTGTGTGTGTGTGTGTGTGTGTGTGTGTGAGAATGACCGTGTCTTCCATCATCTCGCTTTCTGATTGGATATTGTTTCGTTTCACGTGATAATCTCCAGAGCGTGCGCGTGTTTGTCCTCGGAGTTCCCCCCACACATCAGGATTTCTGATCGTAAATATTAAACATGTTTAATATTTACGATTCGCGATCGGAGCGGCTCCGACGTTCTTCCGAGCAGGTTCGGACACTCTTAACACACCTCACACCAAGGGAAAATCTGATCAAATAATCTGTTAAACCATCAAGATAATCGGGACATAGCTAGTAGGGATGGGCATGATTAATCGACGATCGATAACTGATCGTTAAGAATTTTGTCGATCACGTTTATTTGTTATCGATTAAACTAATGCAGGTTGCGTTGCGTAGTGTGAGTCTTGAAGCAATGGAATTAATTTTAGCGCGGAGGTACCTGTGCATCCCGGCAACGTCAGTCCCCTCAGAGCGGGTGTTTTCGGCGGCTGGACTGGCTGTCATCAGGTTGCGGTCGCGTCTGATCCCAGATCATGTCAACATGCTTATCTTTCTCAACAGAAATCAGTAGACTGGTGCAGAAGTTCTATGGGAACTTCATGCGTTTTCTCAGATCGGATAGCTATCTGATTTATCAAAACGATTCCATTTACACCTGGTCACATAAATGTGTTTTTGCAAAACGGATATAAATCCGATCTTGAATTCCCGCGCTATATGCATATTAAAATTGTTGCACGTCATCGAAAGCAACTGATATGAGCTGCATTTTATTGATCATCAGCGAAAATTTCTAAATCAAAGACCGCAACAAGATATTGCGGCAACAGCCCTGGTAAGATAATTTCGGTTCTTTACTTTTAATGAAGATGATTGTGTGTTGATGAATGACTTTGATTTGCGATAGTTTGCACGTTGGCTTGATGAATAGATGCTCATCTGTGGTGATGCGTGTTGAAGTAGCGTCGTCATATCTGGATATAACATGACATATAGCCTATAACACGCTCTCACAAGTTTATTTCTTATCATTTTTGGGATAAGTCAAATTTACATATGTGGTTTCAACAACCAGATGCATTTACTCTTGTCCAGTTTCGTCTGGAATGCGTCTCAGATCTCCTCCTGAAGTGGTTTGAACGATCGGATTTAAATCCGTCTCGAATGCGTTTCGGAGGGCATTTAGATTTGGTCTTTTCACGACCGGAGAGCTATCCGATCACAGAAGACGGATGAAGTGGCCATGGGTCTCTGTTTAAGAACGCCGGCTCGCAGCTGCAGGTTCCGCTGGTTTAGAGCACCGCAGGAATCTTCAAGTCTACCGAACGTCCAGTTTCACTGCCACAAGTTGATCTTCTTGTAATAAAGATCTCATCGAGGACAAACAAACTGTATTTTTGTATTTTCATTGAATTTTTAATTTATAAAAAGTTAAAGAAATAATGAATTTCAATATAAAAATATTAATGATTAATCGATAGTCGATCGTTAATTCTCCCGACGATCGACTAAGAAAATTTAATCGAATGCCCATCCCTAATAGCTAGGATTGTCGGAAGGGGAGAAATCGGCCCAAAATCAGCCCGATTATCTTTTGGTGTGTACCCAGCATTAGTTCAGTAGAATGAAATGTCCATATCGCGTCGCGTGTGGAGCTGATAGCTGTCTCTTAGCAATCCCGAACTGCTTCATATCACAGTCATAATAAAAGCATCGATGTATTCAGTCATCCATAAACATTATTAGATCCATAGATTAGATCGGTCGGCTTGACGTTGACAACAAGATCCATAATTCTTAGCAAATGTTGCGTCATCAAACTACGCCTTTGTTATTGTAAATAGGTTAGCGACCCCTAGTGGCGAAAAATTCCATACTGTACGTTTAATTTAGAAAATGTCAATAGTTTTTCGTCATAGTTTTTGTCATTCAAAACTAGTTTTTATTTAGTTATCTCGTTTTCGTCTGTGAAAAAATGTCGTTGACGAAAATAATGACAAATTATTCGTCAACGACATTTTTTCACAGACGAAAACGAGACGATAACTAAATAAAAACTAGTTTTGAATGACAAAAACTATGACGAAAAACTATTGACATTTTCGTCAATGAATAAAAACTAGACGAAAATGTTAGATAGTGACGATTTGGGAAGCGATCCAGTCTGATGTCCTGCATTTGTGGTATATGCGCACAATTGTTCTGTAACGTGATCTACCCAGCGGCACACGAGTTGGCATGCGCTGCATGTCTCATAAAACGTTAAAACATGTAAACGTCTGGGAGAATGAGTAGAGCAGACATGAAGATCTGAATAAGAGTGACGACGCAAAAAAAAAGAGCTATATTCGGTACGGTTTTCTGTGCGCACACACCCGACCCGAAGCGTGCAGCCATGAACATAGACACATAGCCTATACAGCGCGCGAGTACAGAATTGAGCTCTCTTTCGTGTCTGAATGGACAAATACACACAAATATTATGTCTAAATGTCCGTTTTGGAGAGTATTCACGTAAATTATGTCGGTTATGTCTTAAACAGTTGTGAGTGTATCTATGTGCATCAGTGCATTGGATCCGCATGTCATTGGACATGATCCGATGTCTTAAAGGGATAGTTCACTTTGAAATAAAATGTTGGTATGTTTTAGCTTACCTCAAGGGCATCCAAGATGTAGGTGTCTTTTTTTCCGCAGTAGTTTCAATTTTGATATTTTTAGGTCAAACCGTTCTTGTCTGTCAGTCAAATAATGCAGGTCTATGGTCACCACCTCAAAGAGCATGCACAGAGTCAAAATTAAAACAATTCCACATCGTCCAAATTAAACAATTCCCCATCGTAAGTACACATTGATGGCCTAAGACACGAAACAAGCGGTTTGTGTGAGAAAACGAACAGTATTTATATCGTTGTTATCTCTTGAACACAGCCGCGTCCAAATGATCTGAGGGCGCGGGCGGGTATAGATATATACACTAGATGTCGCCTTGGCTACTGCAGTTCATTGGAACGAAACCGTAGCCAAGGCGACATATCTATACCCGCCCGCGGCCTCAGATCATTTGGACGCGGCTGTGTTCAAGAGGTAACAACGATATAAATAGCCTACTGTTCGTTTTCACACACAAACCGCTCGTTTCGTGTCTTAGGCCATCAATGTGTACTTACGATGGGGAATTGTTTAATTTGGACGATGTGGAATTGTTTTAATTTGGACTCTGTGCATGCTCTTTGAGGTGGTGACCATAGACCTGCATTATTTGACTGACAGACGAGAACGGTTTGACCTAAAAATATCAAAATTGAAACTACTGCGGAAAAAAGACACCTACATCTTGGATGCCCTTGAGGTAAGCTAAAACATACCAACATTTTTATTTCAAAGTGAACTATCCCTTTAAAGTGACAGTGGGTAATAAACCTAATGCGGTCTGTGTCCTTAATATTGATCAAGCAACAAAAGAAAAAGAGAAAAGCATTCACTGCTCGTTAATAGCTTTAATAAGGATTAATTATATTTAATTCATACAAATAAATATGTCTGCTTGAAAGAATAGAGAATGATGTATGCAAGTAGTTATAAAGAATGCATCATTCATTGAAAAAAACACTGTCTTCAACTTTAGGAAAAGTGGTTTTATTTAATTTTAAGATATTTTTTAAGTTACTGTAGTTAAATCTGTATCTGTATTGCATGTTCAGACTTTAAAATCATTCATATTAGCAGGTTAATATATGTTTTCTCCGGGAGTATATGGGTTTGGAAATTTTAGAGAAATTCTAAATAAATGCATTTAAATTGAAACCCATTATATTTTAGTCGACTAAATCTACTGTAGATTTAGTCGACTAAAATCTTATTGTATTTCATCGACTAAAACTAAAACAATTCAGATGACTAAAATATGACTAAAACTAAATGGCATTTTAGTCAAAAGACTATGACTAAAACTAAATCAACATTTGCTGTCAAAATTAACACTGTATAAAAGTATAAGTAAAAGGTACAAGAAGCTATACAAATAAAGCAAACAATTCTGTCAAACATACAAAGTCAGCGCTCGATCTAGAAAGTTAAATAGCTTATAAACTTATGAAACTTCCCCTCAGCCAAACCGATTGGCCAGGGAACAAATTATAGATTTACAAGACCAAAAATCGCCCGTTAGATATACACAAGACAAATTATATCTCATGTTTAACCACTACAGAGACGTCAGAGTCAGCGGCAAACGTCAGAACGACTAGCCGAGGAAAGGCTGTTCCAGGCGGGGTACATGAACGCCGAGCGCCCGGTCATCGCTGGATCTAAGGCCATCCTTAAAAATATTCTTGTTTGCCGTAACCCGACCGACCCTGTCAATTTAGTACCGACCCAATTATTTAATTTTTTTTTCTTTTAGTCCGACCGACTTACCGGTTGTAAACTTGCGTTAAGACCGACCGATTTTTTTTTTTAACTCTTCAAACAACTAATACAAATGCAATAAAATAATATTAGTTATTAAGTATTGTGAATATAAATTGCCTAGACCTACATACAAACATAAGCTACGTTCTTTCTTTTAAATAAAAACCCGTGGCGCATCATCTATGATTACGTTTACACCATTGGTTAACGCATGTCACACGCTTCGTTTCATTCACTGTCAATGGTTCGCGCTTGGTAATGATGGCTGCGGCTTTATCAAATTACTCTAAAGATTATTTCATTTTTATATGTTGTTGAATATGGTTTATTAAAAAATAAACATGTGAGAGCGTGTTATAGGCTATATGTCATGTTATAGTCAGATATGACGACGCTACTGCTACTGCAACACGCATCACCGCAGATGAGAAGCTGAGTATCTTTTCATCAAGCCAACGTGCAAACTATCGCAAATCAAAGTGAAAGTAAGTCGCTGACGCTTAACACACAATCATCTTCATTAAATGTAAAGAAACGAAATGATCTTACCTGGCCTGTTTCCGCTTTCTTTTATTGCGGGCTTTGATTCAGAAATTTTAGCTGATGATCAATAAAATAATGCATCTCATAACTGTTGCTTTCGGTGACGTGCACTCCATTAAATCTGCATATAGCGGGAATTGAAGATCTGATTTATATCCAAAAAAATGTATGTAACCAGGTGTAAATGGAATCGTTTTGAAAAATCAGATAGCAATCCGATCTGAGAAAACGCATGAAGTGGCCTGGTGTAAACAGCCCCTAAACATCGGTGAAAAACTAAATAGAGATGCACTGTTAATGTAACACATTAACATGTTTTTTTCATAGGTATTACATTGCATGTTAATGCAATTAACTGTCATTTTGTGAATTCTAAAGCCAATTTAATTTATTTGTTTCCCTCTGAAAATCCACTTTAGTTGAAATCTAGTGGCTTAATTCTTTCTTGATTCTCATTCAATGAATGCAGCTGGAATTAATGCAATAAACATGTTTTTTGAGAAAGATTTCAAATTGTTTGTGGTCTATAGCCTATAACCTGCACCAGAATGAGGTTTGCAATGGTGCGCCCGAAGGCATGGGTTGAAGACCCAGTCAGTGACGTCACAATATGCAAATTAGTTTAAATTCATACTTATGTAATCACCATGGCAATTTTTTTTTTTCATTGAATCGTGAAAAAAATATATACACCTACCTACCGACCCTTTTTTGCTTTTTTTTTGCTGTTACTGCAAACCAAAATATTTTTAAGGATGGCCTCACAACTGGATACAATTTTCATAAATCTTTATAAATAAACCACAGATTTGAGCTTTAAACCAGTGATTCTCAACCGGTGGGCCGCGGCCCTCTGGTGAGCCTCGGAGCGTCATCTGGTGGGCCGTGTAGGCAGTGGTAGACTACCCCCAAATTAATTTTTAGTTATTTTTTAATTTACAAATCTTGTTATTTTCTAATTATTCTTATGATTTTATATGATCAAAAACACTCAAGTCAAGTCAAAATGCATTATCTTAAAGCAAATTTAGGTTTAAATATCACAACACCAATCATGTCAGATTGAATGTTTGTTCGATCAGACGCAGTAACATTACGTTACTGTTATATTGTTAATCATTTTCTGAAAAGAAAAGCAGATGTGGGAGACAGACCTGTGCAGGGAAAAGCTTTGAAGTGTGTGGTGAGAAAATACGACGCTGAATACATTAAATTTGGTTTTATAAGGGCAGGTACTGAGGGAGTCGCACACGGACGAGAAGCGCAGCGCTGCGTCTACAACTCGAGGTATCGAACACGCGCACTTTCTCAGTTTATGGCCAGCAATATTGTTATGTTTAAGGACATTACGAAATGAAGATAATGTCTGTACTATGTTATGATTGCAATTCAATTTTCAATTGCAATTAAATACAATCGTTGCTGAGTCTGCAGTCTGAACACTTTACCTCAGGACGTATTAATTGAGAATCTCACCTGAAAATCCGGTCATTTTCATCCACGCAGCTGATTTCTAAAAATTTGAATATAAAACTAAATGTATCTTGCAGCACAGGGTGAAGTCAGTATATAGGCTATATTAATGACGCTTTGTTATCATACCACGAATGTTATTTCTCCTGCCATTTATACGGCAAACATTTTTTGGCATGCATATGATACGCACTGTATGGCGTGTAATACGCACGCACTCCCCAGCCCTAATCCTACGCATATGCACGTAAAAAACATTTTTGGCATATAAATGCCACGAGAAATAACATTCGTGTTATAGAGATCGTGTTGCAGCGGATAGAGAGAATCCCCTCTTGGGTGTCTGACCTGTTGTTACAGGTATGTTAGCCTATTATTGTTACAGGAATGGTTACTGAGAAAACCTGCAAAGCCTTTTTGATGCAAGGACAGTTTTCATCTATATAGCTGACTCTGCTACAGTGGCATAACAGATTAACAGCGGAGTATATCATTGTACTTTTAGAATTTTCTGTTATTCTGTGTTCATGCTATCATATGTGGAAAGGTGGTCCTCAGAATGTTTTTAAACACTCATTGGTGGGCCATGAGTTGCAAAAGGTTGAGAACCCCTGCTTTAAACAACTACATTCTCGCCTGAAAACTCTTAAAACTACATTTCATGATACAGAAACAGTAGTATTATATGTCAACTGTATTAAAAAATGGCGCTTCTTATGTTGTCATTCTCCGTGGCGCTGCCTTGTCAGCTGTCAATCAAGGTTAGGGTTAGGCTAGACTACTAGACTAACCCATTACTGAGATTAGACTGAGACTAGACTAACCCATTACTGAGACTAGACTAACCCATTACTGAGATTAGACTGAGACTAGACTAACCCATTAGTGAGACTAGACTAACTCATTAGTGAGACTAACCCATTAGTGAGACTAACCCATTAGTGAGACTAACCCATTAGTGAGACTAACCCATTACTGAGACGAGACTAACCCAACCCATTACTGAGACGAGACTAACCCATTACTGTGACGAGACTAACCCATTACCGAGACGAGACTAACCCATTAATGAGACTAACCCATTACTGAGACTAACCCATTACTGAGTCAAGACTAACCCATTACTGAGACTAACCCATTACTGAGACTAACCCATTAGTGAGACTAACCCATTGCTGAGACTAACCCATTAGTGAGACTAATTGACTAACCCATTAGTGAGACTAACCCATTAGTGAGACTAACCCATTACTGAGACGAGACTAACCCAACCCATTACTGAGACGAGACTAACCCATTACTGAGACGAGACTAACCCATTACCGAGACGAGACTAACCCATTAATGAGACTAACCCATTAATGAGACTAACCCATTACTGAGACTAACCCATTACTGAGACTAACCCATTACTGAGACTAACCCATTACTGAGACTAACCCATTACTGAGACTAACCCATTACTGAGTCAAGACTAACCCATTACTGAGACTAACCCATTACTGAGACTAACCCATTACTGAGACTAACCCATTACTGAGACTAACCCATTACTGAGACTAACCCATTACTGAGACTAACCCATTACTGAGTCGAGACTAACCCATTACTGAGTCGAGACTAACCCATTACTGAGACGAGACTAACCCATTACTGAGACGAGACTAACCCATTACTGAGACGAGACTAACCCATTACTGAGACGAGACTAACCCATTACTGAGACGAGACTAACCCATTACTGAGACGAGACTAACCCATTACTGAGACGAGACTAACCCATTACTGAGTCGAGACTAACCCATTACTGAGTCGAGACTAACCCATTACTGAGTCGAGACTAACCCATTACTGAGACTAACCCATTACTGAGACGAGATTAACCCATTACTGAGTTGAGACTAACCCATTACTGAGACGAGACTAACCCATTACTGAGACTAACCCATTACTGAGACTAACCCATTACTGAGACGAGACTAACCCATTACTGAGACTAACCCATTACTGAGACTAACCTGAGACTAACCCATTACTGAGACTAACCCATTACTGAGACTAACCCATTACTGAGACTAACCCATTACTGAGACTAACCCATTACTGAGACGAGACTAACCCATTACCGAGACTAACCCATTACTGAGACGAGACTAACCCATTACCGAGACTAACCCATTACTGAGACGAGACTAACCCATTACCGAGACGAGACTAACCCATTACCGAGACGAGACTAACCCATTACTGAGACTAACCCATTACTGAGACTAACCCATTACTGAGACTAACCCATTACTGAGACTAACCCATTACTGAGACGAGACTAACCCATTACTAGCCCCGTTTACATGCACACTTTTTTGCTATTCTGATTAAGATCGTTCTGATTGACGGATTCCGGTTGACTGTTTACATGGGATGTTATCTAAACCGATCTGGTGTTTACATGTGCTGACGCTTTCAATCGAAATCATTTTGTGACATGCGCACACTTGTCTGCCGGATCTGGAAGCTCATTATTTCCCACGTTTTCAATCCTGTCAAGATGGTGCATCACTTAATAGTTGCGTTAGTTGTAGGCATTAGCCGTGTTTCCACTGTCGGGCCAGTGCGAGCCAGGGCTTTAAACGGGCCGTGCCAGGCTAATAGCCTCGGGCCAGTAGCACCGTGCCCAAAATCTGCTGCGTTTCCACTGTCGGGAATCAGAAAGAAATCACTGGAAACAGTGTGATCGCAAAACAAGAGCGACTGTTTGCTGGCATTTTTGTTGTTTAATTGAATATTTAAAACCCAAGAATCGATGTTTTACCACAGGTTTACAATAAAAAGCGACACATTGATCATAATGAATTAATCTGTGTCAAAATTGCTCATTAGTCACACAGAAATAAAGTGGTTTACCGTTTATGACGTTTGTGAACGTCTATTTCACAAAAGAAAGATGACACGCAACTTATTCAGTCGCGTCTGTTTCTGTTTATTTGGTAGCCTAGTTACAGGACATATTTACATCACATTTAGAAAGAATAATTTCTACAAATATGCCACCAAAAATATTACCTTTAGCACTCTCTCCCAGAAGGATACAGTTATATTTTCAGTCAGAGATAAAGAGGATAGTCCGGTATAAAGAGACGAGACGTAGGCTACTGACAGATAAAATAAAAACAGGATTATGATAACCTATATGATTTCGCTGATTTCTAAGCGTTCATATTTACCATGTTTACTATGGTAATGGTTAGCGTGCATAGTTTTTTGCATCGGGTGACAAACAGAAGGCATTATGTTAGCTGACAGAATTATCTGGCGCAAAACCAGGCATGCGCAGAAAGACGTACACTCAAAGTAATCGGATCAGCTCGTTTACATGGTGTAATCTTTCATTTGATCGGTTCATGAAAAGGTTCATTCTACCACCTTCAATCCGACTGAAATTTCAATCGGTTTGAGCATTTTTATTCCGATTGAGGTGTTGACATGGAGCATTTTCATTCTGATTGGACTTTTAAATTGGTTATAATCAGAATACAATGCTACATGTAAACGGGGCTACTGAGACTAACCCATTACTGAGACGAGACTAACCCATTACCGAGACGAGACTAACCCATTACCGAGACGAGACTAACCCATTACCGAGACGAGACTAACCCATTACCGAGACGAGACTAACCCATTACTGAGACTAACCCATTACTGAGACTAACCCATTACTGAGACTAACCCATTACTGAGACTAACCCATTACTGAGACGAGACTAACCCATTACCGAGACTAACCCAATACCGAGACTAACCCATTACTGAGACGAGACTAACCCATTACTGAGACGAGACTAACCCATTACCGAGACGAGACTAACCCATTACCGAGACTAACCCAATACCGAGACTAACCCATTACTGAGACGAGACTAACCCATTACTGAGACGAGACTAACCCATTACTGAGACGAGACAAACCCATTACTGAGACGAGACTAACCCATTACTGAGACGAGACTAACCCATTACTGAGACGAGACTAACCCATTACTGAGACGAGACAAACCCATTACCGAGACGAGACTAACCCATTACCGAGACGAGACTAACCCATTACTGAGACTAACCCATTACTGAGACGAGACTAACCCATTACTGAGACGAGACTAACCCATTACTGAGACGAGACTAACCCATTACCGAGACGAGACTAACCCATTACCGAGACTAACCCAATACCGAGACTAACCCATTACTGAGACGAGACTAACCCATTACTGAGACGAGACTAACCCATTACTGAGACGAGACTAACCCATTACTGAGACGAGACTAACCCATTACTGAGACGAGACTAACCCATTACTGAGACGAGACTAACCCATTACTGAGACGAGACAAACCCATTACCGAGACGAGACTAACCCATTACCGAGACGAGACTAACCCATTACTGAGACGAGACTAACCCATTACTGAGACTAACCCAATACCGAGACTAACCCATTACTGAGACGAGACTAACCCATTACTGAGACGAGACTAACCCATTACTGAGACGAGACTAACCCATTACTGAGACGAGACTAACCCATTACTGAGACGAGACTAACCCATTACTGAGACTAACCCAATACCGAGACTAACCCATTACTGAGACGAGACTAACCCATTACTGAGACGAGACTAACCCATTACCGAGACGAGACTAACCCATTACCGAGACTAACCCAATACCGAGACTAACCCATTACCGAGACTAACCCATTACCGAGACTAACCCATTACCGAGACTAACCCATTACCGAGACTAACCCATTACCGAGACTAACCCATTACCGAGACTAACCCATTACCGAGACTAACCCATTACCGAGACTAACCCATTACCGAGACTAACCCATTACCGAGACTAACCCATTACCGAGACTAACCCATTACCGAGACTAACCCATTACTGAGACGAGACTAACCCATTACCGAGACGAGACTAACCCATTACCGAGACGAGACTAACCCATTACCGAGACGAGACTAACCCATTACCGAGACTAACCCATTACCGAGACTAACCCATTACCGAGACTAACCCATTACCGAGACTAACCCATTACCGAGACTAACCCATTACCGAGACTAACCCATTACCGAGACTAACCCATTACTGAGACGAGACTAACCCATTACTGAGACGAGACTAACCCATTACCGAGACGAGACTAACCCATTACCGAGACGAGACTAACCCATTACCGAGACGAGACTAACCCATTACCGAGACGAGACTAACCCATTACTAAGACTAACCCATTACTGAGACGAGACTAACCCATTACTGAGACTAACCCATTACTGAGACGAGACTAACCCATTACTGAGACTAACCCATTACTGAGACTAACCCATTACTGAGACTAACCCATTACTGAGACTAACCCATTACTGAGACTAGACTAACCCATTACTGAGACTAACCCATTACTGAGACTAACCCATTACTGAGACGAGACTAACCCATTACTGAGACTAACCCATTACTGAGACTAGACTAACCCATTACTGAGACTAACCCATTACTGAGACGAGACTAACCCATTACTGAGACTATAAACTATTTCATGGTTTGTGTTCTCGAGACACCAGGCGCTGTTTTGTGCGGATGAGCGGCCGGAGCGCGTTAAGGGTTTTCTGTTAGAACGGTGTCGTGTTAGCGGCCGCTAAGTTAATAACTAATGATCTTCGCAACGGAAGTGAATCAAATCAAACTAACTTTATCTGGACAATAAATTTATTCTAGATCTGCTGTAAAGCCTAAACAATCTCTGTTACTGTAATCTCCTATTATCACTGTAAAGCTGCAGTGAAACACTCTGTATTGTTAAAGCGCTGTATAAATGAAGGAGACTCGACTAGATTAGCATTAGAGCCAGACGCCGTACAGCTGCTACTGACATGTTTCAAAT
>NC_138728.1:132107-194607 GCF_965113295.1 Leuciscus leuciscus
ACATGAAAGAATTTATCAAATAGTTTGACTATACGCGTGGCCGGGGGAACTAGCGGTGCTGAGGTGCTGCCGCGCCCCCTGACGACAGCTGCTTCACTACACTGGAATTTAAAATGACATGACTTAAATAACTTTTTGTTTTTCAACCTGCTTTTTAAGAACACCTTCTACCTTTATAAAATTAATCTAAAGATTATTTTGTTTTTATATGTTGTCGAATAGGGTTTTATGACTCTAAAAGAAATGAATATATCATAAGGCAAAAGCCGATCTCGCATGGAGTGAGTGACGTGACACTGGTTGAGGACCAGCATCTCAGAACTGATTTGACACTCATTTAATGCATGTGAAAAAACAAAATATAGATGTATTGATTAAAGCATTCATCGGCATTCGGGGCTGTGTGAATGCAGTACTGGTGTTGAACCGTTGTGCTCGTGTCTGCCGCATGACAGCGTTCTCGAAATGCAGCACTCAAGTTAAAATAAGTTCAACTAAAGCGCGTCTCGAGACCTTGCGTTTTCCCCCGTTCCACTGCCCGTGTTTGGCGTCTTGCGTTTTTGCTTTGAAAGATTATGCTTTCTGTGTGAACCGGCACTCCTGAGTGAGTATCATAAGGTAATATGCAGATTTGTGTGCTGTGCTTTTTAAAATGTATCATGAGTTCTGAGCGTTCTCCCGACTCTGTACTCATTAATTTGTATGTTTATCTTTTTGTTTGGGCTGTTTAATATTAGGATTTTGTAAAAAAAAAAAACCCTCTACTATAGCACCGCCAGCGATATCAAGCCCCGCCCATTAAGCCCCACCCCCAGCACCCCCCGGTAAAATATGTTCCCGCGGCTACGACTATACGCGTTTAGTTAACAACCTTTCACCAAACCAGTGTCCTGAAGCAGTCCTGCTGTGTGACAGAGCTAACACCAGCTCATAAACACTGCATCTATAGTGGAGAATTAAGAGTTTCAGATGAGGCGTCTTCTACTCGCCAACTAAAGCTCAGTGTTCACTAGTGTGTGACTGACCTGAGCTGGATCTCAGCCGGACTCCTGACGGATGATCTCAGCCGGACTCCTGACGGATGATCTCAAGACTAAAACATCATCAGCCTCCGCTCCTAACACTGCTCTACACATCACTTGAACATGGACTGGTAAAAAAAAGACAAACTTATTTAAATCACCAGTAAAATATTTTACTTAAAATTAGAATTGCAATAAAAACAGAAATGTGCTCAGTGAGATCTAGGACAGGGTCATACAGAACATCCACGACTGCCAACGGTTTCAAAAGTTTTCATATGGGTTACAAATTGATAAAAAAAAAAAATGCTTCAAAATCATTAATGAAATGTGAACAATAATTAGTTTGTTTTCTAATGATTGCAGATCTAATGGTTTCTCCTAAAAAGGGTTTTTAAAAATAATTTTCTACATTTGCATGTCCGAGCATTATTAGATCTAGCCGTGTAAATGCAGCTAACACTGCGCTGATACGGTACTAATAACCCCAACATGAGGAAACTTTATTGCTTCTCATTTCTGTTTTTCAGTTTTACTACTGACTGTTTTCTTGTCTTTTCTCAAGTAACGTTTTATTGAAAATACTCTAAGAAAAGTGCCACTGAATAAAATTATTTATAATTATTAAATCCTATAAATATTGAACTTTTTATATAGTTAAAATGGTTAAAGGGATGTGTTCATTAGCCCATTAGATCTGGAGATGAGAATTAGTGAACTTTAGAGTTACTTTACACAATCAATCCAATTTTGTGAAAAAAATGAAACCTCACACAGGATCAGAATCACTAACACCTGCTGACTATCTAACTTTTCTGAGGGTTTCCCCCACTCTGTTACACTTGTGCTGTTCCGGGTCAGAAATGACCCGCCTACAAAACACTGCTCATCAATCTCTCATTATGCCGCTTCTCTCAGTTAGCGCAGCGTGTGTGTTTGAGCTGACTGATCACAGGCATCACTGATCTCAGTTATTAGAGGTCAATAGACATGAGGGAACCGTTTTCACTCTGAATCCTCTCCGGGTCTTTCAGAGGTCAGTCCTAGTAAGTCCTATTGTACCGAATTTTGGTTGTAGTTCCACCAGAGCTCCACTGGGGGCGATCGCCCATGAGTGCAGAATGAATGGGAGTCTATGGCGCTAGACGGCTAAATTTGTCTCTTTCACCCAATTGCCGTTGAGAAATCTCAGATGTGATTGTAGGTTTTGCAAGTTCAACATGGGTTATAGGTCGAAAGTTGAATGAACGAGTACTTATGTCCTTTCGATTTCTTACAGGTTGAGTTGTTGTTGCCCACACGCTAGCATTCTGCTAATGAACGCTGATTGGTCAGTGAAGGACTGATTACGACCAGAGGTACAGCTTGATGGCATCGTGGCATCCAAAAATAACAACAAAACAAAAACTCCTCAAGCACGTGTATTTCCCTATGTCAGCTGTGTTGTGTATTTCCCTGTGTCAGCTGTGTTGTGTATTTCCCTGTGTCAGCTGTGTTGTGTAGTTGCCTGTGTCGGCTGTGTTGTGTAGTTGGGTCAATGACGTGGCGTGTCAATTCTGGTGTCCCAAGCATATTCATAATATAAAAATGTATACATTTTTAAATGCACTTCATTAAGTGACTCAACTTCCCCCTCTTTAATTACTCATGTGAGAATTCATTATAAATAATTAATCTTTAAGGAACTATTGAGCTCAAAAGTCTCAAAATGTCATTCCGGGTAACTGTCCCGGCTTAAAATCTGAATACAAAAATACAATTTAAAAAAAAAAATATAAATAAAAGTATTTAAAATCTACTTGGGCATAATTGTATTGATGTTTTCAATGATTCCTACAAATATAGTGATAATACTAAGCTTATTTACATTTTTATGACAGAACGACTTTTGTCCCCAAATTGTGATTTCTCTAATGTCAGTCCTGGATAACAGACATCAATGACCATTTTATACCATAATGCATTTTGGTATGTCATGTGACATAATATTGTATCAAAAAGAAGACCCTGAAGGAGCACTAGAACATGTGCAAAGGTCAGGAAGCGTCTCTTAAAATTTCGATATTTTGATATTTCGGTCACTGGTGCACTTTGTAGCAATATCATGTGACCTTTTGGATAACACTAATAAAACATTTATAATGATTTTATATTAAAAAACGATCTATTTGATCTAAAAGATTACCTTAAGTGATGATAGCTAAGTTGTAGTTTTCCATAGGTGGTTAAGTTAGTGCCTGATTATAAAGAAAAAATATTGGTTTTTGTCATTCCTGGATAACAACATGTCATTCTTGTATAACAAAAAACCTCTGTTAGCCAGGACATGTCATCCGTTATCCAGAATGACATATGCACAACAATCTAGTTTTTAATTAACATTAAAAACTTTTAGGCAAAGTTATTATTGTTATATTATTAACATTAACATTATTTACATAATTGTATGTTTTTTTTGCCATATTTTAGCTGTCATTCATCTTGATTTCATATGATTCAATGAGTCACATGGGTCATTATCAATGAATTTAACTTTTTTAAATCATTAAAAACTTGTCAGTGTCTCTTACTTTGTTTCAAGTTTGAGTGTTGGAAAGGAAAAAATGATACTGAGGATGGTTTTTATGGTAATCCTGAAAAATACTGCAGAATGTCCTTCCGTCTAACAGTATGTCATTCCGGCTAACAATGACACAGGCCATTCATTTAACCCATATTTGTGTGTTAGATTACACAATTCTGTTTTTTGTTGAGTTAATGATAAAACAAGTCTTATTTACTTTATTGGAAAACATTTTTAAACATTTTCCAGCTTTTTTAAAAATTTGGTTCTGAATTTTGAGTTATCAGCAGCCAAAACTGAGCCCATGTCTATATGAAATCCCAAATTGATTATATTAATTGTGATTAAAATGTAGTTTTACGAGCACTAGTTGTTTGTTGAGCTCCAATTATGGAGATCAGTACATTTGTATATGCCAACAATGGTAGAAATGTAATTAATTAAAAAATTCATTACGTTACCCAGGAATGACATTTTCATGGGGAAAAATATCTGATTCACCAAAAAAAGTGGTTAATTACATTCTTGAAATGTGTACATGTCATTGCATTACATACACAACACTCTAATAAGTATAGAAAGTCCTAAAATTGGAATTTTTTTGGCAGTTTTATTTTTTTTCACATCTTAATCCTTATCCGTCATTCACCCAGTTACCGGTGTCGGCTGTGTTGTGTAGTTACCTGTGTCGGCTGTGTTGTGTAGTTACCGGTGTCAGCTGTGTTGTGTAGTTACCTGTGTCAGCTGTGTTGTGTAAGTTACCTGTGTCAGCTGTGTTGTGTGTTTCCCTGTGTCAGCTGTGTTGTGTATTTCCCTGTGTCGGCTGTGTTGTGTAGTTACCTGTGTCAGCTGTGTTGTGTGTTTACCTGTGTCAGCTGTGTTGTGTCAGCTGTGTTGTGTGTTTACCTGTGTCAGCTGTGTTGTGTATTTGCCTGTGTCAGCTGTGTTGTGTATTTCCCTGTGTCAGCTGTGTTGTGTATTAACCTGTGTCGGGCCGGCTGTGTTGTGTGTTTCCCTGTGTCGGCTGTGTTGTGTGTTTCCCTGTGTCGGCTGTATTGTGTGTTTCCCTGTGTCGGCTGTGTTGTGTGTTTCCCTGTGTCGGCTGTGTTGTGTGTTTACCTGTGTCAGCTGTGTTGTGTATTTCCCTGTGTCAGCTGTGTTGTGTTTCCCTGTGTCAGCTGTGTTGTGTGTTTACCTGTGTCGGCTGTGTTGTGCGTTTACCTGTGTCAGCTGTGTTGTGCGTTTACCTGTGTCAGCTGTGTTGTGCGTTTACCTGTGTCAGCTGTGTTGTGTATTTCCCTGTGTCAGCTGTGTTGTGTGTTTACCTGTGTCAGCTGTGTTGTGTATTTCCCTGTGTCAGCTGTGTTGTGTAGTTACCTGTGTCAGCTGTGTTGTGTGTAGTTACCTGTGTCAGCTGTGTTGTGTGTTTCCCTGTGTCAGCTGTGTTGTGTGTTTCCCTGTGTCAGCTGTGTTGTGTAGTTACCTGTGTCAGCTGTGTTGTGTAGTTACCTGTGTCGGTTGTGTTGTGTGTTTACCTGTGTCAGCTGTGTTGTGTAGTTACCTGTGTCAGCTGTGTTGTGTAGTTACCTGTGTCAGCTGTGTTGTGTAGTTACCTGTGTCGGTTGTGTAGTTACCTGTGTCAGCTGTGTTGTGTAGTTACCTGTGTCAGCTGTGTTGTGTGTAGTTACCTGTGTCAGCTGTGTTGTGTGTTTCCCTGTGTCAGCTGTGTTGTGTGTTTCCCTGTGTCAGCTGTGTTGTGTAGTTACCTGTGTCGGCTGTGTTGTGTTTTTCCCTGTGTCGGCTGTGTTGTGTGTTTACCTGTGTCGGTTGTGTTGTGCGTTTACCTGTGTCAGCTGTGTTGTGTGTTTACCTGTGTCGGTTGTGTTGTGTGTTTACCTGTGTCAGCTGTGTTGTGTAGTTACCTGTGTCAGCTGTGTTGTGTAGTTACCTGTGTCAGCTGTGTTGTGTAGTTACCTGTGTCAGCTGTGTTGTGTAGTTACCTGTGTCAGCTGTGTTGTGCGTTTACCTGTGTCAGCTGTGTTGTGTGTTTACCTGTGTCAGCTGTGTTGTGTGTTTACCTGTGTCGGCTGTGTTGTGTATTTCCCTGTGTCAGCTGTGTTGTGTAGTTACCTGTGTCAGCTGTGTTGTGTAGTTACCTGTGTCGGCTGTGTTGTGTATTTCCGTGTGTCAGCTGTGTTGTGTAGTTACCTGTGTCAGCTGTGTTGTGCAGTTACCTGTGTCGGCTGTGTTGTCGATGCCTCGAGAGAATAGAAAGTGCAGAGCGCGAAAGCACCAAAGTGACTGTAGGATTGCCGTAAAGCAGTATCTCTGGTCGTACGATGTGTATGACGTCATTGACATTTTAAAAGACTTTTTAAAGCAAATAAGTGACTATAAAATCTAACACCAAACAATGTGTAATTTCTTTGCATCTCCTTTCGAATACAACATTCAAATTACTAGACAAAACATTATATCCTGTGAAAAGTGGATTTTGAGGGGTATAGCGCCATAGACCTCCATTCATCCTGCACTCGTCCTGTGAGCGCCCTCATGTGGAGCCAGAGTGGAACTGCAACCAGTTCAGAAGCCGGAAGTTTACTGAGAGTGGAAGTTCTCCCCTTATTAGACATTCTCTGGTTAACACACAGTGTCTCAGAGGTCAGGGGTCAGGCGCGGTGTCTCAGAGGTCAGGGGTCACGCCAGGCTCTCGCTCTCCCGGCTGACCTCACATGAGCTGGAACGCTGTCGGCTGAAGTCGATGAATATTCCCTCGGGGTCGGTGTCTGAGTCCACAGACTCCAGGAGCTGATCCACCACGGTCTCCGGACTGGAGGAGGAAGAGGCCCGGTCCGGTCCGCCACCGGAGAAGAGCTCGGGGATTATGGGAGAATCCTCACAGACGTTCATGATCGGGCTGGGCGGCGCCTCTGTGAACACGGGCTCCTCCTCGAACGAGGTCATCTGACACACGGAGTGGCGCCGGACCCCGCCGGGCTCGGGCTCGTGTTCGCTCACCGGCGTCAGCATCGGGATGTTGTAGCTCTTGGACCGAACCACGAGGTTCTTCAGCGGCGAGTCTGAGCGCGGCCAGCTCCGCAAGAGCCGCTTCTCTGAGGACGACACACAACTGATCACACACACTCTTACAGAGGAAGGGCTTCTCACAGCGATGCCAGAGAAGAACCTCGGTTACCCAAAGAACCTTTCAGTGATCAGCTCTTAAAGGGATCGCTCACCTAAATATAAAAGTTCTGTCATCATTTGCTCTTCCTCGTGTTATTCAAACCCATGAGACGTTCATCTTCAGAACAATTGAAGATGTTTTTAACGACTCAGAGATTTGTGTCCCTCCAGTGAGTGTGTTCAGCCTAAACTCTGACGCTTCATGAAGAGATGCTGAAATAAACCCTTTAATCAAAGGCTTCTGAAGAGACTCCTTCACAAAGAAAATGTACTTTCAGACATTGACTAACAACATCTGTTAAAGCCTCTTGTGTATTAGCCATCTGAGCCAAACGCTAATTCTAATGTAACTTCAGGATTCATTTAAAACACCCTACAGAGACGTGTGTGTGTGTGTTTGTAACGACATGATGGAGAGTAAATGACTAACTTTTAATTTTTGGGTGAACGATCTCTTTTATAGAACCATTTTTGCTTAGTGCGAAAAACAAAATCACTATAAAGAACCGTTTGTGGAATGGAAAGGATCCATGGATGTTAAAAGTTCTTAAAGGGATAGTTCACTTTGAAATAAAATTTTGGTATGTTTTAGCTTACCTCAAGGGCATCCAAGATGTAGGTGTCTTTTTTTCCGCAGTAGTTTCAATTTAGATATTTTTAGGTCAAACCGTTCTTGTCTGTCAGTCATATAATGCAGGTCGATGGTCACTGTCTCAAAGAGCATGCACTGAGTCCAAATTAAAACAATTCCCCATCGTCCAAATTAAACAATTCCCCATCGTAAGTACACATTGATGGCCTAAGACACGAAACGAGCGGTTTGTGTGAGAAAACGAACAGTATTTATATCGTTTTTACCTCTTGAACACAGCCGCGTCCGAGTGATCTGAGAGCGCGGGCGTGTATAGATATACACACTAGATGTCGCATTGGCTACTGCGAAACCGTAGCCAATGCGACATCTAGTATATATATCTATACCCGCCCGCGCTCTCAGATCATTTGGACGCAAGAACGGTTTGACCTAAAAATATCAAAATTGAAACTACTGCGGAAAAAAAGACACCTACATCTTGGATGCCCTTGAGGTAAGCTAAAACATACCAACATTTTATTTCAAAGTGAACTATCCCTTTAAGGGAATCGTCAGTGCTAATCAGGAACAGTGTGTGTGTGTGTGTGTGTGTGTGTGTGTTTAATGAGGAGAATCCGCTCACCCAACACACACGAAGACTGCGTGACGGAGCCGTCGCTGGAGAAAAGCCCGTGAGTTCCCAGATACGGCGAGACGACCATCTGGACCAGAGACTCCAGCTTCAGGTAATCACCACACACACCTTTAGCCTCGTGCACACCCTGACACACACACATACACACCTTTAGCCTCGTGCACACCCTGACACACACACATACACACACACCTTTAGCCTCGTGCACACCCTGACACACACACACACACCTTTAGCCTCGTGCACACCCTGACACACACACACACACACACACACACCTTTAGCCTCGTGCACACCCTGACACACACACACACACACCTTTAGCCTCGTGCACACCCTGACACACACACACCTTTAGCCTCGTGCACACCCTGACACACACACCACACACACCTTTAGCCTCGTGCACACCCTGAGACACACACACCTTTAGCCTCGTGCACACCCTGACACACACACACACACCTTTAGCCTCGTGCACACCCTGACACACACACCCCTTTAGCCTCGTGCACACCGACACACACACACACACACACCTTTAGCCTCGTGCACACCCTGACACACACACACACACCTTTAGCCTCGTGCACACCCTGAGACACACACACACCTTTAGCCTCGTGCACACCCTCACACACACACCTTTAGCCTCGTGCACACCCTGACACACACACATACACACACACCTTTAGCCTCGTGCACACCCTGACACACACACACACACCTTTAGCCTCGTGCACACCCTGACACACACACACACACACACACACACACCTTTAGCCTCGTGCACACCCTGACACACACACACACACACCTTTAGCCTCGTGCACACCGACACACACACACACCTTTAGCCTCGTGCACACCCTGACACACACACCACACACACCTTTAGCCTCGTGCACACCCTGAGACACACACACCTTTAGCCTCGTGCACACCCTGACACACACACACACCTTTAGCCTCGTGCACACCCTGACACACACACCCCTTTAGCCTCGTGCACACCGACACACACACACACACACACCTTTAGCCTCGTGCACACCCTGACACACACACACACACACACACACACACCTTTAGCCTCGTGCACACCCTGAGACACACACACACCTTTAGCCTCGTGCACACCCTCACACACACACCTTTAGCCTCGTGCACACCCTGACACACACACACACCCTCACACACACACCTTTAGCCTCGTGCACACCCTGACACACACACACACACCTTTAGCCTCGTGCACACCCTGACACACACACACACACCTTTAGCCTCGTGCACACCCTGAGAGACACACACACACCTTTAGCCTCGTGCACACCCTGACACACACACACACACACACACCTTTAGCCTCGTGCACACCCTGACACACACACACACACCTTTAGCCTCGTGCACACCCTGACACACACACACACACACACACACCTTTAGCCTCGTGCACACCCTGACACACACACCTTTAGCCTCGTGCACACCCTGACACACACACACCCCTTTAGCCTCGTGCACACACACACACCTTTAGCCTCGTGCACACCCTGAGACACACACACCTTTAGCCTCGTGCACACCCTGAGACACACACACACACCTTTAGCCTCGTGCACACCCTCACACACACATACACACCTTTAGCCTCGTGCACACCCTGAGACACACACACCTTTAGCCTCGTGCACACCCTGAGACACACACACACACACCTTTAGCCTCGTGCACACCCTCACACACACATACACACCTTTAGCCTCGTGCACACCCTGACATGCACACCCTGACACATACACACACACACCTTTAGCCTCGTGCACACCCTGACACACACACACACACCTTTAGCCTCGTGCACACCCTGAGACACACACACACACACACACACCTTTAGCCTCGTGCACACCCTGAGACACACACCTTTAGCCTCGTGCACACCCTGACACACACACACACACCTTTAGCCTCGTGCACATCCTGAGACACACACACACCTTTAGCCTCGTGCACACCCTGACACACACACACACACCTTTAGCCTCGTGCACACCCTCACACACACACACCTTTAGCCTCGTGCACACCCTGACACACACACACACACACACACACCTTTAGCCTCGTGCACACCCTGAGACACACACACACCTTTAGCCTCGTGCACACCCTCACACACACACCTTTAGCCTCGTGCACACCCTGACACACACACACACACACCCTCACACACACACCTTTAGCCTCGTGCACACCCTGACACACACACACACACACACACCTTTAGCCTCGTGCACACCCTGACACACACACACACACACACCTTTAGCCTCGTGCACACCCTGAGAGACACACACACACCTTTAGCCTCGTGCACACCCTGACACACACACACACACACACTTTTAGCCTCGTGCACACCCTGAGACACACACACCTTTAGCCTCGTGCACACCCTGAGACACACACACCTTTAGCCTCGTGCACACCCTGAGACACACACACCTTTAGCCTCGTGCACACCCTGAGACACACACACACACCTTTAGCCTCGTGCACACCCTCACACACACATACACACCTTTAGCCTCGTGCACACCCTCACACACACACACACACACACCTTTAGCCTCGTGCACACCCTGACACACACACACACACACACCTTTAGCCTCGTGCACACCCTGAGACACACACACACCTTTAGCCTCGTGCACACCCTCACACACACACACCTTTAGCCTCGTGCACACCCTGACACACACACACCCTCACACACACACCTTTAGCCTCGTGCACACCCTGACACACACACACACCTTTAGCCTCGTGCACACCCTGACACACACCTTTAGCCTCGTGCACACCCTGAGAGACACACACACACCTTTAGCCTCGTGCACACCCTGACACACACACACACACACCTTTAGCCTCGTGCACACCCTCACACACACACACCTTTAGCCTCGTGCACACCCTGACACACACACACACACACACACACCTTTAGCCTCGTGCACACCCTAACACACACACCTTTAGCCTCGTGCACACCCTGACACACACACACCCCTTTAGCCTCGTGCACACACACACACCTTTAGCCTCGTGCACACCCTGAGACACACACACCTTTAGCCTCGTGCACACCCTGAGACACACACACACACCTTTAACCTCGTGCACACCCTCACACACACATACACACCTTTAGCCTCGTGCACACCCTGACATGCACACCCTGACACATACACACACACACCTTTAGCCTCGTGCACACCCTGACACACACACACACACACACCTTTAGCCTCGTGCACACCCTGAGACACACACACACACACACACACACCTTTAGCCTCGTGCACACCCTGAGACACACACACACACCTTTAGCCTCGTGCACACCCTGACACACACACACACACACACCTTTAGCCTCGTGCACATCCTGAGACACACACACACCTTTAGCCTCGTGCACACCCTGACACACACACACACACCTTTAGCCTCGTGCACACCCTGACACACACACACACACACACACACCTTTAGCCTCGTGCACACCCTCACACACACACACACACACACACACCTTTAGCCTCGTGCACACCCTGAGAGACACACACACACACACACACACACACACACACACCTTTAGCCTCGTGCACACCCTGACACACACACACACACCTTTAGCCTCGTGCACACCGACACACACACACACCTTTAGCCTCGTGCACACCGACACACACACACACCTTTAGCCTCGTGCACACCGACACACACACACCTTTAGCCTCGTGTACACCCTGACACACACACCTTTAGCCTCGTGCACACCGACACACACACACCCTGACACACACACACCTTTAGCCTCGTGCACACCGACACACACACACCCCTTTAGCCTCGTGCACACCGACACACACACACCTTTAGCCTCGTGCACACCCTGACACACACACACACACACACACCCTGAGACACACACCTATAGCCTCGTGCACACCCTGAGACACACACACACCTTTAGCCTCGTGCACACCCTCACACACACACCTTTAGCCTCGTGCACACCCTGACACACACACACACACCCCTTTAGCCTCGTGCACACCCTGACACACACACACACACCTTTAGCCTCGTGCACACCCTGAGAGACACACACACACACACACACACACCTTTAGCCTCGTGCACACCCTGACACACACACACACACCTTTAGCCTCGTGCACACCCTCACACACACACACACCCCTTTAGCCTCGTGGACACACACACACCTTTAGCCTCGTGCACACCCTGAGACACACACACACACCTTTAGCCTCGTGCACACCCTCACACACACACCTTTAGCCTCGTGCACACCCTGACATGCACACCCTGACACACACACACACACACCTTTAGCCTCGTGCACACCCTGACACACACACACCTTTAGCCTTGTGCACACCCTGAGACACACACACACACACACCTTTAGCCTCGTGCACACCCTGACACACACACACACCTTTAGCCTCGTGCACACCCTGACACACACACACACACACACACCTTTAGCCTCGTGCACACCCTGAGACACACACACACACACCTTTAGCCTCGTGCACACCCTGAGACACACACACCTTTAGCCTCGTGCACACCCTGACACACACACACACACACACACCTTTAGCCTCGTGCACACCCTGACACACACACACACACACACACCTTTAGCCTCGTGCACACCCTCACACACACACACCTTTAGCCTCATGCACACCCTGACACACACACACACACACACACACACACCTTTAGCCTCGTGCACACCCTGACACACACACACCTTTAGCCTCGTGCACACCCTGACACACACACACACACACACACACACACCTTTAGCCTCGTGCACACCGACACACACACACAACCTTTAGCCTCGTGCACACCCTGACACACACACACACACACACCTTTAGCCTCGTGCACACCGACACACACACACCTTTAGCCTCGAGCACACCGACACACACACACCTTTAGCCTCGTGTACACCCTGACACACACACCTTTAGCCTTGTGCACACCGACACACACACACACACCTTTAGCCTCGTGCACACCCTGAGACACACACACACACACCTTTAGTCTCGTGCATACCCTGAGACACACACACACCTTTAGCCTCGTGCACACCCTGACACACACACACACACCTGCTGGATGAGCAGCATTCTGGATGATGGAGGGAGGCACGCGAGCGAGACACACACACACACACCTGCAGGATGAGCAGCATCTGGATGATGGAGGGAGGCACGCGAGCGAGACACACACACACGCGCAGGATGAGCAGCATCTGGATGATGGAGGGAGGCACGCGAGCGAGACACACACACACACACACACACACACACACACACCTGCAGGATGAGCAGCATCTGGATGATGGAGGGAGGCACGCGAGCGAGAGACAGACACACACACACACACACACACACACACACACCTGCAGGATGAGCAGCATCTGGATGATGGAGGGAGGCACGCGAGCGAGAGACAGACAGACAGACAGACACACACACACACCTGCAGGATGAGCAGCATCTGGATGATGGAGGGAGGCACGCGAGCGATACACACACACACACACACACACACACACACACACACACACACACACACACCTGCAGGATGAGCAGCATCTGGATGATGGAGGGAGGCACGCGAGCGAGACACACACACACACCTGCAGGATGAGCAGCATCTGGATGATGGAGGAAGGCACGCGAGCGAGACACACACACACACACACACACACACACACCCACACCCACACCCACACCCACACCCACACACCTGCAGGATGAGCAGCATCTGGATGATGGAGGGAGGCACGCGAGCGAGACACACACACACACCTGCAGGATGAGCAGCATCTGGATGATGGAGGGAGGCACGCGTGCGAGAGAGACACACACACACACACACACACACACACGCAAACACACGCACACACACACACACACGCTTACACCCGAGCAGATTCGGAGCGGATCTTCTGTCAGATAACATCTCCAAAATGTTAAATACCGTTTGACTAGTAACCAAAAGTCCAAATCATAGTCTCTGCTGCACCAATTCAACTGATATAAATACTAGTGTAGAACATTGCATAGAAACCGTGTCTATTCCTCGTTTAGTGAGATCAAATAATAAATCTAATGCAGGATCTAGGAAAAATCTAATTGTTATTAAAACAGAAAATGTTTTCTAAAGCTAGGTCTTCTAAACATTAGATCACTCACACCTAAGGCAGTTATTGTAAATGAAATAGTCACAGATAATAGCTTCGATGTACTTTGCCTTACTGAAACCTGGCTTAAACCAAATGATTATTTCGGTATTAATGAGTCTTCTCCTCCTGGATACTGTTATAAGCATGAGCCCCGTCTGATTGGTCGTGGCGGAGGTGTTGCAACCATTTATAGAGATATTCTCAATGTTACTCAGAAAACGGGTTATACGTTTATTTCATTTGAAGTACTTGTACTAAATGTTACGCTCTTAGATGTTAGAAAAACATCCCTATTATCTCTAGCCTTGGCTACCGTATATAGACCGCCAGGGTCTTACGCTGATTTCCTAAAAGAGTTTGCAGATTTTCTCTCAGACCTATTAGTCAATGTCGATAAAAAATTAATTGTTGGAGATTTTAACATACACGTAGATAATCCAAATGATGCGTTAGGAGCTGCGTTTACGGATTTATTAAATTCATTTGGGGTCAAGCAAAACGTCACCGGACCAACTCATCGTCTTAATCATACACTCGATTTAATTATATCACATGGAACCGATCCAACCGATATAGATATCATTCCACAAAGTGATGATGTCACTGATCACTACATGGTAACTTGCATATTACGTACTGCTGTAATATGTCATGCGGCGCCGCGTTATCAACCAGGCAGAACAATCCTCCCATCCACCATAGATAATTTCTCAAATTGCTTATCTAATCTGTCTCAGCTGCTGCCTGAACCCAAACAAACAGATGAACTAGAAGAACTAACTAGCACTATGAGCACCATTCTCTCTAGAACATTGGATGTGGTTGCACCTATTAAATTAAAAAAGGGCAGAGAGAAAAATAAAGCACCATGGTACAACAATACTACGCATGTTTTAAAGAGAGAAACCCGTATTTTAGAGCGTAAATGGAAACAAACTAATTTCGAGGTCTTTAGAATCGCGTGGAAAGACAGAATGTCACGTTATAAAAAGGCCCTAAAAGCGGCCAGGGCTGAGCACCTCCGCAAACTAATAGAAAACAACCAAAACAATCCAAGGTTTTTATTTAACACCGTGGCTAGACTAACAAATAAACAGACGTCACCCGAACAAAATATCCCGTTACAGTTCAGTAGTAATGATTTCATGACCTTCTTCACTGAGAAAATAGAAAGCATCAGAACCACAATTGTAAACGTTCAATCTTCACTCGCGCCTTATAATTCAGCTTCAGTTATCACCCCGCAAGAACAATTACAGTGCTTTACAACTATAGAACAAAAAGAGTTAAATAAACTTATCACTTCATCTAAAACGACAACATGTTTATTAGATCCTATACCAACTAAACTACTGAAAGAAGTGTTAGCTGTAGTGGAAGAGCCTCTCCTCAATATTATTAACTCGTCTTTATCTTTAGGTCATGTTCCAAGAACATTTAAACTGGCAGTTATAAAACCACTCATTAAGAAACCACAATTAGATCATAATAATCTAGCAAATTATAGACCCATTTCAAATCTTCCATTTATGTCTAAAATATTAGAAAAAGTGGTGTCCGCTCAACTGGGCTCTTTCTTGCAACAAAATGATATCTATGAAAAGTTTCAGTCAGGATTCAGACCGCATCATAGCACTGAAACTGCGCTCGTTAAAATCACAAATGATTTACTTTTAGCTTCTGACCAAGGCTGTATCTCAATACTAGTTTTACTTGATCTTAGTGCTGCGTTCGATACTATAGATCACACAATACTCTTAGATCGACTACAAAATTATACTGGTGTTCAAGGACAAGCACTAAGCTGGTTCAAATCATACCTATCTGACCGCTACCATTTTGTCTATTTAAATGGAGAAAAATCGATCATAACTCCAGTAAACTATGGAGTGCCGCAGGGATCTGTATTAGGCCCTCTGTTATTTTCAATATATATGATGCCACTTGGAAATATTATAAGGAAACATGGAATTAGTTTCCATTGTTATGCTGATGACACTCAAATATATATTTCATCACGGCCGGATGAAAACGCTAAATTTTCCAAATTGACAGTGTGTTAAAGATATAAAAGATTGGATGACGCGTAATTTTCTTTTATTAAATCCAGACAAGACAGAGGTAATACTTATCGGTTCAAAAAACCGCCCACAAAACCTCGCACAATACAACTTTAACATCATAGGATGTCCTGTTACTTTATCCTCTACAGTAAAAGACCTGGGTGTTATACTCGATTGCAACCTGTCTTTTGAAAATCATATTTCATATGTTACAAAAACAGCCTTTTTCCACCTTAGAAACATTGCTAAGCTACGTAATATGCTATCAGTTTCTGATGCAGAAAAGTTAGTTCATGCATTCATGACCTCGAGACTGGATTACTGTAATGCTTTATTAGCTGGTTGTCCTGCATCCTCAATAAACAAGCTACAGTTAGTCCAAAATGCCGCCGCTAGAGTTCTTACGAGATCAAGAAAATATGATCATATAACACCGATTTTATCATCACTGCATTGGTTACCTATAAAGTTCCGTATTAATTACAAGGTATTGCTACAGACTTATAAAGCCCTAAACGGCTTAGCTCCAGTCTATTTAACGGATCTTCTATTGCCCTATAATCCATCGCGCTCTTTAAGATCACTAAATTCAAGGCTTTTGGTCATACCTAGGATATCCAGAACCACCAAAGGAGGGAGAGCATTTTCACATTTGGCTCCAAAACTCTGGAATAGTCTTCCTGATACTGTTCGTTGCTCAGACTCGCTCTCCCAGTTTAAAACTAGATTAAAGTCGCATCTCTTCAGCCAGGCATTCATATAATCCTACAGTTCAAACTACAATCCGGCCTCTAGCTCATAAATGCCAGAGGAGAACTGACCCCCGACTGAGCCTGGGTTCTCCCAAGGTTTTTTTTCTCCATTAGGTCACCTGATGGAGTTTTAGGACACCATTAGGTCACTTGATGGAGTTTTAGGACACCATTAGGTCACTTGATGGAGTTTTTCGGTTCCTTGCCACTGTTGCCTTTGGCTTGCTCAGTTGGGGATATTTTGGGGATATTTAATTTAATTTTATCAATCAATAAATTCCTCTTGAAACAAACTTTGTTGTATTATTTTAATTTAATACTGTGAAGCTGCTTTGATACAATCTGTATTGTGAATACCAGGGTTCATACACATTTTAACCAATACTTTTCCATGACTTTTCCATAACTTTTCCATGACTTTTCGGCACATTTCCATGACTATGTATTCCTGAAAATGTCAGTCGACATTATAAGAATAAAAATATGTGTTAAAGTTTACCCTCAGAGGTTTCACAATAAAATGGATGACAATTTATGTGGTACAATCCAAAATAAAGTGCAAGATCTTTGAAGGACACAGGATAAAATACATGTACAGTGTCCTCAGTATTAAAGGATACTTTAAATATGAAACTAAAACCACCAGTAGGTGGCGGCAAGTCACTGTCTTAATAAGCGAGTTGTTGGAGTCATTTATTCAACCGATTTGTTCAAACGGCTGATTCATTCAGAAAAACAAGTGATTGTTCATTGAATCGTTAAAATGATTCGTTCAAAACGCGGATTTCATTAAATAATTTTTTTTTTAATTATCGATGTCTGTTGGACTACGGCTTCATTATGAAATTCTCGTCGGCGATATAAAGTGAAAATTTACAATATTGTGTCCAAAAAGTAACTCACAATGTTAACTTTATTGTTAATTTAACTGTTGTATAAAATAAATAGCACATTTGCAATTATGCACAGGAAAACGGCACTCTTGCTCATGTGATATGATATTCTAATATAACAACATAATATGATATAAATATAAGACAAAAACTCATTTGGGGACATCTATAACTGCACTGATAGATCACGCAGTGAAAGTAAGTATGAGAGACAAACGCGATGTCAGCTCGCACTCGCAGTGCCTCGTACATAGTTAAACAATGATTACAATATCATAGTTCATAGACAATATCGCACACACCTAGGCACATAAAGAATGAACTTACAATTGAACTGACATTTACTCGTTTTCTTCTCTCCTCTCGCGTGCAGGAGACATACGTAGGCTTTTATGCTGAGTATATCCTCTTTCAGCTACGTTAACATTTTCGACCCACCGGTGCTTGCAAAACTTTAGCATGCTCGTGCCACTTTCCTGGCATTTCAATTAAATTTCTGTCAGCACCGACTTCGCCTCAGGCAACATCGCAACAAGTGAGTGAATCGGAAGTGAACTGAACGTTATGCCGCCCGGATATAAGGACGTTAAGACAACGCGAAATATTTTTTTTTTATTAAACAGTTTTGGTATTAATCACATATTATGCTGTGTTAAAAAAAAATTCCATGACTTTACCAAAACTTTCTGGGTCTTTTTATTTTTTCAAAACCTTTCCAGGCCTGGAATTTGCATTTTTCAAATTCCATAACTTTTCCAGGTTTTTTCAAAACGTACGAACCCTGGAATACAAATAAACTTGACTTGACTTGACTTGACACACACACACCTGCAGGATGAGCAGCATCTGGATGATGGAGGGAGGCACGCGAGCGAGACACACACACACACACACACACACACACACACACACACACACACACACACCTGCAGGATGAGCAGCATCTGGATGATGGAGGGAGGCACGCGAGCGAGACACACACACACACACACACACACACACACACACACACACACACACACACCTGCAGGATGAGCAGCATCTGGATGATGAAGGGAGGCACGCGAGCGAGACACACACACACACACACCTGCAGGATGAGCAGCATCTGGATGATGAAGGGAGGCACGCGAGCGAGACACACACACACACACACACACACCTGCAGGATGAGCAGCATCTGGATGATGAAGGGAGGCACGCGAGCGAGACACACACACCTGCAGGATGAGCAGCATCTGGATGATGAAGGGAGGCACGCGAGCGAGACACACACACACACACACACCTGCAGGATGAGCAGCATCTGGATGATAGAGGGAGGCACACGAGCGAGACACACACACACACACACCTGCAGGATGAGCAGCATCTGGATGATGGAGGGAGGCACGCGAGCGAGACACACACACACACACACACACACACACACACACACACACCTGCAGGATGAGCAGCATCTGGATGATGAAGGGAGGCACGCGAGCGAGACACACACACACACACACACACACACACCTGCAGGATGAGCAGCATCTGGATGATAGAGGGAGGCACACGAGCGAGACACACACACACACACCTGCAGGATGAGCAGCATCTGGATGATAGAGGGAGGCACACGAGCGAGACACACACACACACACACACACACACACACACACACACACACACCTGCAGGATGAGCAGCATCTGGATGATAGAGGGAGGCACGCGAGCACGTTGTCGACTCAGAGCTTCTTCCAGCTTCGTGTTCAGAGTGATGATGTTCCTGAAATGCAGCAGAGCCAGCTGACGGACCGACGGCTCCTTCCCCTACACACACACACACACACACACACACACACAAAATCACACATGCGGTTCACTAGTTCAGTGGAATGGGTCCGTGTGTGACGCACCTGTACGGGGTGGAAGATGGCCTGCAGTGTGGACAGAACATCACAGAAGAAGTAGTCCCACGTTTCTGCCAGAGAATCCAGCAGCTTCTGACCTGCACACACACACACACACACACATCATTGTTTAATGGTTTTTATAATGAGCTAATGACATTTTCTATCCACTAACCTTAACCCTACCCATCACAGAAAACTTTTTACATTTTAATAAAAATCGCTTAGTGTGTTTATTTTGTGTTTTGAATCATAAGAACATCAGCGTATCCTCAATGTACGGGGTGTGAAACCTGAACACACACTTCAATATCAGCAGTTTGGGCCTTTAAAATCAAAGTCAAACCAGTGAACACACTCATTCACTCACACACACACAAACACACACTCACACTCAGATACACACTCTCTCACACACTCACATTCAGAAACACACACTCTCTCTCTCACACACACACACACACTCAGAAACACACTTCTCTCACACACACACACTCAGATACACACTCACACTCAGAAACACACACACTCACACTCAGAAACACTCACACTCAGATACACACTCACACTCAGATACACACTCAGATACACACATTCAGAAACACTCTCTCTCTCTCTCTCTCTCTCTCACACACACACTCAGAAACACACACACACTCAGATACACACACACACTCAGATACACACTCACACTCAGATACACACTCACACTCAGAAACACACACACACACACACACACACACACACACTTCTCTCACACACACTCAGATACACACTCACACTCAGATACACACTCACACCAGGGCCAGGGACTTTATTTTTTTTATTACATGTATCTCGCCTAAATGTATGCTCACTCATTGCATTTTTACAATGGGGTAATTTTGTTCTTAAGAATTTACACAACACAATGAAGCTTGATTTCAATCTTTGAATTAAATTGAAAAAAGTAGCACAAATAAATACAATAGAATAGAGATCCCAATAAAGAGAAATAAAGAGAAAAGTTTTTGCTTAGGTCTAACAAGTCAAGTCAAGTCAAGTTTATTTGTATAGCGCTTTTCACAATACAGATTGTATCAAAGCAGCTTCACAGTATTAAATTTAAATAATACAACAAAGTTTATTTCAAGAGGAATTTATTGATTGATAAAATAAAATTAAATATCCCCAAAATATCCCCAACTGAGCAAGCCAAAGGCAACAGTGGCAAGGAACCGAAAAACTCCATCAAGTGACCTAATGGTGTCCTAAAACTCCATCAGGTGACCTAATGGAGAAAAAAAAACCTTGGGAGAACCCAGGCTCAGTCGGGGGCCAATTCTCCTCTGGCATTTATGAGCTAGAGGCCGGATTGTAGTTTGAACTGTGGGATTATATGAATGCCTGGCTGAAGAGATGCGACTTTAATCTAGTTTTAAACTGGGAGAGCGAGTCTGAGCAACGAACAGTATCAGGAAGACTATTCCAGAGTTTTGGAGCCAAATGTGAAAATGCTCTTTGGTGGTTCTGAATATCCTAGGTATGACCAAAAGCCTTGAATTTAGTGATCTTAAAGAGCGCAATGGATTATAGGGCGATAGAAGATCCGTTAAATAGACTGGAGCTAAGCCGTTTAGGGCTTTATAAGTCAGTAGCAATACCTTGTAATTAATACGGAACTTTATAGGTAACCAATGCAGTGATGATAAAATCGGTGTTATATGATCATATTTTCTTGACCTCGTAAGAACTCTAGCGGCGGCATTTTGGACTAACTGTAGCTTGTTTATTGAGGATGCAGGACAACCAGCTAATAAGGCATTACAGTAATCCAGTCTCGAGGTCATGAATGCATGAACTAACTTTTCTGCATCAGAAACTGATGGCATTTTACATAGCTTAGCAATGTTTCTAAGGTGGAAAAAGGCTGTTTTTGTAACATATGAAATATGATTTTCAAAAGACAGGTTGCAATCGAGTATAACACCCAGGTCTTTTACTGTAGCGGATAAAGTAACAGGACATCCTATGATGTTAAAGTTGTATTGTGCGAGGTTTTGTGGGCGGTTTTTTGAACCGATAAGTATTACCTCTGTCTTGTCTGGATTTAATAAAAGAAAATTACGCGTCATCCAATCTTTTATATCTTTAACACACTCTGTCAGAGTGAGTGTGAGTCTCATCTCTGTCAATTTGGAAAATTTAGCGTTTTCATCCGGCCTTGATGAAATATATATTTGAGTGTCATCAGCATAACAATGGAAACTAATTCCATGTTTCCTTATAATATTTCCAAGTGGCATCATATATATTGAAAATAACAGAGGGCCTAACACAGATCCCTGCGGCACTCCATAGTTTACTGGAGTTATGATCGATTTTTCTCCATTTAAATAGACAAAATGGTAGCGGTCAGATAGGTATGATTTGAACCAGCTTAGTGCTTGTCCTTGAACACCAGTATAATTTTGTAGTCGATCTAAGAGTATTGTGTGATCTATAGTATCGAACGCAGCACTAAGATCAAGTAAAACTAGTATTGAGATACAGCCTTGGTCAGAAGCTAAAAGTAAATCATTTGTGATTTTAACGAGCGCAGTTTCAGTGCTATGATGCGGTCTGAATCCTAACACTATTATTCAGAAATACAGAGACTGAATAAAGTAATCAAATGAAAAATAACACTGGGTAGTATTTTAGTCCTGACTAAATTAAATACATAGGCTATTAATCCTGATTCCTTAAAATGAAAGCTATGTTTTGTTGTTTTGACAACCAAATTAATGACAGACACATATAGCTGCTGTCACTGTAAGTGCTAGTGCACGGATTCTGATTCGGTCACGTGCGATTTATGCTTATTTAAGACATAACTGGCTGTGTTTAGAGGATACTCACCAAGACCGGAATTGACATAATTTTCGCATGTTTTTGACTGTTAAAGCGATATAATCCACGAAAAATAACTTTTGTTACCCGCGAGCTGTGTGTGAGGCAGCTTTACTCTATGTATGTGTGCAGAGAAAAAAAAAAACATCTCTCAGTAAGACAGCGCAAGTACCGAATAGTTTAAAATCGCGTGAATGTTTAAACTGGTAAGACTTAAAAAGACGTACAAATTGTAAACTTTAGTTCAAAGTTCAAAGTTTTATTTGCCATTTGCAGAGCACAAAAAGAGTGTTACTCATGATGCTGGCCCGATTATGCAAGTGACAATTCCGTCTATCCCGACTCCCGAAACGCGAGAGTGTTATCCGCGCCTGCAGCGCACTTAACGATTGCCTTGTGCAACCCATTTTGAGAGACGAGAGATAGAAGACGCAGCACCGCTGAATCACTCACGCTGTTTGTGAAATTGCGTCGCGCAGACAGTTTTAAAATGACTGATTTGATTTTATAATCTGTGTGGATTAATTTACTAATACAACCTACACGCTAAAGTGAATCAATGGTTGCGGGAATTTCCCGCATTATAAAAGGGAGACCTGCGGGAATGATTCAAATTATGCGCAATACCCGCAATCCCGCGCGCGAAATTCGAGCCCTGCACACTCAGATACACTCTCTCACACACTCACACTCAGATACACACTATAACACACTCACACTCAGAAACACACTCAGATACACACTCACACTCAGATACACACTCAAACTCATATACACACTCACACTCAGATACACACTCACACTCAGAAACACTCTCACACTCAGAAACACTCTCACACTCAGAAACACTCTCACACACTCAGAAATACACTCACACTCAGATACACTCTATAACACACTCAGAAACACTCACTCTCTCACACACTCAGATACACTCTATAACACACTCACACTCAGAAACACACACTCAGAAACACTCACACTCAGATACACACTCAGATACACACTCTCTCACACACTATAACACACACTCAGATACACACTATAACACACACTCAGATACACACTATAACACACACTCAGATACACACTCACACTCAGATACACTCTCTCACACACTCAGATACACTCTCTCACACACTCAGATACACTCTCTCACACACTCAGATACACTCTCTCACACACTCAGATACACACACACTCAGATACACACACACTCAGAAACACACACACTCAGAAACACTCACACTCAGAAACACTCACACTCAGAAACACACTCACACTCAGAAACACTCACACTCAGATACACTCTCACACTCAGATACACTATAACACACACTCACACTCAGATTCACACTCACACTCAGATACACTCTCTCACACACTCACACTCAGATACACTCTCTCACACACTCAGATACACTCTCTCACACACTCAGATACACACTCTCTCACACACTCAGATACACACTCTCTCACACACTCAGATACACACTATAACACACACTCAGATTCACACTCACACTCAGATACACTCTCTCACACACTCACACTCAGATACACTCTCTCACACACTCAGATACACTCACACTCAGATACACACACACTCAGATACACACACACTCAGATACACACACACTCAGATACACACACACTCAGATACACACACACTCAGATACACACACACTCAGATACACACTCAGATACACACACACTCAGATACACACACACACACTCAGATACACACACTCAGAAACACTCACACTCAGAAACACTCACACTCAGAAACACACACACACTCAGATACACACACACTCAGATACACACACACTCAGATACACTCACACTCAGAAACACTCACACTCAGAAACACTCACACTCAGAAACACTCTCACACTCAGATACACTCTCACACTCAGATACACTCAGACTCAGATACACTCACACTCAGATACTAAGATACACTCACACTCCAATACACTCACACTCAGATACACTCTCACACTCAGATACACTCACATACACTCACACTCAGATACTCAGATACACTCAGATACACTCTCACACTCAGATACACTCTCACACTCAGAAACACTCACACACACACACTCAGATACACTCTATAACACACACTCAGATACACTCTATAACACACTCACACTCAGAAACACTCTCACACTCAGATACACTCACAGATACACTCACACTCAGATACACTCACACTCAGATACACTCACACTCAGATACACTCACACTCAGATACACACTCACACTCAGAAACACTCACACTCAGATACACTCTCAGATACACTCACAGATACACTCACACTCAGATACACACTCACACTCAGATACACACTCACACTCAGATACACTCTATAACATACTCAGAAACACTCACACTCTCTCACACACTCACACTCAGATACACTCTATAACACACTCACACTCAGAAACACTCACACTCAGATACACACTCTCTCACACACTCAGATACACACTATAACACACTCACACTCAGATACACACTATAACACACTCACACTCAGATTCACACTGAATAAAGTAATCAAATGAAAAATAACACTGGGTAGTATTTTAGTCCTGACTAAATTAAATACATAGGCTATTAATCCTGATTCCTTAAAATGAAAGCTATGTTTTGTTGTTTTGACAACCAAATTAATGACAGACACATATAGCTGCTGTCACTGTTAGTGCTAGTGCACGGATTCTGATTCGGTCACGTGCAATTTATGCTTATTTAAGACATAACCGGCTGTGTTTAGAGGATACTCACCAAGACCGAAATTGACATAATTTTCGCATGTTTTTGACTGTTAAAGCGATATAATCCACGAAAAATAACTTTTGTTACCCGCGAGCTGTGTGTGAGGCAGCTTTACTCTATGTATGTGTGCAGAGAAAAAAAAAAAACATCTCTCAGTAAGACAGCGCAAGTACCGAATAGTTTAAAATCGCGTGAATGTTTAAACTGGTAAGACTTAAAAAGACGTACAAATTGTAAACTTTAGTTCAAAGTTCAAAGTTTTATTTGCCATTTGCAGAGCACAAAAAGAGTGTTACTCATGATGCTGGCCCGATTATGCAAGTAACAATTCCGTCTATCCCGACTCCCGAAACGCGAGAGTGTTATCCGCGCCTGCAGCGCGCTTAACGATTGCCTTGTGCAACCCATTTTGAGAGACGAGAGATAGAAGACGCAGCACCGCTGAATCACTCACGCTGTTTGTGAAATTGCGTCGCGCAGACAGTTTTAAAATGACTGATTTGATTTTATAATCTGTGTGGATTAATTTACTAATACAACCTACATGCTAAAGTGAATCAATGGTTGCGGGAATTTCCCGCATTATAAAAGGGAGACCTGCGGGAATGATTCAAATTATGCGCAATACCCGCAATCCCGCGTGCGAAATTCGAGCCCTGCACACTCAGATACACTCTCTCACACACTCACACTCAGATACACACTATAACACACTCAGAAACACACTCAGATACACACTCACACTCAGATACACACTCACACTCAGATACAGATACACACTCACACTCGGAAACACTCTCATACTCAGAAACACTCTCTCACACTCAGAAACACTCTCACACTCAGATACACTCTATAACACACTCAGAAACACTCACACTCTCTCACACACTCAGATACACTCTATAACACACTCACACTCAGAAACACACTCAGATAGACACTCACACTCAGATACACTCTATAACACACTCAGAAACACTCACACTCTCTCACACACTCAGATACACTCTCTCACACACTCAGATACACACTATAACACACTCACACTCAGAAACACACTCAGATACACACTCACACTCAGATACAGATACACACTCGGAAACACTCTCACACTCAGAAACACTCTCTCACACTCAGAAATACACTCACACTCAGATACACTCTATAACACACTCAGAAACACTCACACTCTATCACACACTCAGATACACTCTATAACACACTCACACTCAGAAACACACTCAGATACACACTCTCTCACACACTATAACACACACTCAGGTACACACTATAACACACACTCAGATTCACACTCACACTCAGATACACTCTCTCACACACTCACACTCAGATACACTCTCTCACACACTCAGATACACTCTCTCACACACTCAGATACACTCTCTCACACACTCAGATACAAACACACTCAGATACACACACACTCAGATACACACACACTCAGATACACACACACTCAGAAACACTCACACTCAGAAACACTCACACTCAGAAACACTCACACACTCAGATACACTCTCACACTCAGATACACTCTCACACTCAGATACACTCTCACACTCAGATACACTCACACTCAGATACACTCAGACTCAGATACACTCACACTCAGATACTAAGATACACTCACACTCCGATACACTCACACTCAGATACACACTCACACTCAGATACACTCTCACACTCAGATACACTCTCACACTCAGATACACTCACATACACTCACACTCAGATACTCAGATACACTCTCACACTCAGATACTCTCGAACACTCAGAAACACTCACACACACACACTCAGATACACTCTATAACACACTCAGAAACACTCACACTCAGAAACACACTCACACTCAGAAACACACTCAGATACACTCACACTCAGATACACTCACACTCAGATACACTCACACTCAGATACACTCACACTCAGATACACTCTCACACTCAGATACACTCTCACACTCAGAAACACTCTCACACTCAGATACACTCTCACACTCAGAAACACTCTCACACTCAGATACACTCTATAACATACTCAGAAACACTCACACTCAGATACACACTATAACACACTCACACTCAGATACACTCTATAACACACTCACACTCAGAAACACTCACACTCAGAAACACTCACACACTCAGATACACACTATAACACACTCACACTCAGATACACACTATAACACACTCACACTCAGATTCACACTCACACTCAGATACACTCTCTCACACACTCACACTCAGAAACACACACTCTCTCACACACACTCACACTCAGATACGCTCTCTCACACACTCACACTCAGATACACTCTCTCACACACTCACACTCAGATACACTCTCTCACACACTCACACTCAGATACACACACTCAGATACACACACACTCAGAAACACTCTATAACACACTCACAATCGGAAATACACTCACACTCAGAAACACACTCAGAAACACACTCACATACACTCACACTCAGAAACACACTCACACTCAGATACACTCACACTCAGATACACTCACACTCAGATACACTCACACTCAGATACACTCAGATACACTCACACTCAGATACACTCACACTCAGATACACTCACACTCAGATACACTCACACTCAGATACACTCACACTCAGATACACTCAGATACACTCACACTCAGATACACTCAGATACACTCACACTCAGATACACTCACACTCAGATACACTCAGATACACTCACACTCAGATACACTCACACTCAGATACACTCAGATACACTCACACTCAGATACACTCACACTCAGATACACTCACACTCAGATACACTCACACTCAGATACACTCAGATACACTCACACTCAGATACACTCAGATACACTCACACTCAGATACACTCACACTCAGATACACTCACACTCAGATACACTCACACTCAGATACACTCACACTCAGATACACTCAGATACACTCAGATACACTCAGATACACTCAGATACACTCACACTCAGATACACTCAGATACACTCACACTCAGATACAGATACACTCACACTCAGATACACTCTCACACAGATACACTCTCACACAGATACACTCTCACACAGATACACTCTCACACAGATACACTCACACTCAGATACACTCTCACACTCAGATACACTCAGATACACTCTCACACTCAGATACACTCTCACACTCAGAAACACTCTCACACTCAGATACACTCTCACACTCAGATACACTCTCACACTCAGATACACTCTATAACATACTCAGAAACACTCACACTCAGATACACACTATAACACACTCACACTCAGATACACTCTATAACACACTCACACTCAGAAACACTCACACTCAGAAACACTCACACACTCAGATACACACTATAACACACTCACACTCAGATACACACTATAACACACTCACACTCAGATTCACACTCACACTCAGATACAGTCTCTCACACACTCACACTCAGAAACACACACTCTCTCACACACACTCACACTCAGATACACTCTCTCACACACTCACACTCAGATACACACACTCAGATACACACACACTCAGAAACACTCTATAACACACTCACAATCGGAAATACACTCACACTCAGAAACACACTCAGAAACACACTCACATACACTCACACTCAGAAACACACTCAGATACACTCACACTCAGATACACTCACACTCAGATACACTCACACTCAGATACACTCAGATACACTCACACTCAGATACACTCACACTCAGATACACTCAGATACACTCACACTCAGATACACTCACACTCAGATACAGATACACTCACACTCAGATACACTCTCACACTCAGATACACTCTCACACTCAGATACACTCTCACACTCAGATACACTCTGACACTCAGATACACTCACACTCAGATACACTCACACTCAGATACACTCACACTCAGAAACACTAACACTCAGAAACACTCACACACTCAGATACACTCTCACACTCAGATACACTCTCACACTCAGATACACTCTCACACTAAGATACACTCACACTCAGATACACTCACACTCAGATACTAAGATACACTCACACTCCGATACACTCACACTCAGATACACTCACACACTCAGATACACTCTCACACTCAGATACACTCACATACACTCACACTCAGATACTCAGATACACTCTCACACTCAGATACACTCGAACACTCAGAAACACTCACACACACACACTCAGATACACTCTATAACACACTCAGAAACACTCACACTCAGAAACACACTCACACTCAGAAACACACTCAGATACACTCACACTCAGATACACTCAGATACACTCACACTCAGATACACTCACACTCAGATACACTCACACTCAGATACACTCACACTCAGATACACTCAGATACACTCACACTCAGATACACTCAGATACACTCACACTCAGATACACTCACACTCAGATACACTCAGATACACTCACACTCAGATACACTCAGATACACTCACACTCAGATACACTCACACTCAGATACACTCACACTCAGATACACTCACACTCAGATACACTCACACTCAGATACACTCAGATACACTCACACTCAGATACACTCACACTCAGATACAGATACACTCTCACACAGATACACTCTCACACAGATACACTCTCACACTCAGATACACTCAGATACACTCTCACACTCAGATACACTCTCACACTCAGAAACACTCTCACACTCAGATACACTCTCACACTCAGAAACACTCTCACACTCAGATACACTCTATAACATACTCAGAAACACTCACACTCAGATACACACTATAACACACTCACACTCAGATACACTCTATAACACACTCACACTCAGAAACACTCACACTCAGAAACACTCACACACTCAGATACACACTATAACACACTCACACTCAGATACACACTATAACACACTCACACTCAGATTCACACTCACACTCAGATACACTCTCTCACACACTCACACTCAGAAACACACACTCTCTCACACACACTCACACTCAGATACACTCTCTCACACACTCACACTCAGATACACACACTCAGATACACACACACTCAGAAACACTCTATAACACACTCACAATCGGAAATACACTCACACTCAGAAACACACTCAGAAACACACTCACATACACTCACACTCAGAAACACACTCAGAAACACACTCACACTCAGATACACTCACACTCAGATACACTCACACTCAGATACACTCACACTCAGATACACTCAGATACACTCACACTCAGATACACTCAGATACACTCACACTCAGATACACTCACACTCAGATACACTCACACTCAGATACACTCACACTCAGATACACTCACACTCAGATACACTCACACTCAGAAACACTCACACACTCAGATACACTCTCACACTCAGATACACTCTCATACACTCTCACACTCAGATACACTCTCACACTCAGATACACTCTCACACTCAGATACACTCACACTCAGATACACTCACACTCAGATACTAAGATACACTCACACTCCGATACACTCACACTCAGATACACTCACACACTCAGATACACTCTCACACTCAGATACACTCACATACACTCACACTCAGATACTCAGATACACTCTCACACTCAGATACACTCGAACACTCAGAAACACTCACACACACACACTCAGATACACTCTATAACACACTCAGAAACACTCACACTCAGAAACACACTCACACTCAGAAACACACTCAGATACACTCACACTCAGATACACTCACACTCAGACTCAGATACACTCACACTCAGATACACTCACACTCAGATACACTCACACTCTCACACTCAGATACACTCTCACACTCAGATACACTCTCACACTCAGATACACTCTCACACTCAGATACACTCTCACACTCAGAAACACTCTCACACTCAGATACACTCTCACACTCAGAAACACTCTCACACTCAGATACACTCTATAACATACTCAGAAACACTCACACTCAGATACACACTATAACACACTCACACTCAGATACACTCTATAACACACTCACACTCAGAAACACTCACACACTCAGATACACACTATAACACACTCACACTCAGATACACACTATAACACACTCACACTCAGATACACACTATAACACACTCACACTCAGATACACTCTCTCACACACTCACACTCAGAAACACACACTCTCTCACACACACTCACACTCAGATACACTCTCTCACACACTCACACTCAGATACACACACTCAGATACACACACACTCAGAAACACTCTATAACACACTCACAATCGGAAATACACTCACACTCAGAAACACACTCACACTCACACTCAGAAACACACTCACACTCAGATACACTCACACTCAGATACACTCACACTCAGATACACTCACACTCAGATACACTCACACTCAGATACACTCACACTCAGATACACTCACACTCAGATACACTCACACTCAGATACACTCACACTCAGATACACTCAGATACACACACTCACACTCAGATACACTCACACTCAGATACACTCACACTCAGATACAGATACACTCACACTCAGATACACTCTCACACTCAGATACACTCTCACACTCAGATACACTCTGACACTCAGATACACTCTGACACTCAGATACACTCTGACACTCTCACACTCAGATACACTCACACTCAGATACACTCACACTCAGATACACTCACACTCACTCACACTCAGAAACACTCACACTCAGAAACACTCACTCAGATAAACTCACATACACTCACACTCAGATACACTCTCACACTCAGATACACTCACACTCAGACACACTCACACTCAGACACACTCACACTCAGACACACTCACACTCAGACACACTCACACTCACTCAGATACACTCACACTCAGATACACACTCACTCACACTCAGAAACACACTCACTCACACTCAGAAACACACTCACACTAAGAAACACACTCACACTCAGAAACACTCTCACACACACTCACACTCAGAGACAGATACACTCACACTCAGAGACAGATACACTCACACTCAGAGACAGATACACTCACACTCAGATACACTCTCACACTCAGAAACACTCACACTCAGATACATTCTCTCACACACTCACACTCAGAAACACACTCACACTCAGATACACACTCAGATACACACTCAGATACACACTCACACCAGGGTTTCCGTTGTCCGGTAATTGCCGGACATTGGTCGGAAAAAAAATGAAATGTCCGACAAAATTAAATCTCTCCGGTCAAATTGTCCGATTAAAATTGCCTAATAATCCCGCCCCCCCTAACACAATCTGAATTTGAGAATACGCCTAAAATGTATAAAACAAAAATACACCGACCTTTGGCTATGTTATAAAGGAACAGGCTCTACCGTTTGAAAGTTATTAAACAACATCGCATGCTGCATTTCAAATAAAGCGCACGCCTAAAACGGCTGTAATATAGACCTAAACAACGAACGAATGAGTGAGACGTTTCAAATATGGCCAGGCCCAGGCAGACTAGCCTTAAAAGCTTTTTTCAGAGGCCAGACGCGACGGACGATGGTGAATCAGGAACACCTGAAGCCTCAGATGTCCAGACAGCTCCACCACCACCGGAGAAAAAGCAGAATCGGATCAAAACGAAGCAGCAAAGTCGCCTTGCGGAGAACAAGGTTACGCGGCTTATGCGCATTGCAAGTTGTGCCGCGTGTCCATTACCCTTCAAATTGCGCTAATTGAAATTGCGAATTAAAAATATGCACAGTGGAAACACGTCAATTTCGCAAAAACTCCCGTTTATCGCAAAAAAGTTTTTATGCTCGCATGAGGTGGTTTTTCAGGCAATTCGAAAAAGGAATATTTCGCAAAACTGCAATGGAAACAGTTTTTGCGCATTTGCAGTCACCTTACTTAGAAGACGCGGTGTGTTTGAGGTCCATGTATAGCTACGCAAATAATAATAATTTTATATTATTTTATTATAGCCTATTATAACATTTAATAGGCTATATTTAGAAGACGCTTTAATGCAAAAAAGGAACAAAGCTGAGTGTGGAGCGCGCACTGCATGGCACGGAGGCGCGGGCGGGAACACTTGCATTTTCCTATCAACAGTGGAAACAACTTAAAATAGGCCTACTCTATCATTTCTGGTCATACAGAAAATAATAATACATTATTCTCAACTACTTTTATTTGTGTAAACTCACAATGACAAGAAAACGTTGTGCTTTTGTAAAATAAAATAAAACAATCAGACGCACTTTCATGATCTCCATAAACTGGAGCGCGAGAACTGAAACAAAATATAGCCTATGTAGGCTAAAGCTTGAAATGTCCACTTTAAAACGAACAAATTCGAATCGAAAGCTAATACCTTCTGATTATGTAATCCGAAAAATGCATTCCTCTCTAAAAGCGCATCTGCTTAACAGCGGAGATGGAGATATGATTTTAGCCGACACTTAGAAAACAATAGTTTATTAATAATATTAATGGCTCTTCTCATTCAGCACTGCGGGAAAACATCAATTCCAGGTTCTAATTTGGCCTTAGAAAACCAGTAAAATCGACATATGTTTTCCATATTAATTTGTGAATATTTTAAATGTTTAATAAAGGGGCAAAAAGTCATAAACAAAAATCTGAAAATTCGTCGATATTTACTTTTTTGCGCAGCAGTTGGTGTAGCCAGTTCAAATTAAAATGTTGGTGTTCAACTTTGCGTTTTAAAAAGACAACAACCGTTCATTTTTCATTTTTCAATTACGGGTTAAAAAAGGAAAAACGAATGGACACAAACGTAGCCTACATGGATCGTTTGGACAGAATACGAGACAGAGTTCTTTATTAAATTCGTAAAAGGAACAATAATTAGCCTATACTGGATTCTAAATCTCAAAGAAATGCCACAATCAAAACCTCGGAGCAGAAATGAGGGCAAAACACCCAGAAGCTCCTTAAATGTGTCGTTCGCAGTATAAGGGTCTTTCCCTGCCATTAATGCTTGGATAACACGCCACGTCTCCTTCCTTTAATAATAATAATAATGTCTAATGCGGTGGCTGTGATATTATATAAACCAACGTCCGTTGCCGTGTTTTTTTAAATGACTTATCTTGAGAGAAAAAAGGACGTTTTAGTCGCATAACATCGGTTAATGGAAACGCCGTCATTTCGCAATAGTTTTTCATAGATATTTAGATAATAGCTCAAAACATTTGCGCACATCTGTAATGGAAACGCGGCTACAGGGAAGTTTTGATTTTAAGTCGGCAGCTGCATAATTCAGCACTGCAAAACAGCGTAAAAAGTAGCCTAAAATGACGCAAGACAATGTTATAGGCCTAGTCATTTGTTTGTTCCAGTTCATTTGACAAGGAGTCATTTCACGGTGGCCAATTTAAATGTTACCAGCTGTCAGGTGTAGCCTCCACCAGAGTGTATAATTAAGTTCACTTGAATAAAAACAATAGGCTACTATTCAGATATTTTATGTGGGGAAGGGGGATTTGTTTGTTAAACTATGAATGTGAAACCATAGTAAAAACAATTGCCGTTGATTGACGCCAATCGGACGTTCATGTTTTTTTCCGTCTATTTGAAAGTTAGGCTAATAAACATGTTGCATTCTATACGGCCTGATTATGTCATTTTTTAAGTTACATAGCCTGCCTCCAGTTTTCCTCAACTTGACTAATTAAGAGGCGATATTTGACCGGCAAATCATCAAAATGTCCGGAAAACGAAACCTCTGCCAGTCACTTTGACCGGCACCATTTTTTTCTAGCGGAAACTCTGACTCACACTCAGATACACACTCAGAAACACACTCACACTCAGATACACTCTCATACACTCACACTCAGAAACACACTCCACACTCAGAAACACACTCACACTCAGAAACACACTCACACTCAGATACACTCTCTCACACACTCACAAACACACTCACACTCAGATACACACTCACACTCAGATACACACTCACACTCAGATACACACTCACACTCAGATACACACTCAGATACACACTCACACTCAGAAACACACTCACACTCAGAAACACTCTCACACTCAGATACACTCTCTCACACTCAGATACACTCTCTAACACTCAGATACACTCTCTAACACACTCACACTCAGATAAACACTCACACTCAGATACACACTCACACTCAGAAACACACTCACACTCAGATACACTCTCTAACACACTCACACTCAGATACACACTCACACTCAGAAACACACTCACACTCAGATACACACTCACACTCAGATACACACTCACACTCAGAAACACACTCACACACTCAGATACACTCACACTCAGATACACACTCACACTCAGAAACACACTCACACTCAGATACACTCTCTCACACTCAGATACATTCTCTCACACTCAGATACACTCTCTAACACACTCACACTCAGATACACACTCACACTCAGATACACACTCTCACACACACACACACACACTCTCACACTCAGATACACTCTCTCACACACTCACACTCAGAAACACACAGAAACACACTCAGAAACACACTCAGAAACACACTCAGAAACACACTCAGAAACACACTCAGAAACACACTCAGAAACACACTCAGAAACACTCACACTCAGAAACACTCACACTCAGAAACACTCACACTCAGAAACACTCACACTCAGAAACACTCACACTCAGAAACACTCACACTCAGATACACTCACACTCAGACACACTCACACTCAGACACACTCACACTCAGACACACTCACACTCAGATACACTCACTCACACTCAGATACACTCACACTCAGATACACTCACACTCAGATACACAGTCTCACTCAGAAACAAAAACACACTCACACTCAGAAACACACTCACACTCAGAAACACACTCACACTCAGAAACACACACTCAGAAACACTCAGAAACACACACTCAGAAACACACACTCAGAAACACACACTCAGAAACACACACTCAGAAACACACACTCAGAAACACACACTCAGAAACACACACTCAGAAACACACACTCAGAAACATTCACACTCAGAAACACACTCACACTCAGAAACACACTCACACACTCACACTCAGAAACACACTCACACTCAGAAACACACACTCACACTCAGAAACACACACTCAGAAACACACACTCAGAAACACACACTCAGAAACACACACTCAGAAACACACTCACACTCAGAAACACACTCAGAAACACACTCACACTCAGAAACACACTCACACTCAGAAACAGAAACACACTCACACTCAGAAACACACTCAAAAACACTCACACTCAGATACACACTCACACTCAGAAACACACTCAAACTCAGAAACACTCACACTCAGAAACACTCACAAACACTCACAAACACACTCACACTCACAAACACACACACTCAGATACACTCACACTCAGATACACAGTCTCACTCAGAAACAAAAACACACTCACACTCAGAAACACACTCACACTCAGAAACACACTCACACTCAGAAACACACACTCAGAAACACTCAGAAACACACACTCAGAAACACACACTCAGAAACACACACTCAGAAACACACACTCAGAAACACACACTCAGAAACACACACTCAGAAACACACACTCAGAAACACACACTCAGAAACACACACTCAGAAACACACACTCAGAAACACACACTCAGAAACACACACTCAGAAACACACACTCAGAAACATTCACACTCAGAAACACACTCACACTCAGAAACACACTCACACTCAGAAACACACTCACACTCAGAAACACACACTCACACTCAGAAACACACACTCAGAAACACACACTCAGAAACACACACTCAGAAACACACACTCAGAAACACACACTCAGAAACATTCACACTCAGAAACACACTCACACTCAGAAACACACTCAGAAACACACTCACACTCAGAAACACACTCACACTCAGAAACAGAAACACACTCAGAAACAGAAACACACTCACACTCAGAAACACACTCAAAAACACTCACACTCAGATACACACTCACACTCAGAAACACACTCAAACTCAGAAACACTCACACTCAGAAACACTCACAAACACTCACAAACACACTCACACTCACAAACACACACACTCAGATACACTCACACTCAGAAACACAGTCTCACTCAGAAACACACTCACACTCAGAAACACACTCACACTCAGAAACACACTCACACTCAGAAACACACTCACACTCAGAAACACACTCACACTCAGAAACAGAAACACACTCAGAAACAGAAACACACTCAGAAACAGAAACACACTCACACTCAGAAACACACTCACACTCACACTCAGAAACACACTCACACTCAGAAACACTCACACTCAGATACACACTCACACTCAGAAACACACTCACACTCAGAAACACACTCACACTCAGAAACACACTCACACTCAGAAACACACTCACACTCACACTCAGATACACACTCACACTCAGAAACACACTCACACTCAGAAACACACTCACACTCAGAAACACTCACACTCAGAAACACTCACACTCAGAAACACTCACACTCAGATACACTCACACTCAGATACACTCACACTCAGATACACTAACACTCAGATACACTCACACTCAGAAACACATTCACACTCAGAAACACACTCAAACACACTCAGAAACAGAAACACACTCACACTCAGATACACACTCACACTCAGAAACACACTCACACTCAGAAACACACTCACACTCAGAAACACACTCACACTCAGAAACACACTCAGAAACACACTCACACTCAGAAACACACACACACACACACTCAGAAACACAGTCACACTCAGAAACAGTCACACTCAGAAACACAGTCACACTCAGAAACACAGTCACACTCAGAAACACAGTCACACTCAGAAACACAAACACACTCAGAAACACAAACACACTCACATACACACTCACACTCACATACACACTCACACTCAGATACACACTCACTCAGAAACACACAGAAACACTCAGAAACACACTCAGAAACACACTCAGAAACACACACACTCACACTCAGAAACACACTCACACTCAGAAACACACTCACACTCAGAAACACACTCACATACTCACAAACATTCACACTCAGAAACACACTCACACTCAGAAACACACTCAGAAACACACACACTCAGAAACACACTCAGAAACACACTCAGAAACACACTCAGAAACACTCAGATACACTCACACTCAGATACACTCACACACACTCACACTCAGACACACTCACACTCAGATACACTCACACTCAGATACACTCACACTCAGATACACTCACACTCAGATACACAGTCTCACTCAGAAACAAAAACACACTCACACTCAGAAACACACTCACACTCAGAAACACACTCACACTCAGAAACACACACTCAGAAACACACACTCAGAAACACACTCACACTCAGAAACACACTCACACTCAGAAACACACTCACACTCAGAAACACACACTCACACTCAGAAACACACACTCAGAAACACACACTCAGAAACACACTCAGAAACACACACTCAGAAACACACACTCAGAAACATTCACACTCAGAAACATTCACACTCAGAAACACACTCACACTCAGAAACATACTCAGAAACACACTCACACTCAGAAACACACTCACACTCAGAAACAGAAACACACTCACACTCAGAAACACACTCAAAAACACTCACACTCACACTCAAGATACACACTCACACTCAGAAACACAATCAAACTCAGAAACACTCACACTCAGAAACACTCAGAAACACTCACAAACACACTCACAAACACACTCACACTCAGATACACTCACACTCAGAAACACAGTTTCACTCAGAAACACAGTCTCACTCAGAAACACACTCACACTCAGAAACACACTCACACTCAGAAACACACTCACACTCAGAAACACACTCACACTCAGAAACACACTCACACTCAGAAACACTCACACTCACACTCAGATACACACTCAGATACACACTCAGATACACACTCACACTCAGAAACACACTCAAACACACTCAGAAACAGAAACACACTCACACTCAGATACACACTCACACTCAGAAACACACTCACACTCAGAAACACACTCACACTCAGAAACACACTCACACTCAGAAACACACTCAGAAACACACTCACACTCAGAAACACACACACACACACACACTCAGAAACACAGTCACACTCAGAAACAGTCACACTCAGAAACACAGTCACACTCAGAAACACAGTCACACTCAGAAACACAGTCACACTCAGAAACACAAACACACTCAGAAACACAAACACACTCACATACACACTCACACTCACATACACACTCACACTCAGATACACACTCACTCAGAAACACACAGAAACACACTCAGAAACACACTCAGAAACACACTCAGAAACACACTCAGAAACACACTCAGAAACACACTCAGAAACACACTCAGAAACACACTCAGAAACACACTCAGAAACACACTCACACTCAGAAACACACTCACACTCAGAAACACACTCACATACTCACACTCAGAAACACACTCACAAACATTCACACTCAGAAACACTCACACTCAGAAACACACTCAGAAACACACACACTCAGAAACACACTCAGAAACACACTCAGAAACACACTCAGAAACACACTCAGAAACACACTCAGATACACTCAGATACACTCAGATACACTCAGATACACTCACACTCAGATACACTCACACACACTCACACTCAGACACACTCACACTCAGATACACTCACACTCAGATACACTCACACTCAGATACACTCACACTCAGATACACAGTCTCACTCAGAAACAAAAACACACTCACACTCAGAAACACACTCACACTCAGAAACACACTCACACTCAGAAACACACACTCAGAAACACACACTCAGAAACATTCACACTCAGAAACACACTCACACTCAGAAACACACTCAGAAACACACTCACACTCAGAAACACACACTCACACTCAGAAACACACACTCAGAAACACACTCAGAAACACACACTCAGAAACACACACTCAGAAACATTCACACTCAGAAACACACTCACACTCAGAAACATACTCAGAAACACACTCACACTCAGAAACACACTCACACTCAGAAACAGAAACACACTCACACTCAGAAACACACTCAAAAACACTCACACTCACACTCAAGATACACACTCACACTCAGAAACACAATCAAACTCAGAAACACTCACACTCAGAAACACTCACAAACACTCACAAACACACTCACACTCAGATACACTCACACTCAGAAACACAGTTTCACTCAGAAACACAGTCTCACTCAGAAACACACTCACACTCAGAAACACACTCACACTCAGAAACACACTCACACTCAGAAACACACTCACACTCAGAAACACACTCACACTCAGAAACACACTCACACTCAGAAACAGAAACACACTCACACTCAGAAACACACTCACACTCAGAAACACTCACACTCAGATACACACTCACACTCACACTCAGATACACACTCAGAAACACACTCACACTCAGAAACACACTCACACTCAGAAACACACTCACACTCAGATACACACTCACACTCAGATACACACTCACACTCACACTCAGAAACACACTCAGAAACACACTCACACTCAGAAACACACTCACACTCACACTCAGAAACACTCACACTCAGATACACTCACACTCAGATACACTCACACTCAGATACACTCACACTCAGATACACTCACACTCAGATACACTCACACTCAGATACACTAACACTCAGATACACTAACACTCAGATACACTCACACTCAGAAACACATTCACACTCAGAAACACACTCACACTCAGATACACTCACACTCAGAAACACAGTTTCACTCAGAAACACAGTCTCACTCAGAAACACACTCACACTCAGAAACACACTCAGAAACACACTCACACTCAGAAACACACTCACACTCAGAAACACACTCACACTCAGAAACACACTCACACTCAGAAACAGAAACACACTCACACTCAGAAACACACTCACACTCAGAAACACTCACACTCACACTCAGATACACACTCACACTCACACTCAGATACACACTCAGAAACACACTCACACTCAGAAACACACTCACACTCAGAAACACACTCACACTCAGAAACACTCACACTCAGAAACACTCACACTCACACTCAGATACACACTCACACTCACACTCAGATACACACTCAGAAACACACTCACACTCAGAAACACACTCACACTCAGAAACACACTCACACTCAGAAACACACTCACACTCACACTCAGAAACACTCACACTCAGAAACACTCAGAAACACTCACACTCAGATACACTCACACTCAGATACACTCACACTCAGATACACTCACACTCAGATACACTCACACTCAGAAACACATTCACACTCAGAAACACACTCACACTCAGAAACACACTCACACTCAGAAACAGAAACACACTCACACTCAGATACACACTCACACTCAGAAACACACTCACACTCAGAAACACACTCACACTCAGAAACACACTCAGAAACACACTCACACTCAGAAACACACACACACACACACTCAGAAACACAGTCACACTCAGAAACAGTCACACTCAGAAACACAGTCACACTCAGAAACACAAACACACTCAGAAACACAAACACACTCACACTCAGAAACACTCACATACACACTCACACTCAGATACACACTCACACTCAGATACACACTCACACTCAGATACACACTCACACTCAGATACACACTCACACTCAGATACACACACACACTCACACTCAGATACACACTCACACTCAGATACACACTCACACTCAGAAACACTCTCACACACAGAAACACTCTCACACACACACACACACTCAGATACACACTCACACTCAGATACACACTCACACTCAGAAACACTCACACTCAGAAACACTCACAAACACTCACACTCAGAAACACTCACACTCAGAAACACTCACACTCAGAAACACACTCAGAAACACACTCAGAAACACAATCACACTCAGAAACACTCACACTCAGAAACACTCACACTCAGAAACACACTCAGAAACACACTCAGAAACACACTCACACTCAGAAACACACTCACACACACTCAGATACAGACAGACGATAGATAGACAGACAAACAGACAGATGTTTGCACATTCGTCGCGTCTGAACGCGTTGTTGTCTTTGGAGCTCTATCGATTTGATTTATAATTCTTGATTTTTCTCTTTAAACTCACTTACAACGAACATTTTCTACTTTTCCTCACTGAGAAGCACTACTGTTCAAACCTCATAGTTACAACGCGGACTGTTGAGCAGATGCGTCTCAAGCCTTTTAGTGATCCAACTCCGGATACTCTTATAGGTTACTCCAGTGGATCACGGCTTGAACGCGTCTTCTCCACACTCACTTACAAACAAACATTTTTTCGCCTATCGTGCGTCTACTCTACACCCTTACCACTAAAAAGACGGATTATATCCAAGACTTCAGTCATAAATTAGTATTAATATTGATAGCATCACTGGTAGCTTCGTTGCTAACTTACTGTCCATCTGTTAAAATGGCGAATATATCAGATGTAAGTAGTCTACCTTTTGGTGCAGGTGAGGACACATTTGAGCTGCACGCACTGCAGTCTGAGCTGGAAGCTGTTGAGAAACAGATCCACGACCTTTTATTGAGACAGGCCGAGCTGAGAGACCGGCGTTTAGCTCTTGAAACATCACGCGCCGATGTACACAAATCAGTGATTAACGTTACTAACCCGCTGACTCCGACCTCGTCTACTCCGTGCGTTTCTCAGCATCGGTCCCGAGCGCCGAGGTCGCGATCAGCCATGGTTTCGTTTACTCCGGCTCCAACACGCCACCACGAAGCCTGGGTGGTTCCGCAGCGGAAGACGCGAGTCAGGTTTAGACCAAGACTCTCTCCGACCCTCCCGGTTTTCGAGTTATCCACACAAAACCGCTTCTCCCCTCTTCGCGAAACAGAACGCGATGCTATGATCATCGGCGATTCCATCGTTCGGCACGTACACGCTACGTTAGGTAAAAGTAAGGTGCACAGTCACTGCTTTCCTGGTGCTCGTGTTTCTGAAACCGCTGCTCGCATTCCCGAGATTCTGAACAGTGACCAGCTCGTCGGAACTGTGGTCCTGCACGCAGGAGTGAACGACATCAGGCTGCGCCAGACGGAGGTTCTGAAGAAAGACTTCAGGAGCCTGATCGATACAGTACGCAGCACATCGCCTGAAACAACGATCATTGTGTCAGGACCACTTCCCACGTACCGACTAGGGCATGAAAAGTTCAGCAGATTATTTGCGCTAAATGAATGGTTAATGTCATGGTGCAATGAGCAGAAACTGCTCTTTGTAAATAATTGGAATCTGTTTTGGGAGCGTCCTAGGCTTTTCCGTGCTGATGGCTTACACCCGAGCAGATTCGGTGCGGATCTTCTGTCAGATAACATCTCCAAAATGTTAAATACCGTTTGACTAGTAACCAAAAGTCCAAATCATAGTCTCTGCTGCACCAATTTAACTGATATAAATACTAGTGTAGAACATTGCATAGAAACCGTGTCTATTCCTCGTTTAGTGAGATCAAATAATAAATCTACTGGAGGATCTAGGAAAAATCTAATTGTTATTAAAACAGAAAATGTTGCTATTAGTAAACAAAAACAATTTCTAAAGCTAGGTCTTCTAAACATTAGATGACTCACACCTAAGGCAGTTATTGTAAATGAAATAGTCACAGATAATAGCTTCGATGTACTTTGCCTTACTGAAACCTGGCTTAAACCAAATGATTATTTCGGTCTAAATGAGTCTACTCCATCAGGATACTGTTATAAGCATGAGCCCCGTCTGATTGGTCGTGGCGGCGGTGTTGCAACAATCTATAGAGATATTCTCAATGTTACTCAGAAAACGGGTTATAAGTTTATTTCGTTTGAAGTACTTGTACTAAATGTTACGCTCTTAGATGTTAGAAAAACATCCCTATTATCTCTAGCCTTGGCTACCGTATATAGACCGCCTGGGCCTTACGCTGATTTCCTAAAAGAGTTTGCAGATTTTCTCTCAGACCTATTAGTCAATGTCGATAAAGCATTAATTGTTGGAGATTTTAACATACACGTAGATAATCCAAATGATGCGTTAGGAGCTGCGTTTACAGATTTATTAAATTCATTTGGGGTCAAGCAAAACGTCACCGGACCAACTCATCGTCTTAATCATACACTCGATTTAATTATATCACATGGAACCGATCCAACCGATATAGATATCATTCCACAAAGTGATGAAGTCACTGATCACTACATGATGAAGTCACTGATCACTACATGGAAACTTGCATATTACGTACTGCTGTAATATGTCATGCGGCGCCGCGTTATCAACCAGGCAGAACAATCCTTCCATCCACCATAGATAATTTCTCAAATTGCTTATCTAATCTGTCTCAGCTGCTGCCTGAACCCAAACAAACAGATGAACTAGAAGAACTAACTAGCACTATGAGCACCATTCTCTCTAGAACATTTGATATTGTTGCACCTATTAAATTAAAAAAAGGTCAGAGAGAAAATTAAAGCACCATGGTACAACAATACTACGCATGTTCTAAAGAGAGAAACCCGTATTTTAGAGCGTAAATGGAAACAAACTAATTTAGAGGTCTTTAGAATCGCGTGGAAAGACAGTATGTCACATTATAAAAAGGCCCTAAAAGTCAAGTTTATTTGTATAGCGCTTTTCACAATACAGATTGTATCAAAGCAGCTTCACAGTATTAAATTAAAATAATACAACAAAGTTTGTTTCAAGAGGAATTTATTGATTGATAAAATTAAATTAAATATCCACAAAATATCCCCAACTGAGCAAGCCAAAGGCAACAGCGGCCAGGGCAGAGCACCTCCGCAAACTAATAGAAAACAACCAAAACAATCCAAGGTTTTTATTTAACACCGTGGCTAGACTAACAAATAAACAGACGTCACCCGAACAAAATATCCCGTTACAGTTCTGTAGTAATGATTTCATGAACTTCTTCACTGAGAAAATAGAAAGCATCAGAACCACAATTGTAAACGTTCAATCTTCAATTGCGCCTTATAATTCAGCCTCAATTATCACCCCGCAAGAACAATTACAGTGCTTTACAACTATAGAACAAAAAGAGTGTCCACTTACAATCAAATCAAAACATTGTGCTTTTGTAAAATAAAGAAAATAAACAGGGTGTGCGTTCTGCCTCTCCGTCGCGGTGAACTTTTTTTTCTTGAGCACGTCTATAAACTGAAACAAAACTCAGCGAATACTTCTCACACATTTATGAGCCATATACCTTTATACACATTTAAGTGTGTACTTTTAAATGATCGGATTCAAACTGAAAACAAATATTCTCTGTTTAAGTAATTTGTATAAAACCAACAGGATGTCCAGTATTACAAACGCTTGCTAATTACTTTTAATTCGACCACGCCCACTCGCGCAAAAGAGATTCAACATGCAAATCTCCACATGGGACGCGAACGCCCTCGTTACCTCAAACACAAAACACCAAAACACTTCACAAGTCTCTGCTTTTCGTCGAGTTTGGAAGACGCGCTGTGAGCTTACATTGGACTTACATCAGAAGAAGAAGAACGCGATTTGAAGACAAGAAAGATGTAAGGTAAGAAATTCTTACTTATTAGTTTATGGTATTGTTGAATAAACTTCACATTGCAGTTGAACTGTTGCTAGATATATGGTGAATATTATACTATTTAGACCCGTGTTTACTGTTAAATACTGTTTGTGGATATCTGCTCAAACATAGATATGTATAACCATAATGTTTAATATTTTGGAGCGCGATGGCGTTTGAATGTATCATATTTTGGAGCGCGATTGCGTTTGAAAGGAAAAATGCACCAAACATTAGGCTTTATGTTTTTACTATTATCTCATTTCATATCATCATAACGAATGGAAACATTTGAAGTAACATAAGATAATCAATATATTTTTCTCTAGCATTGTTACTGAAATCTTTTGGAAGATTTATAGGCTGCTTTGTAAAATAAAATTATTTTATGCAGTACTGCACATAGCTTATGCCTACAAGGCACAACAAATATGGTGTTCTTTATATTATATATTGTTGGAAACATTTGTGTGTGTGTGTATTCTGTGAATTTTAAAAGGCAATTTTAACCAGAAAAATCTAAAATGTATTCCCAAAATCGTGCAGGCCTAGTTTCTCTTGATACCAGTATGTTCACTTTTTTCTTTTCTTTCAGGGACCAGATGCAACTGAGTCCTGCTGACTTCAACATTCACATGAGTCTCTGTACATGAACATGGTAAAGTGAAAATCAAACACCTTGGAAATGGTATGTACAATGTTTTTAGGAATGGCACAAAGGTCTCTGTCTTTGGATCATTGTTTTCAATGTGCTCTTTTGTCATTTGTTGTGTATTTTTGGATTATGTTGTGTTGTAAATAAATCCAAACAATCTAAAAGCCATTCTTTTTTAAATCTCCTCATTCTTTGTGCAAGGTTGCTCTGAATGACAGGGCCTGATCGCTCCTAATAGGGCAGTTAGGGGAGTGTCTTTGTCTTTCTCAGGTGTTAAAGGCTTACATATTCATGAGATGATCACGCCTCTTCGAATATGGCTTTGTCACACAAAACACGTCTTAGAAATTTTAAATCAATATATTGTCTTATCTGAATGAGCAGTCAGGGTGATTTTCACATAGTTTTGGAGCAAATATTCTAGGCTATGTCATACAATTTTCAAAAGTCTTGTGAAGAAATAATCAGTATGGGTTTCATGGCCTTATTTCAGTGACAATTTTTTTTTGTATTTTCACAAACCACGCATAAATGTCATTATCTCAAAACTACAAACTTTTACATACATGCTGCTGATATATTATTGTAGCAGAGTTTGTGCTGAATACAGTGTAATTAGACTTTAGCCATGAAAATGTCACTAGTAACAGAAAAAAACACAAATGTCAGAGCATGTCAGAACACCTCCAGGCCCAGAAAACAGCTCAGACCTCAGAGGGTTAAGCTGGTTCAAATCATACCTATCTGACCCCTACCATTTTGTCTATTTAAATGGAGAAAAATCGATCATAACTCCAGTAAACTATGGAGTGCCGCAGGGATCTGTGTTAGGCCCTCTGTTATTCTCAATATATATGATGCCACTTGGAAATATTATAAGGAAACATGGAATTAGTTTCCATTGTTATGCTGATGACACTCAAATATATATTTCATCACGGCCGGATGAAAACGCTAAATTTTCCAAATTGACAGAGTGTGTTAAAGATATAAAAGATTGATGTATGTATGTAATGTATATTATCTACTTGTATCATTACAATTTTTTCTATTCTCTGTTTTTTTATTTTTTTTATATATAATTATTTATTTATTTATTTTTAGTTGGTGGGTATTTTCTTTGGTTTAGTTTTAATGTAAAAAAAGTGTCAATAGTTTGTGATCCATTGTGTTGTAATATTATTTGGTTTAATAAAAAAGTTTGAACAAAGATATAAAAGATTGGATGACGCGTAATTTTCTTTTATTAAATCCAGACAAGACAGAGGTAATACTTATCGGTTCCAAAAAAACGCCCATAAAACCTCGTACAATACAACTTTAACATCATAGGAACATCCTGTTACTTTATCCTCTACAGTAAAAGACCTGGGTGTTATACTCGATTGCAACCTGTCTTTTGAAAATCATATTTCATATGTTACAAAAACAGCCTTTTTCCACCTTAGAAACATTGCTAAGCTACGTAATATGCTATCAGTTTCTGATGCAGAAAAGTTAGTTCATGCATTCATGACCTCGAGACTGGATTACTGTAATGCTTTATTAGCTGGTTGTCCTGCATCCTCAATAAACAAGCTACAGTTAGTCCAAAATGCCGCCGCTAGAGTTCTTACGAGATCAAGAAAATATGATCATATAACACCGATTTGATCATCACTGCATTGGTTACCTATAAAGTTCCGTATTAATTACAAGGTATTGCTACAGACTTATAAAGCCCTAAACGGCTTAGCTCCAGTCTATTTAACGGATCTTCTATTGCCCTATAATCCATCGCGCTCTTTAAGATCACTAAATTCAAGGCTTTTGGTCATACCTAGGATATCCAGAACCACCAAAGGAGGGAGAGCATTTTCACATTTGGCTCCAAAACTCTGGAATAGTCTTCCTGATACTGTTCGTTGCTCAGACTCGCTCTCCCAGTTTAAAACTAGATTAAAGTCGCATCTCTTCAGCCAGGCATTCATATAATCCTACAGTTCAAACTACAATCCGTCCTCTAGCTCATAAATGCCAGAGGAGAACTGGCCCCCGACTGAGCCTGGGTTCTCCCAAGGTTTTTATTTCTCCATTAGATCACCTGATGGAGTTTTAGGACACCATTAGGTCACTTGATGGAGTTTTTCGGTTCCTTGCCACTGTTGCCTTTGGCTTGCTCAGTTGGGGATATTTTGGGGATATTTAATTACATTTTATCAATCAATAAATTCCTCTTGAAACAAACCTTGTTGTATTATTTTCATTTAATACTGTGAAGCTGCTTTGACAATCTGTATTGTGAAAAGCGCTATACAAATATACTTGACTTGACTCACACACACTCAGAAACACACTCAGAAACACTCACACTCAGATACACACACACTCAGATACACACTCAGAAACACACTCAGAAACACACTCACAACTCAGAAACACACTCAGAAACACACTCACACTCAGATACACTCTCACACACTCACACTCACAAACACACTGAGATACACACTCTCTCACACACACTCTCTCACACACACATATGTTCTGATGTCTGAATCTCATGCATTAGATATTAATATAAAATCATCTTACCTTCATAAAAGCGAATCTTATCCCTGAGAATCACCATTCCCTTCGTCAGCAGCTGATTCTGTGACACAAGCACAAGCACACTCAGTTCACAGACACTTCGTTAGTGAGGATTACTGAGAGTCGTTAGATCACCTGCAGATACTCCGTGAAGAAGGAGCCCAGCTCGGTCTTCAGCAGCTGCCTAGAGACACACACACAGAGACCAGCACGTCAGTGTCTGTGTGAGGCGTGTGACGTGTGTGAGGCGTGTGACGTGTGTGAGGCGTGTGACGTGTGTGAGGCGTGTGTGAGGCGTGTGACGTGTGTGAGGCGTGTGTGAGGCGTGTGACGTGTGTGAGGCGTGTGACCCGTGTGAGGCGTGTGTGAGGCGTGTGACCCGTGTGAGGCGTGTGTGAGGCGTGTGACATGTGTGAGGCGTGTGACCCGTGTGTATGGCGCTCGAAATGTTTCATTCGGCGACGAGACTGACAAGCACGACAGATAACACTCGTGTATACGTGCGTGTACGTCTCCATTTGTTTTATATGGAGACGTACACGCAAATATCACGTCACGTAGACACGTCAATAACGTGTAGCTGTTGATCGTTACAGACGTGACGGCGGCGTCACGTTAGAAGTTAACGTGTGGATAACGTCTGTACGTCTGCCCGTCTGCCCGTCTGCCCGTCTTAACGTCTGCCCGCCTAATTTTCCTTATTTTCTCATACATTTAGGCTACTGTTATAGACATTATAGATAATCTTATTTTGGCAGTTTACTTAGGACTACATTGGATTTATTTATTTCTATAATGCTGAATGTCTGTTAAGTACATACATTTGGTATCCCAATGATAGATAAAAGTATATTGTCATGTATACGATCTTATGAGAGACAAATAAAATGGGCTAGTAAAATTCATATAATTATTTGTTTGTTTAAGATTTGTTAAAGCCCTGCAGCAACCGGTCTGCATGCCTCAAGTTCATTCATAGATGCTGCATTTAGTATTAATTAACCATTCAGAAACCACTTTAAAACTTATTGGATTTTAAACTAAAAAGAATGATCATACTTCTGATTGCCGGTTACTGCTATACTTATTCTGAACAGGTCATTAATCATTCAATTTAAAATCGTTTAACATAAATATACTATTTAATAGAGCTACACTACAGTTTTTATAAAGCCTAGCACTCTATTAAATCTAGCCTAGTCATACTGCACATTTTTTTGCTACTATGTTAAGAGCATACAAATATATCACCCAACTCAGGCAAAACAATTGACAGCCCTGATAAATAAAGTAAAAGGCTTAATCGGATGCATCTTGTTTTCACCTGCAGGAAAAACAAACACTTAAAACAAAAATGACAGTAAATGCCCACTAACATCAGTAGGTGGCAGCAGAGGGACACTCATCTGCTCATTAGACATGTCCACTCCTTGATATACTTGTAGGAAGTTTCAGTAAGTCTTGGGTCATTTATTCCTGTACATTAAGGGCTCAATGCCTTAACAATTTCTGAAAGGAGCAATGTTCGATATAGTGTACATTTGCTTTTGTAAAATATTTTCAGTGCTTTAAATGTCTTACAGATTTGTATTATATGGGGGATCTGCATCTTTGGAAGTTATTCCACTAACACAAGATACATAATGAGTGAAATGTATGACTGAATGATTTTTAAAAATTTATTTTTATGTCAAAACGAAGAGTTTGTAATGTCATTTGTAGCATATTTTAATAACAGAATAATAGACTTAAATGGTCAGAGTATGACTGCTTTATTCTATGGTATTTCCTGCATGCTGGTCCTATTCCTGTCTACCTTATACATGAGATACCCATACCTTTACTCTGCTCTTAAGCACACACAATAATCATAAATGCTACACTAAATCATTAAATCCTGGGAAATAAAGTTTGTTACATAAATAAGAATTACAGTAAAAAGCATTCACTTAACAATTTCACAGGTAATGAAGTACGTTATACAATATGCAGTGTTCAGTATTTTCAGATTTAAACTATGGCTACGATTTATATTTATATTCTTTATATCACAATGACATACATATGTACACATACACATACACACACACACACACACACACTCTGTATATATATGTATGTGTGTGTGTGTGTGTGTGTGTGTGTGTGTGTGTTTGTTACATTCTCTATAAAGTATATTTTCTGTATTACTGTATGTAAAATGCGAGTGGAGTACGTATACAGTATTACAGTACTGAAAATAATGTCTGATTACACACCTGTTCTGTCTACAAACGTTTGAATGATTGAAGATACTGTTGTTCTCCCAACATTCGGCTTTACCTATCATAATTGATAACATTGTCTGCAATAGTGTCCTTATTTCATTAGAAACATGTCCACAATCTTGACCTCTTACACTGTTTTGCCTCTGTACCCTTCTTCCACCACACATCATTACTCCTCTTCTTCACGGCTGTTGACCCTGTTTGTTTCTGTGTTGTTCTTCCATTATCTAAATGTGTGACACGGAGTTGTGCTCTGTCAACATATGCTTGTCAAATGAAGCTTCAGGAGATGCAGCTCTGAGCTATTTCAGAGACCTGGTTGATTTCATGCTTTACATTCCCCTTCATTAGTGAAATGCAAAATGTATAGCCAAGACACTGTCATTAAAACATTAAAATGTAGCATGTCATGGGAACCAACAACAGCACATACATTAGGCTTTACCCATATATCTATTTATAACGCAGCCACTTTAAATTCACATAATGTTTCACTTCTGAGTAACAGAAATATAATGAAATATATATATAATGAAAATGAATTGCCAACATGCCAAGAATATAAAAAATACCAAGTAAAACACAAATTTGTAAATATTTGTTTGAATGTTTCTGTAATGAGCAGTTTTTAGAAAACCAGAATGCCTGTAAATAAACAATATATTAATGACTGGTATTTCACACAATAGTCGATGAAAATACAGTTCCAAACAGCAGAACAACTGCAATTGTCTGAAAGGAGTAGTTGTGTGGGTGTTAATTATATATTTCTGTTTTTGAAAGAATTCATGGATTTCATCAGGTCCCTTTCCACAGGTGTATTAATCAAGCACAATGCAGTCTGCATTCATAATCTAGGTGCTTGATTTTATACACCTGTGGAAAGGGACCTGATGAAACCCATGAATAGGTTGAACATCAACCAGTAATCTCAATAGAACAGGGACTTGGCGCCATCTACTGGCAATTTTATATTGATATTTAGTAGTTTAATATTTATTTAGCCTCCGTTCATTTCGGCATTTACAACTCGGTTTAAATGAGCTTGCTAGAAGTTCATAGAACGATTTTTTATAACATAGAATTTAAGAATATAATTAAGTAATGCATCATCTCTACTATAGAGCTTTTTTATTATTATTGTAGCCTATAGCCTATTTCCTATTCCCACATGCTCGTGCATAATTGATATTGCAAAATACATTCAAAGCTTTTTACTGTTGAGATTCGTTTTTTTTATGTATCCAAACCTAAATAGTATTTTCTTAATATTCTTCGAGGATGTTAAAAGGTAGGCCTATGTTAAATAGCTATTAATGTGATTTTCTCTGCTGAAAAATACTTCATCTAATTTAATAATAGCTTTAATAGCTAAATTATCAAATCTTCTAGCCCACACTGTTCGAACAGTGTCTCAAATAAGACAAGTCCATTCAATTCAATTCAAATTTAGTTGTAAAGCGCTTTTCACAATATTGTTTCAAAACAGCTTTACAGAAAATGCATTTCAGAAATGTCGATATAAAAATACAGTTAGTAATTTATTAATCCATCATACAAGTAGCTGCATAAAAGCACGTGCGCTATTTTTAAATTAGCCAAGGCACGTTTTGCGTTCAGACGTTAAAACGGGCAGACGTGTAGACGTTCTCCACACGCACGTTAACACGTCTTTAAGCTTGGTTAGGAAAGAAAAGAAAAGTGTGAGGTGTGTGAGGCGTGTGACGTGTGTGTGAGGCGTGTGACGTGTGTGAGGCGTGTGACGTGTGTGAGGCGTGTGACCCGTGTGAGGCGTGTGAGGCGTGTGACGTGTGTGAGGCGTGTGAAGTGTGTGAGGCGTGTGACGTGTGTGAGGCGTGTGACGTGTGTGAGGCGTGTGACGTGTGTGAGGCATGTGACGTGTGTGAGGCGTGTGACGTGTGTGAGGCGTGTGACGTGTGTGAGGCGTGAGGCATGTGACGTGTGTGAGGCGTGTGACGTGTGTGAGGCATGTGACGTGTGTGAGGCGTGTGACGTGTGTGAGGCATGTGACGTGTGTGAGGCATGTGACGTGTGTGAGGCGTGAGGCATGTGACGTGTGTGAGGCGTGTGACGTGTGTGAGGCGTGTGAAGTGTGTGAGGCGTGTGACGTGTGTGAGGCGTGTGACGTGTGTGAGGCGTGTGACGTGTGTGAGGCGTGTGACGTGTGTGAGGCATGTGACGTGTGTGAGGCGTGTGACGTGTGTGAGGCGTGTGACGTGTGTGAGGCGTGAGGCATGTGACGTGTGTGAGGCGTGTGACGTGTGTGAGGCGTGTGACGTGTGTGAGGCGTGTGACGTGTGTGAGGCATGTGACGTGTGTGAGGCGTGAGGCATGTGACGTGTGTGAGGCGTGTGACCCGTGTGGCGTGTGTCCCGTGTGGCGTGTGTGAGACGTGTGACCCGTGTGAGGCGTGTGACGTGTGTGAGGCATGTGACGTGTGTGACGCGTGAGGCATGTGACGGGTGTGAGGCGTGTGACCCGTGTGACGTGTGTGAGGCGTGTGACGTGTGTGAGGCGTGTGACGTGTGTGAGGCGTGAGGCATGTGACGGGTGTGAGGCGTGTGACCCGTGTGACGTGTGTGAGGCGTGTGACGTGTGTGAGGCATGTGACGTGTGTGAGGCGTGAGGCATGTGACGGGTGTGAGGCGTGTGACCCGTGTGACGTGTGTGAGGCGTGTGACGTGTGTGAGGCGTGTGAGGCATGTGACGTGTGTGAGGCGTGTGACGTGTGTGAGGCGTGTGATGTGGGTGAGGCGTATGGCGCTCGCTTTGTGTCATTTCTTTCCTAACCAAGCTTAAAGACGTGTTAACGTGCGTGTGGAGAACGTCTGCACGTCTGCCCGTCTTAACATCTGCATGTCTGAACGCAAAACTTGCCTTGGCTAATTTAAAAATAGCGCACGTGCTTTTATGCAGCTACTTGTATGATGGATTAATAAATTACTAACTGTATTTTTATATGTACATTTCTGAAACGCATTTTCTGTAAAGCTGTTTTGAAACTATTGTGAAAAGCGCTTTACAACTAAATTTGAATTGAATTGAATGGACTTGTCTTATTTGAGACACATTTGGATACATAAAAAAAAACAAATCTCAACAGTAAAAAGCTTTGAATGTATTTTGCAATATCAATTATGCACGAGCATGTATGGGAATAGGAAATAGGCGATAGGCTACAATAATAATAAAAAAAAGCTCTATAGTAGAGTGGATGCATTTACTTAATTATATTCTTAAATTCTATGTTATAAAAAATCGTTCTATGAACTTCTAGCAAGCTCATTTAAACCGAGTTGTAAATGCCGAAATGAACGGAGGCTAAATAAATATTAAACTACTAAATATCAATATAAAATTGCCAGTAGATGGCGCCAAGTCCCTGTTCTATTGAGATTACTGGTTGATGTTCAACCTATTCTTTCAAAAACACAAATATATAATTAACACCCACACAACTACTCCTTTTAGACAATTGCAGTTGTTCTGCTGTTTGGAACTGTATTTTCATCGACTATTGTGTGAAATACCAGTCATTAATATATTGTTTATTTACAGGCATTCTGGTTTTCTAAAAACTGCTCATTACAGAAACATTCAAACAAATATTTACAAATTTGTGTTTTACTTGTTATTTTTTATATTCTTGATATGTTGGCAATTCATTTTCATTATATATATATATTTCATTATATTTCTGTTACTCAGAAGTGAAACATTATGTGAATTTAAAGTGGCTGCGTTATAAATAGATATATGGGTAAAGCCTAATGTATGTGCTGTTGTTGGTTCCCATGACATGCTACATTTTAATGTTTTAATGACAGTGTCTTGGCTATACATTTTGCATTTCACTAATGAAGGGGAATGTAAAGCATTAAATCAACCAGGTCTCTGAAATAGCTCAGAGGTGCATCTCCTGAAGCTTCATTTGACAAGCATATGTTGACAGAGCACAACTCCGTGTCACACATTTAGATAATGGAAGAACAACACAGAAACAAACAGGGTCAACAGCCGTGAAGAAGAGGAGTAATGATGTGTGGTGGAAGAAGGGTACAGAGGCAAAACAGTGTAAGAGGTCAAGATTGTGGACATGTTTCTAATGAAATAAGGACACTATTGCAGACAATGTTATCAATTATGATAGGTAAAGCCGAATGTTGGGAGAACAACAGTATCTTCAATCATTCAAACGTTTGTAGACAGAACAGGTGTGTAATCAGACATTATTTTCAGTACTGTAATACTGTATACGTACTCCACTCGCATTTTACATACAGTAATACAGAAAATATACTTTATAGAGAATGTAACACACACACACACACACACACACATACATATATATACAGAGTGTGTGTGTGTGTGTGTGTATGTGTACATATGTATGTCATTGTGATATAAAGAATATAAATATAAATCGTAGCCATAGTTTAAATCTGAAAATACTGAACACTGCATATTGTATAACATGTACTTCATTACCTGTGAAATTGTTAAGTGAATGCTTTTTACTGTAATTCTTATTTATGTAACAAACTTTATTTCCCAGGATTTAAAGATTTAGTGTAGCATTTATGATTATGTGTGTGCTTAAGAGCAGAGTAAAGGTATGGGTATCTCATGTATAAGGTAGACAGGAATAGGACCAGCATGCAGGAAATACCATAGAATAAAGCAGTCATACTCTGACCATTTAAGTCTATTATTCTGTTATTAAAATATGCTACAAATGACATTACAAACTCTTCGTTTTGACATAAAAATATATTTTTTTAAATCATTCAGTCATACATTTCACTCATTATGTATCTTGTGTTAGTGGAATAACTTCCAAAGATGCAGATCCCCCATATAATACAAATCTGTAAGACATTTAAAGCACTGAAAATATTTTACAAAAGCAAATGTACACTATATCGAACATTGCTCCTTTCAGAAATTGTTAAGGCATTGAGCCCTTAATGTACAGGAATAAATGACCCAAGACTTACTGAAACTTCCTACAAGTATATCAAGGAGTGGACATGTCTAATGAGCAGATGAGTGTCCCTCTGCTGCCACCTACTGATGTTACTGGGCATTTACTGTCATTTTTGTTTTAAGTGTTTGTTTTTCCTGCAGGTGAAAACAAGATGCATCCGTTTAAACCTTTTACTTTATTTATCAGGGCTGTCAATTGTTTTGCCTGAGTTGGGTGATATATTTGTATGCTCTTAACATATAGCAAAAAAATGTGCAGTATGACTAGGCTAGATTTAATAGAGTGCTAGGCTTTATAAAAACTGTAGTGTAGCTCTATTAAATAGTATATTTATGTTAAACGATTTTAAATTGAATGATTAATGACCTGTTCAGAATAAGTATAGCAGTAACCGACAATCAGAAGTATGATAATTAATTTTAGTTTAAAATCCAATAAGTTTTAAAGTGGTTTCTGAATGGTTAATTAATACTAAATGCAGCATCTATGAATGAACTTGAGGCATGCAGACCGGCTGCTGCAGGGCTTTAACAAATCTTAAACAAACAAATAATTATATGAATTTTACTAGCCCATTTTATTTGTCTCTCATAAGATCGTATACATGACAATATACTTGCATCTATCATTGGGATACCAAATACTTAACAGACATTCAGCATTATAGAAATAAATAAATCCAATGTAGTCCTAAGTAAACTGCCAAAATAAGATTATCTGTAATGTCTATAACAGTAGCCTAAATGTATGAGAAAATAAGGAAAATTAGGCGGGCAGACGTGCAGACGGGCAGACGTTAAGACGTGCAGACGTACAGACGTTAAGACGTGCAGACGGGCAGACGTTATCCACACGTTAACTTCTAACGTGACGCCGCCGTCACGTCTGTAACGATCAACAGCTACACGTTATTGACGTGTCTACGTGACGTGATATTTGCGTGTACGTCTCCATATAAAACAAATGGAGACGTACACACACGTATACACGAGTGTTATCTGTCGTGCTTGTCAGTCTCGTCGCCGAATGAAACATTTCGAGCGCCATAAGGCGTGTGAGGCGTGTATGGCGTGTATGACGCGTGTCAGGCGTGTGACGTGTGTGAGGCGTGACGTGTGTGAGGCGTGTGACATGTGTGAGGCGTGTGAGGCATGTGACCCGTGTGAGGTGTGTGAGGCGTGTGACGTGTGTGAGGCATGTGACATGTGTGAGGCGTGTGACCCGTGTGACGTGTGTGAGGCGTGTGACGTGTGTGAGGCGTGTGAGGCATGTGACCCGTGTGAGGTGTGTGAGGCGTGTGACGTGTGTGAGGCGTGTGACCCGTGTGACGTGTGTGAGGCGTGTGACGTGTGTGAGGCGTGTGACGTGTGTGAGGCGTGTGACGTGTGTGAGGCGTGAGGCATGTGACGTGTGTGAGGCGTGTGACGTGTGTGAGGCGTGTGACGTGTGTGAGGGGTTAGGGTTAGGGTTAGGGTTAGGGTTAGTCATTACATACGGAGTAACTCTTTCCTAACCAAGCTTAAAGACGTGTTAACGTGCGTGTGGAGAACGCCTACACGTCTGCCCGTCTGAACGTCTGCCCGTCTGAACGCAATACTTAATGTGCCTTGGCTAATTTAAAAATAGAGCACGTAGGCTACTTGTATGATGGATTAATACATGACTAACTAGGTAACTGTATTTTTATATGTACATTTCTGAAATGCATTTTCTGTAAAGCTGTTTTGATGTAGCCTATTGTGAAAAGCGCTATACAACTAAATTTGAATTTAATTTAATTGAATGGACTTGTCTTATTAGAGACACTGTTCGAACAGTGTGATCTAGAAGGTTTGATAATTTAAGCTATTATTAAATTAGATTAAGTAATTTCCAGCAGAGAAAATCACATTGCTATAGGCCTAGCTTTTAATATCCTCGAAGAATATTAAGAAAATATTATTTAGGTTTGGATACATAAAAAAACGAATCTCAACAGTAAAAAGCTTTGAATGGATTTTGCAATATCAATTATGCACGAGCATGTGGGAATAGGAAATAGGCGATAGGCTACAATAATAATAAAAAAGCTCTATAGTAGAGTGGATGCATTACTTAATTATATTCTGAATTTCTATGTCATAAAAAATCGTTCTATGAACTTCTAGCAAGCTCATTTAAACCGAGTTGTAAATGCCGAAATGAACGGAGGCTAAATTAATATTAAACTACTAAATATCAATATAAAATTGCCAGTAGATGGCGCCAAGGCCCTGTTCTATTGAGATTACTGGTTGATGTTCAACCATGTGTTCAACCTATTATTTCAAAAACACAAACATATATTTAACACCCACACAACACAACTACACCTTTTAGACAATTGCAGTTGTTCTGCTGTGGCTCTGTTTGGAACTGTATTTTCATTGACTATTGTGTGAAATGACAGTCATTAATATATTGTTTATTTACAGACATTCTGGTTTTCTAAAAACTGCTCATTACAGAAACATTCAAACAAATATTTACAAATTTGTGTTTTACTTGGTATTTTTTGATATACTTGGCATGTTGGCAATTAATTTTCATTATATTTAAACATATATAGGCCTATATATTTCTGTTACTCAGAATTGAAACATTATGTGAATTTAAAGTGGCTGCGTTATAGATAGAAATATGGGTATAATCTAAATGTATGTACTGTTGTTGGTTCCCATGACATGCTACATTTTAATGCTTTAATTTTGCATTTCACTAATGAAGGGGAATGTAAAGCATTAAATCAACCAGGTCTCTGAAATAGCTCAGAAGTGCATCTCATGAAGCTTCATTTGACAAGCATATATTGACGGAGCACAACTCAGTGTCACACATTTAGATAATGGAAGAACAACACAGAAACAAACAGGGTCAACAGTCGGGAAGAAGAGGAGTAATGATGTGTGGTGGAAGAAGGGGAAACAGTGGAAGAGGTCAAGATTGTGGACATGTTTCTAATGCAATAAGGACACTATAGCAGACAATGTTATCAATCATGACCTTACAATGACTGAGGGTCAAAAGGTAAAGCTGAATGTTGGGAGAACAACATTGTCTTCAATCATTCAAACGTTTGTAGACAGAACAGGTGTGTAATCAGACATTATTTTTAGTACTGTATACGTACTCCACATTTACATAATACAGTAAATATACTTTATAGAGACAATGTAACACAAACACACACACATATACAGAGAGTGTGTGTGTGTGTATGTATGTATATATATATATATATATAGCCTATATATACACACACACACACACACACACACACACATATATATATCAGTGATGCGCGGGTCAATGTAAACAACCCGCACCCGACCGACGTTTTCAACTAACCCGCCCGTGTAAATTAAATATAGTGTAATATTCAAACAATTGATACAAGCCCATTTAAATTTTAATCCTGCGCGCTGCGCAAAAGTTCAGTTATAAGAATGTTGGCCTAATAGTTAATTTAGCCTACTTTTAAAACGTTTAAGCATATATTTTTATATTTTTGTTTATATAAATGTTATTTATATTATTAGGCCCATTTATTCGTTTTATTTTACAGCAGTTTGTGTGTACAATGAATATAAGCCCATTTAAATTTTAATCGTGCGCGTTGCAAAAGTTAACTTAAATTCTGGCCTAATAGTAAATTTACTTTTAAAATTATGTAGGCTATATTTTTGTTTATATAATTGTTATTTATATTATTAGGCCCATTTATTCGTTTAATTTTACAGGACTTTGTGTAGGCTATATTTCTTCTTACATAGGCCTAATTTGTAATTTGAAATAAAACATTTCTATTTGAAAAATGTTGTTGTTGCTCATTAGTTGTTTAGGAGGTAAGGCTGTGGTCTAAGCTAACAGTGATATACATGTAGATTTTTTTTCCTTTTTTGGAGCGAGCGGGGGCGATTTGAGTGGAGCGCGGAGCAAACTGCGTTGAGCGCTGAGCATTAATGAGCGGAGCGGCCTGATGTAGCTTTGAGCAGGGGAGATTATCACCGCTCCACTCCGCTCATATGCTCTCTAGTACTATATAAATTACAAAGGTTTAATTGGCATCAAACAACCCGACCGACCGCGACCCGAATATCATTACAAATATTTTTGGATGACTCGTAACCGCGGGTAACCGCAGGCACCCGCTCATTTCAGATCAACCCGCGCATCACTGATGGCTAATGAGCAGATGATTGTCCCTCTGCTGCCACCTACTGATGTTAGTGGTCATTTACTGTCATTTTTGTTTTTCCTGCAGGTGAAAACAAGATGCATCCGTTTAAGCCTTTTACTTTATTTATCAGGGCTGTCAATTGTTTTGCCTGAGGTGGGTGATATATGTGTATGCTCTTAACATAGTAGCAAAAAATGTGCAGTATGACTAGGCTACAGGGGTGGTAGTGGCGCAATGGATAAGACACATGCCTTTGGTGTGAGAGACCCGGGTTCGAATCCACTGTGAGACACCAATGTGTCCCTGAGCAAGACACTTAACCCCTAGTTGCTCCAGAGGAGTGCGACCTCTGACATATATAGCAATTGTAAGTCGCTTTGGATAGAAGCGTCAGCTAAATGAATAAATGTAAATGTACATTTAAAAGAGTGCTAGGCTTTATACAATTTTTAGTGTAGCTCTATTAAATAGTATATTTATGTTAAACGATTTTAATTTGAATGATTAATGACCTGTTCAGAATAAGTATAGCAGTAACCGACAATCAGAAGTATGATAATACATTTTAGTTTAAAATCCAATAAGTTTTAAAGTTGTTTCTGAATGGTTAATTAATACTAAATGCAGCATCTATGAATGAACTTGAGGCATGCAGACCGGCTGCTGCAGGGCTTTAACAAATCTTAAACAAACAAATAATGATACGACCCATTTTTCTGAATTTTACTTGTCCATTTTATTTGTCTCTCATAAGATCGTATATAGGCTACATGACAATAGACTTTTATCTATCATTGGGATACCAAATGTATGTAGGCCTACTTAACAGACATTCAGCATTATAGAAATAAATAAATCCAATGTAGTCCTAAGTAAACTGCCAAAATAAGATTATCTACAATGTCTATAACAGTAAATGTAGGAGCAAATAAGGAAAATTAGGCGGGCAGACGTGCAGACGTTCAGACGGGCAGACGTTATCCACACGTTAAATTCTAACGTGACGCCGCCGTCACGTCTGTAACGATCAACAGCTACACGTTATTGACGTGTCTACGTGACGTGACATTTGCGTGTACGTCTCCATATAAAACAAATGGAGAAGTACACGCACGTATACACGAGTGTTATCTGTCGTGCTTGTCAGTCTCGTCGCCGAATGATACATTCCGAGCGCCATACGTATGACCCGTGTGAGGCGTGTGACCCGTGTGAGGCGTGTGACCCGTGTCTCTCACCTGACGCCTTCATTCAGTACGTGGAGCTCGTTCTCTCCCAGATCCCTCCGCTGGAACACCGAGATCACGGCATTATGGATG